>NW_028186432.1:199132-259202 GCF_003343005.1 Rhea americana
TTTTTTTTTTTTTCCTGTGAACTGGTGAGATTAAAAGAGGTTCAGTCACTTCCTGGAGCGAAAGGCATTTTCTCTCCTTAAGTAGGAGGCAAATTATAGGAGTCAGGGTTTGCTAACAAGGAARTAATATGAATGAACCTCTTTTACTACACTAATAAGAAGTCAATGCAGTCTTTGAGAACAGGTTRTCTAGATGTGTACAGCTTATGGCATAGGTGCTGGTGGCACTATAAAGTGAAGGAGCTTAAAGTCAGCCAGATACACAGTAACTAAAGGAGGTGGCTCCCACGGAGGCCTACAGAGACACTGGTCTGCAGCAGAAGGTGGTAGAAGAAAGGGTTGACATACATCTGYAGGACTCCAGAAGTGGCAAGCCAGTGACAGCTGCTATTACTTCTAGTGTGCCAAGACACCTGCTTCTCTTGCTAGCTGAGGTCTGGTAGCCAGCACAAGATTAATGCAGTAACATGTGCTGTTACTGTGCCTGCCTTCGATGTCTGCTGATCCGTACTCTGGAGAGAGAAACACACTTCCCTGCAGACTGTTGTTGTGGGCCAGGTCTGTATGCAGAAATGTCTCCCATTCAAAACATGCAGCTGTCCTCGTGTGGCGCTGATGTGAGCTGGGATCACTGATCTGCTCAATAAACTCCTGCATGTCTCAGCTGGCTAATAATGAGCAGTGACTTAGGCAGCTGCCCTGTTTGCTGTCCAGTCTTGGTTCCTGAACCTGGTAGATGTTTTCCGTCTCTAAGTCTCATGGATTATTTTCCCATGAGTCTACTGTTCACCCAAATGCTGTGAAGACTAAAGAACATTATGGTTGAAATACCAGCAGGAAGAACTAAGGAATGGTCAGAATAAAAGGGAGCCTATACAATCCTGATTTGGTCACTCTTTGAATTTTGATAGAGTCTTTAACTGTGCAATGACCGGCTTTGGTCTCATTCAGTCAGCATAATTGAGCCTGCTCTATGGGATCCCCTGAAACTGTATTTCCGGTCCTCATATGGCTTCTGAGTTTGTGACTCTGAGTACAAACTTTGTGCCCAAACTGCCGATTGAACAGAGACTTGGGCACACCTCAACCACCTTCCTGTGCCCTASTTTTCTCAGAAAGGAAATCCTGGAACACAACAAAGAAGGGAGCCACTGTTTTCTCCAAAAAAGTGCCCGGTCTGGATAATCAGGGAGCAGCGATTGTGAATGCCTCTGCAGATAAGGCAATATATAGGCTCCAGGAACCTCCATCTTTCTCTGTTACAGAATGTTGTGAGAATTTTCACAACAAATGTGGTAAAAAACTACAAAATACCTTGGATGGGGTCATCATAGTTGAATTAGTGTGATGTCATCTGGAAAAATGAATTTTGTCTGCGCTGGGGCCACAGGGTTCGTATTTGATGCCAGGCAAACAGTTACTATCTCCACATTTTTCATTTCTTGAGTGCACAAGATGAGAGCTGTGGAGTCTTCCTTGAAAAACACAGGAGATAAACCGACTGGTTTTGAAGCARCTAAAGTGCCATGAAACCCGATGTACCTCCCCAAATCAGGCAAAAAGTATTTCATATAAGACACTCAGCACTGGTGARCATTTCAGGTGCAATCTCTCTCTGTTTCAGTTCCTCATCTTCATTGGGAAATAACACTATCACTTTGTTTCTCAAGATTTATTGCATATATCAATTAATTAGTCCTTACAAACCACTCAAATGCTGCAGTGATAAGTGCTGTAAAGAACTCATGATTAATTTTGCCTTCAGATTAGGTCTTCAGAGTGCACATAAATAAGACCTGGAGCTATATGTAGAAAAATTAAGATAAAATGAAATACTGAACAGGTGCTTCTACAGGGAACAGATCTACCGTGCACTCTGCATGACAAGGGTTCTCAGAGGTGGCATATGTGAACATTGACCCTGCCATGTGCTATAGCCACACAGGACTGAAGTAAGCTTTCAGAGTCCTATTTTTATTGCTATCTTTGAATCTCTAACTTTTTAATCATTTAATACATTTAATGTGAGGTGTACTTCATGTACCCAGACACAGACACAACTCAAAGAGCTAATTTATTTGTGTCTGGGTACACAAAGTACATTAAAAGAGAAGAAAACAACCCTCTTATATAAATAACTATAATGAACGCTGGAAATCACATGGCTGGCAGTGACATGCTGGTACAGCCTTGCCAGGAATATGTGGGGGTGATGCCCCCTATTTAGCATTACTTAATGTAATYTTTATTCTCTAGGTCATCTTGTGGAGCCTTCCTATCCAACCCCCTTCTGCCTCTAGCCCTGGGAATCTGCTGTATCCCATAATCATGCTCAAGGAGCCATCACTGAGTCTTCAGACTTGTTGAGGAGGGGCTAACAATTGGCTTCTCTCTTCATCTTGTCTGCTTCAGAATTTGGGTGCAAAAATGAGTCTTCCTTCCCCATCCCCCGCTGGCAGTTCAGCTTAAGTTTGGTATGAACATGAGTCCCATGGTCCCTATCAGTATTTAAACTCTGGACCACACCTTCTGGCTCAACTAAAGTATCTCAAGCAGYCTCCAGGGAGCACTTCCTACCTGGGAAAGGGTCTTTCACCCAAGAGCTTGTGTCAGCTGCTGCCTCCCCAGTCTCAGTGCAGGCAACACAGCAGAAGGGGACCATTGCTCYCAGAGAGGGGCATGACAACTGTGCGGGTGCTCTGCTGATAGAAGACCCAGGAAAGTTATTCAGAACAGCCCAGGCTTTTCTCAAATGTAGTCTGAGCTAGTGCTGGAAGCGCTAATAGGAGCCAGGGAACTTCTGTTCCTTAGGTTCAGCATTTAGCCCTTAGGCTAAATGAGATGAGGGTGCAATCCAATTGAAGTTTCGGTGATTTCTGTGCCAATTTCCTTACAGGGAAGAATATGGGACATGAAGAATATGGGGTCAAGTTATACAGTGCTGCCCCAGCTTCACATAGCCRCAATGGGACAGCAAATGGAGATGTTCATCTGCCAGTGGCTGCAGGTGCTGTTTCTGCACTACTGCTTCTGCTGTGGCTCTTCCTGGGAGAGCAGAGCCAGAATTAGCACTAGTGAGTTTCTTCCTCTTGCCCYCAGTCCCTGCTGTATGCGCTACTTTGCTACACAAGAATTGACCTCCCCACCACACACAAACTTTTGTGTAGAGGGAAACCAACCTATGCTAAATTACAGCTAAGTCAATCAGAACTTGCCAGTTCAGTTTAAAAGCAAACAATGACATCAAATCTTTTAATGTATGTTTTTCCTGAATATTCTTTAGCTTTGCCTTGGTATTTCTATAGCAGCAGGAGACTATTATCTTGTCAACAATGTTCTATTGCGTTGACATTATCTCTTAATTACACAATTACTTTGTTATGTACTGTAGTACTAGCAATAAAACATTTGAAGTACTTCAAGTAAATCTAGTTTTAAAGGTTTAAAAGAAAAGCACCTTGATCAAACTATCTACTAAATATAAGTACTTTTTCTTGTTCTCTTGATAGATTAAGAGAGTAATTGTACAATTAGTGCTAGAAAAGTTATAGGAAAATGATGATGCTTGTTGGGATTGGTAAAATGATGCTTTTTTTTTCATTTCAGAGAAGCTAATCTGGGATACTGTACCAGCACTGCACATCCTTTGAACTGAACATGGACATTCAAATCAGAACTTACCAGAGGCCRGATTAAAAAATTCTGATTGACACCYTGGTCCTCCATCTCCACCCTGGACACCCCTTGAGGTGCACAGTGGGTCTTGCTGGGGCACTCAGGCACTGCTCTCCTGGGAATGGGAGTATGGCAGTGTGGAGGGCGATGAYGCAAAGACAAGGGCAAAATGCAGCCTACATGGAGGAACTTGGAGGCACCCCTAGCTTTCCAAAAGGTTCCCTGGAAACACAGTTCACAGCCAAGTACTGTGATAATCCACTCCCATATCCACCAGGGAAACACATACTGGCAGATGCCTCATGCCCCAGACTTGCCCCCAATGAAGTTAGTGACACTTTATCACTGACCTTGAATGACAACAGATTCAGGACTTCTTTACTTAGATAAGCTGGTCTATTTGGCAGGTATTTTATTAAAGAAACAAATCTCCTTAGCCCTTTAAAAGACTAACACTGCTGAGTTTTGGACTTACCACTTTTTCCTCCATTCTTTGCTTTGCCTCCTGACAAAATTTGTATTCTAAAAATAAATAAATAAATACTCAGTGAAAGTATCTAAATCAAAGAAGACTRGTTGGCATAGCCATGCATCTTTAATCTGGATTTAGTCAGTCAGATGGAGTGGAGCCTGCCCAAGACCCCTCAGGCAACACATTCAACAAATTTAATGTACTGCACTTAAAAAGTCTATCAATTCTTTCACCTTTATGCACAAATAAAAGAGATATAAGCTGGCAATGATCACCTGTCTTACAGTTCCTATCACATTACCTCCTGGGATAATGGAGGATGGATGCTGACTAAGGCTTTGTTTACAAACAAAGGATGGGGTAAGACCTGGGAGGGGGAAGAGGTGGGATGAAGAAAGAGGAACAGGCTGCAGGTACAAACACCTGTATCTGCTTCATGGGGGCCCTTGCAGCCCCTTTCTGAGAGGAAGAGTATTTGTAAAGGAGTTTCCTGTTTTCATAGAGGTTTTGTTTGGTTTGGAGAGGCRGACACGGAGGTTTTGGGGCATGACTTGAGCAGAACTGCTCTTCTAACTTCCTGCGTAACACTCCCAGGGCTGCCAGTCAGCAACTTTATGCAAACGTAAGAGGAAAGTGCTTCCCTGCTACTCACAACCTCACCCATTCCCATTACGCGAGGATTTTAATTGGGTCCATTCTCTTTGGAAAATTGTTTTTGGCATCCAAAGGAGGAAGTTGTAATGTTGCATTATTGGAGAAAGAAGAGAGGGAAGAAAATGCAGATCCATTGTAGATCACCCAGGGAACTCATAATAGTAGCTCTGAAGCATATGCAAATACCACAGTGATGCACACGAATAAGGTTGTGAAGAGAGCAGGGCCGGCACACTAGGCTTTTACTCCAGTCTTTTTGTTTCTTTGGGCTTCTCACTAGGCTTGCAACATACAGTTTAGCTAGTACCAAATGGCTGTTTTGAACTGAAATATTTATCAGACCAAGAAATAAGTTTGAGCTGCAACAAGATCTGGACTGAGATCTCAAACTCTGTGACATCTTGGAGATGGATGAGAGCCTGTTCAGAATTTGTAAAAATATGAATATGTTTAAGAAGGATTTTAAAGGTAGCAAATATTATTCTTTCTGGTGGATCTTGTGCATGAAATGAGCAGAGAATGAGTGGCAAAAATAACAGGGGAATATTATTTCCTGCACACAAATAAATGTTTTCTAGTAGCTGCTGAACCTGGGTCATAAAGCTTATAAGATCTGTCCATGACTTTAATGTATTTTTGTCTGTGCGGCAACTGCAGTCTCAAACTCTAATAATGTTTTCATAATAGGATTTTTGTGTTTGCTGCTTTTATGCCTAATGAAACTGTAATGTCAGAGAAGTTCAAAGGCAGCAGGTGCTGAACCCTGGGTCTTTTTCTTTCCCCAGAGGGATGCAAGTATCAGGTGTCTGATAGAGTTTATGCAAAATAATTTATTTTGAATGACAAGAATATATATGTTCAAACATCTACATGAAGGAGAAAAATAGGAGATAAAGACAATCAGAAAGCAGGGAAGCAAGGACAGCATAAACATGTGAAAAATTGAGATAGACCTGAGCAAAAAGGAGTGTGCTATGTGAGCCAGAAGGAGTATGATTTGTGACCCGTGTTGTTATGAGTACTGCATGCTGTAGGGCAGTGTGCTTGCTTTCCCTTTTACCTTTTTGGCACTGCTGCTCAGATGGGTTCTGCCTTCCTGTCCCACCTCTGGAGCTCAGTAGAAAGTGATTTATACATGTCTTTTCAGACATCTCATTTTTAAGCCCCAGATTCAATTTTGTTTCCAAATGTTCCTCCTAAAACTTGATTGTTCATGGTTAAAGATGTTTATTCAAATATAAAGAACTATGCTTTATTTTTTTTAAAAAAAGATAATCTCAGATGGATTTAGCAAAGAAATCAGTTGAGTTTCTTTTATATAGGAATATATAAGATATTTTGACACATTTTAAACCTATTTCACTTTTTATTCTAGTTAGGAAATTAAATGAAATTAAATAGTTTTCCTGAGCAAAATTCCTGACCTATGCTACATTATTTTATTTTACCAATTCTAAATCATTCAATTTTATTTGTTCTACCCCTGTACTATTTTCCAGCAACAAACAGCCCTGTAGGCTCACATGAGAACTTTCTGCATTTCCTCACTGCTGCCCTATTTATTCCTCCCGGCTAGGACCTATTCTACAGGATAGCAGAAGCTATCTTTACTCTCTTTTCCTTCATTCTTGCAGCATACSCGTCTCACCTTGCTCCTACCTTCTGAATCTTTCCGCTTTGTTTGTTTCTGCAAATGAACATTTTTTGCATCTACTTTTGTGAAAAGGAAAACACAAAACAAAACAAATGAGCTCTGTGAAATGTCAAGGAGGCTGTTAAACAATGATCTTGAAATCGGCGCCTTAATTGCATCACTAATGGGAGTTTTTATCTAATTGAAAAGCAACGAAGCAGATCATTTTTTGTTGTAGCTTCCATTAAACATTGCTCGAGAAGTAGAGAAGCAAAGAGAAGCCACAAAACAAATCTTTTCAAGTGGTGAGGGTTCACTGATGGAGAGCAGGATGTGCCTTCTAGGGGGATCTGTCTTCCCATTTCGCTTGTTGTGGAAAGAGCTGACCCTGCCTACAAAACACCAAGATGAGGTTTAAGAAGCAGCTGTGGAGGTGGTGAGGAGTCAGGAGCTGTGCATTAGTGCTGTCTACTCACAGGGCTATATAATTCCCACTTGGGTGTGGAGAGCTGAGATTCAAACCTTTGGCTACCCTGTGGTTTGTAGTGCCTGATTTCTTATCAATTTTATTGTTTATATTACCTACATGTGAGTAACTACACTATGTGTTTACACTAAGTGCAAACTTTATTTTTGGATAAACTGTATAGGAATCTTGGACTTTAGATTGATATGCACAAAAATGGATTCCATACCTATGACATATGTCAGCTCCAGGTATGTCAGGCTTACTGTGCATGTATAGGGGGTCTGACATATCTATCAAGCACTGCAGTAGCACACTCTGGGATGTCCTGGAGGTGCTGTCTCTGTGCAGCTCCATTTCAAAATGCATGTACAGACAATCAACACTTGTTCCAGAAGAGCCACTAATTATGCAAATATTATATGCATTAGTACAGTAAGTTCTGCCCTCCCATCTCAGGAAAATCTTCAATCAATTCTAAAACAACCAGCAATGTGACAATAAAACTAGAGGAGAAATTACATTATACAGGTAGAATTTAATGTAGCTCTTTGGGAGAGTAGGTAAGTTGGGATTCCTGCTGCATGAGAAGGATGCATCCTATTTTCAGACCTTTCTTAGTTTGGAAGATTTACTAGGAAGGAAGCTGATGGGAAACAGTAGAGGGTGGAATCTCATGGGATTCCTCCGATCTACTCCACTGTTTTATCAGCTGGCATTAGCAATCTGGCCTTGGAAAGCGAGGGGCTTCATCAGTTAAGGAGGATAATTTTGTAGTGCTTCACATCCATTCCTGGTGGTGTAAATGACTACATAAGGTCCAGAGACAATAGAGATTTAGCACCAGAGCATGAAGGCTTAACTATGTTCATTTCTGCCCAATGAATTAAAAGAAAAGCCATATGGTTTTCTTGCTCTTGGATGTGCTTTCTGACTGCAAATACATGTCACAACAAATTGGCCTGGAGGTTTAGAGCTTATTCCCACTAATATTTATGATTACTCATAGTGCATAAGTGAAACAAATGGTAGCCTAATTGCACTGGGAGAATATGAAGGATCAATTCAGCAAACAAAACAGGCTCTGATCTTGTTAGCTATACAAATACACACAAAGCACATTCAGAGAATGATAAATATCTTTGGTTTCAGCAGTTTCTTTTATTCCTTGAAGATCCTCCTCGTAAGTGTGTACACAGACAGAGATCCCACCAGGCATCTCTTTGGCTGTATATAGTAGTTGTAGACTGTGTACTAACATTCTTCCTAGGAACCTGTCCTACAGGTACTGCACAATTAATCCAAATTAGATGTAATAGTTCACAGCAAATGCTGCTCAATTGTCCAAGCAAACAGACTATCCAGTGAACTGGCTGGGGAATTTAGCATGGCAAAATGTAACTCCCTGTGCAGGAAGCTGTGCAAATTACATTCCTCTTCATGGAAAAGTGCCAAGAGATCTTTAATTATAATAAGTAGGAAGGAAGACTTGGAATTTATGTCCCATTTGGAATACCTCAGTGTCAGCAGCAGACCCCTGACTGTAATGGTATGCTGGGGTGATGATTCAGGATAGGCTCCAGGATAAACAGAGTATTTACTTTTTCAGCTGTAGCCCTTCTCATATCAGCTTTTCATTTTCTTGAGAAATATTCTGACCCCATCAGCAGAATAGACTAAGTGGAATTTTGTAATAATTAATAAAGCTGATTAGGAAAATTACTTCCATTTTTGGAAAAAAATCTTGATTAGGATAAAAAGTCCCAGCATTGACAGTCTCCTTAGTAAAACTTTATACAATTATCTTTTGATATTGCTGATATTTTCCAGCAACAGAAATCCTTCAGTATTTCTGAAGAGGCAAATACTGTGCAGACATCTTCCACACAAGCTGGCAGCGCTGGCCACAAAGGAGCTGCCAAATGTGCTACCAAAGTTTGCATTTCCCAGATTTTTCAGGCACTTTCGCAGCACTCCGTGTCCTAAAGCCGCCCTACAGAGAAGTCACTCCTCCAGAGGCTGAAGTCTCACCCCAGACTTTCAGAAGCTCTTGAGGCTCCTCCAGCGAGTGTAGATACAGTTTCCTGGCCCCCGTCAGTAAACTAGAATCTAGAAGCTAYGGATCTACTGAGATATGTTGTTTGGCAGCTTGTAGCTAATATGTTCCTGCCTTCCTTTCTTTTTTTCCTCCTGTTCTAAATGGGATAAAGCAGAGACAGTTCAGAAGAAAAGAGAAACAGAGACGTTGAAATAAACAACTTTTTTGGATTGGGATGTGGGAAAAATGAATTGTTTCACTTTAAATAAAAACTACCATTTGAGAAACAGAAAATATCCCAGAGACTACTTCCTAAAAATGAGAATCAATTCTTTCCTTCAGAAGAAGTTTCAAGGAATATGTTCYATTTCTGATTGGCTCTAATGAGAACATATACAAATACTCCACTCTGAACAATGAAGACAAGTCTTCTTAACTAATTTTCATGATCTTCCCTCTTCTCTCCATCATCTTCTACACATTCCCACTTCTTCTGTGGATGCTGCCCTCATCAGTCATTCATTACAGTGTCAGAGAAGTGATCTTATTCTTTTACTCCTCTCTATGAATGAGTGTTGTTTCCTTTTCATCTGTGTCGCAGTGCTGCCCAGGACCCTCAGTCACAGGCACAAAGCCACCTATGCATGGGAGAAGCTCCCCTTATTATATTCCATCAGCTTTGCCTTTAATGTTTCTCTACTATGATTTTGAGGAAGACAATGTCTGTGGGGAGATAGCTGCTTATCAATGTGATGGCCATTGCCTCCATGCCTCCTCAGGTGTCCCCAGATGCTCTCTTGCACCTGCCTATCTCACTGTGATTGTTGATGCTTTTTGGGTGCTTTTATCTTCTGCACTAGCCCCACTGCCTTACATGCAAATAACAATAATGTTTTTAATGGGATGGCTTGGGTGGAAACAATTTGAATCCAGTGTAGAAGTGTCTTCAACAGCCTCTCTCAGGCTGAAAGGCTCAGCCTGCAGAGGTGCTTACAGCTGAAATGCTATYAGAAAGGAACTGGCAAGGGACTCTTCTTGGAGCTAATAATAATAATGTTAAAGAACTAAAGCAGGGAAGATAGAAGTCATTAGAAATGAAAAGAGTTATTTAAGTAGAATGAGAAGGTATTTTAGAGAACTTGGATAGATTAGTAGGGGAAATGCTGATGAAAAATGTATCTACATAAATAGACCTATGATTAAAAGCTGAATTAGTGAACATGGTTAAGAGGATTAAAAGAAAAAAAAAAGTTGAATAGTTGAGATAGGAATGGTGTAGCGGCTTTGAGCATCCTGGGATTTACTAGCCTGTAACTATGCATGCTTTGCAGAGAGAGAATACAGAAGTGCCAGCTGGGCAGCACGTCCTGTGGCACAGCAAGACCACTAACATTGAGCACCTGCCTATCTCCTGAGGACTTCTCCCACCAGCACACTTTGGTGGTGATGCTGTGTCTGAAGCACAAGGCAACCTCCTCTTGCTGGGGGGGGGATATGGTGATGCCAATCCAGATCTTGGGAGTGGAATTTCACTGAGTGGTATTTCAGTAAACACTACGGACAGTATCTATGTCTGCAGTTATTGCCATCCTCTATTCCAGGCAGATACTAGGGCACTTACTGTATTTGTGCATGTAATGCTCACAGACCTTAYCTAGTACTAAGCAATAGATTTTGGGCACCTTTTGAAAAGAGGTATATGACAGGAATATTTGGATGCAAAACCCATGAAAGTACAGCAATTACATAATGGTGCTTTAGTTATTGAGCTGTTTCCTCCTTCCTTCTCATATATTTATCTCTTACTAGAATTGTGCTGATGACGTTATTAAGTGGGCTTTCACAGTCCTTGGGAACACCAAGTTCCCAATCATCTAGCAGCATTTATTTACTATGATTTAAATCTGTCTTTTCATGACAAAGGGAGGTAATTTCCAAGTGAAGGCCAGCCACCCAGAGGCATTGCCACAGCTGTGCCCTTTGGACCCTGTAGTGATTGCATGTTGCAGAAGTTCCTTGAGACTGCATAGAAGAGAATAATGTGAATCTCATCTTAAACAAAATGCAGTAGAAACAAAAGTTGGTTCACTATTTTTATACCTGTCAGATTCAGTATTAAAAGGCAGAGCTTTAGGAGTAGTTAGCAGGAAGAAAACCTCTAGGCATCTGTGTTCATGAACTTTACATACTATGTGCTCATACAGCCTCTGTGATTGTTTGACCCTTAGTGTAACAAAGACTTTTCCATGATAAAATGTGGGAAAAAGAAGTTTTTTCCACTTCACAGTAACCTTAAAAATTCACTCTAAAATATAACCTGTGATACTTTGAATTGTCCAGGTGTAAAAGAGATGCCAGTCTTGTAATAAGAATTGTGCCAGACTATGACATGTCTTTAGTATTCCACTTTCACTTGGATGAATTTTATCTCGTCTATTCATTGTAGGTGGATGCTTAGGGTTGCTCTAAATGTGTGTGTTAGACTCAGAGAAAATAAAGTGATACATAGTGAACAGGAGGATTGAATAGCAAAGAGTCAAGAAGAAGTAGAGGAGGAAGTACAAATGGACCAGAAGACAGGACAGAGGAATTGTAGGAAAGCCTCTGGAAAGGGCCCAGCCGGGAAGAGAGGAAAGAAGGCAAGCATAACCTTGGGACCCGAATACAGTAGAGAGCTAGCAGAGCTGCCATGGGGGCTGGACTTCACTGTTAAAGCTATAAATAGCTGGCAGTGTGGACAAAGGCTGTCATCAAGTTCAGCCCAAGATTTCAGTTTCTTATGTCCCCTGTTTATTTTCTYTTTCAGGGAATTGATACTCTTGCATATATGTAGGTGTGATTGTTATTCCCAACATTTATTACAACTCAGTTATCCCCAGAAGTATCTCAATTAGTGAGGGCTGGAGCTTCAGTGATATTGAAAGACCTGTCCTAGGAATATGAAGTACTAGGTTTAAGATGCAAAGAAATCTGTATGTAAAAGCAGCTGGAGACTGACAATATAGACACATTCAATGCCTCAAAAAAAAAAAAAAAAAAAAAAGTGAAAACAAACCCTGCAAACCCTTACTTATAACTAATGCTTCCATGAAATATTTCAACTTTGGCTAACCACTACACTTCAGTAAAAATGCTTAATCAAAAATATTCTGACCAGCTGAATATATACAGTACTTTTCATAAGCATTAAAGAAAGAATRTTTTCTCCAGAGCTACTTGTACTCTTAAGCTGCCGTTATTCTAGCTGTTAATATCCTTCTCTTGCGAACTGGTACTGCAGGCCAGGTCCACCATGGGGTGAATCACTAAACCTTTATTAACTTCAGTAATGCTCTATAGGAAAACATTTGTCTTCTGCCTAAGTCAGACTGTACTAGATGAGCATCTGTCCCTTGAGATGGGTTTCTCTTTGCTATTCACTTCACTTGCATTCCTTCCTTGTGCTATTATTTCTTCCTATTTCTGTATCTCCACCTGGGGAGGACAGTGTGTTACAGAGAACAGGACTTTCTTTTCCTTCAGCTGGTCTGACTGAGACTTCCATTTCTTGTCCTGCTTGTTGATCCAGGGGAGCTAAGCTCATCTCCTTCATAATCCAAGGCAATGTGACAAGGCTTTCTGGGGRCTATGCCTGCACATTGCGTGAATGAACAGTCCTATAAATAGCCAAATAGTTTTCCTCTATTTTAACTGCTCTGTTGTACTGCTGAGTTCTTAGAAAACAAAGAAAGAACACTACTGTGTTTCAGCTGTAATACACTGGATTTTAAAACTTCCTTCCCCTATTCTTTTCAATGATTGATGATATAGTTATAATAATAACCTTTCTCATCAAGAGCTATCTGAACTCTCTTTCACTGTGGGAGATACTGTTTTTCCCATTTTTGCTTGGGGTCTTTGAGGAGGGGAAAATTAAGGCTGTGATTCTTGTGGTGCCAAGCCCTACTGTGTCTGGCTCAGGTTAATAACTGCAGTTCCCAGCAATCTCACCCTGGATAAAGCTAATAACAACCTTCTGTGACCATGCAGTGGGCCAGTATTACAGCAGTGAACTCCCAGATTAACAATCAATCAGCTTCATCTACTCGTCCTTTCTCTGTCCATCCACTCACTGCTCTGACCTCTGTACAAGAAGTCCTCTATGAAAGGACATTCAGGCAACCAGCAAGGTGAGAGATGTTGCAGGTGGGAGATGAATCCTGAGGTTTTTGCAGAGGCTCTTGAGGCATATATCCCAGGTGCAAGGTCCCCTTCACCCTTTTGGCTTTTTAATTCCCTTCTGCAGACCCAGCCTGATTCCCTGCATTCCCAGAAGCAGGAAGAAAATTTTTTGAAGTATTTCAGCCAGCTACAGGAATTATTTTCCACATTTTTAACATTGTGGGAGTATCTATCATCTATCTGCAAAAGTATATCAAGGGGGTTTTTGTTGCATACTACCAAGAAGGCCTCTGCTTTTGAGATGGTTCAGACTAAGACAGATATAGAGTAATCTTCCAGCTCCTCTCAGCTATCCCTACCTCTGTTATGACCCAGGCACCCTGCAGTCTGCAGCTGTAAAGGGTGGAGAGAAAAGGCTGGCCACTTCAGCTCTCCCAGGCACTGCCTGCGAGCTCCCCAGGAGACCAGCGATGTGCAGGGCAGTGCAGGAAAGCTGTATGTGCCTCAGGACCTGGTGGGGGCCACCTAAGAGTTARATGGGTAACAGGCTTGCCAAAGTCTGTTGAAGTGGATTTGTGATGTGGTCAACATTTCTGGAGCAACGAAGTTGAGCCAGTGCTACCACTTGATCCACGCAGTTCCTGAATGGCAGTTAAAGGGCCCCTGGTTTAGACCGGTACTAAAATGACTTGATCATGAACCAAATCTTCGTATGCTGACCTCAGTTTACTCTGTCTTTAGGTACAATATCTTATGTGAAAGACTGTCAGGACTGTTGATTTTCCCTCTAATTATGCCATACAGTCAGACTGAATCAGTCTGTTCAGGCATGTATTTTCCCATCCTCAACATAGATCTATTCGTTCCTTTCCTTTTCCTTCCCACCTTGCCCACCCTGTATTTTCTCTCTAAGTACTCTCTGGTGCTCCCTCACCCATCTGCACACACCTGCCATGGCTGTCTTTCAGCCAGGGGATTTTGGAGAGATTAAGCATGCAGACAATGTTATTAGTGCCCTATTCCCTCCAGAGCCTTGAGACACACTATCTTATGGTATTTGTTTATACCTCTCACTGCCTACTTTGAATCTCTGTCCTGCAGAGCTATTTTGGAAAAGAGGATCAGCACCTTTCTGTAGTTACTAGCCAGTCAGTGAATCAGAGCCTAAGCTGGGATATTTTGTGATACCTTGTGCTCCTTTGTGATACTTTTCCATAAACTATAATACACAGAAGACAGTCTAGGATTCTCCTTGCTTCTGGTTAATTTCCTGCATTTAGAAAAATCTGGAAATTTAGAAGAAATACTTTGTAGCCTGGCAGTAGTTGAAAGGTACTGGACATAGCAAGGACATCTGGAAGAACTCAGCCTGTATTAATGGTGCCCTTCAGCCCTCTGCCACTTTGTTTGTTCTGTGGTCAAAATTCACCTCCAGTTTACCTGTGAGGAGAAAAAACTTTTCGCTTGCTACAGCACAGATTTCCTTTTGTGACCTCCTTACTCTGTCAATCACGGTCAATCCATTGCATCTCATCTTTTTCTCTGCCTCACCTAATCACTTCCATTCCTCTTCTTAGATGACAGAAGACTTTTTCTCCTTCTTCGGAGGAGTCCAGTGTCCTGCACTGCCTGTCCTCCTGTTCATCACAGCAACAGCCACAGGAGGCTTTGCCCCTCTCCCTGACTTCTTCCCACAGCTTTTCTGCCTTTCTCTCTGCTTTTCAGGCTAGTATGTGGTGTGTACCTGCAGTTCCTCTTGTGCTTCGTACTGCATAGCGTCACTCGGTTTTTGTCTCCTTCCTCTGGGAATCTTTTGAAGATGTTTTGTAAGTATTCTTGCCCAATATTGTGCAAATAGCGGCAACAAAGAAATAAACAGATCATAGAATACCACTTTCTGGTTTTGGTATTTCCAGAGAAGAGCTAAGAAATGGAAACCCAGCAGCATCCTTGTACAAATCCTATTTGTGAACAAGTGGAGTATCAGGGTGATCAATAATTTCCAGTAGACAAAACATACCCATCTGTGCTAAAATTTGAGCACTTCATATAGGTCACAAATGGCCTTTTATTTTATCATCCCTCCAACTTCTGCAGAAATTTCTCTATGGGTTATTATTATTACTATTATTTTGTGACAAATTCAGCTCACTTTACTGGGTGGTGTATAATATACACAAGACTGCATGCTGATGCTTCCTGTCAGCCTTTGTGTCCAGTGATGGTACAAGACCTGCTGCTCTTGTAAAATGTGAGTTCCTCTTCAGGCTGGTTGGTAAACATCCATTTTTTTCCAGAAGTAAAGGACTGTGTTCTCAGCCTCAGCACCCAGCTGCTACATTGTCACTGTAACAATAGCACTATTGTAGCTGGAAGGAGATAATATTTTTCAGGGATTCGTTAAGAAAGAAAGGTTTTGAAGTGTGCAACATCTGAAGAGAGCAACAAACTAAAATTCAGCATAAAGACCCTCTCTTTCCTTTTGGGCCTGGAGTGTGACAGAAGAATAATGTGATCTAATAAAAGATATTACCTTTCTCTACATACCCTGTTTATCCAACAAAAATGGACTTGAACAATCAAGTTTGTGCAAGAAACAGACTTAGAAGCTGTTGAATTGTTTCCATTTGGACAAGAGGCAATTGGAAGAGTTTGAGGCAGCAGAAGTAAATTAGGAATAACTGTTTTTCCAGCACTGGTGCTGCTAAAATGCATGAGCTTTCTTCTCCTTGTGTCACCACTAGTCAATATTGCCTGCATCTCTTTGCATCCCAGCACAGACTGAGCACCGCCATGCATCTTCCAGACAAAGTACTGCTACACAGCTCATTTTTGTTTCTCTTCTCTTTCCACTTGGTTCCCTTTGGTTGTGGGTCACTCTTCCGCTCTCCTGGTATTTCTGGCTATTATAGCTCTCCAAGAAACATCCTTCTGAAGTCAGGATTCAGGCTGTTTAGTCTCATGAGGAGGTCTTCTCTTCTGCTCTTCATTCACTGATGGGACATGTTTTCCTTTGTGCACAAGCCTCCTTCTGAATGTAAAACTCTASTCACTGTCTTAGACCTGTACCTGTTCTCACGTTTAAATGTTCAGGCATGACTGCTCAAGCAAAGGGGTGATCAGACATCTTTGTTTACTATTCCATGAACAGGCTCAGTATCAAATATCCAGGAAAATACATTCCTGCCCTTCTTGCCTGTGCCCTGGTCTCCTTTCAAAGTGYGACCCAGTGAATTCCTGCAGGCTTTCTGAACTGCAGTGACAGCTCTGTCAGTCAAGCAATGTGTCTGCTTTAAAAACCAAGCTGTCATGTCTTACATGCCAAATCTACAGTTCAAACAGTCCCCTCTTCACATTCTCCAGAAATTTGAACKGTGTATGACGAATTCACCAAAGAGACTCATACTCTTTCTTCTTCTTCATCATGTCATCTGCTTGAAATGCTGAGACTTGGCATGGGCAGAGCATGGGCTGGCCAGGCACCTCACTCCCCCCATCCTGTGCCTCTTTCAGCCTTTGGATTTATGGTTCCAAAAAGGGAATACCTTCCTCCTGCCCCCTACTTACTCCCTGCTGAGCCCGTCATAATCTTAGASAAGCTCAAAGTTATGATGAGATTTGTTTTCCTTCTTTTTATCTATGTTTTGAAATTTGTTGCATTTCTTTACTGTTGGAGAAAAAAAGATCCTCTCATATATTAGTGTTAAGTCTGTTTTCATCCCACACCACCTTCTGCATCTCCTATCATTCTTTATAAAGACAGCTTGATTGAGGGTGTGAAATACAGTGTGACAAGTCCATACATTACTTGAAGTAAATCCAGATTTTTGTTATTTCACAGTCATTTTGCCTGAGATATTTACATAGCCTTTTATAGATGTAGGCCTGAGTTGTTTGCAGTGGAGATTTAGGACCTAGTTCAGCTAGTACTCCCCATTTCCACCTTGAGGTCTGTCAGTTCAATGCAGCCACTACCAAACTACACCAGGCTGGAAACAAAAACAGACTTGTGCTGAACGAAAAATGGAGCCATTATGATGCTATTTCTGATTTCTTCACCAGATTCTCCAAGGAGATCTCCAACTATTAATTATTTGGGAAATTGGAGGCATTCATGGGGCACAGGAAGCCTTATCTTTGCATGCTGCTCACAGCAACAATACGAACTAGGGATTCCATAGGAACAAGACTATTACTAATTAAGAGGCTATTGATTGTCATTGCTCTGCCTTTCACTGAGGTCTTTGCAGCTTTCTGATTGCCTGGCTGTTTGGGCTTGCGCTTACTTACTGTACTTCATAAACAGGATGAATAATGTATTTTTCAAGTGGCATTCCTATACTCGGCCATAACCCCCTGTTTGTTCAGCCTGAGCCCTTGGGCATTGTTATCTCTTCCATATCCATTGTGGATTGCCCTGTTTCTCTTGGGCTTTAAGTGTATTATCTTTAATGTCTTTGGGAAACCTTGCTTCTCTTGTTACCTGTGTAGCTGTAMTTGTTCTTTGCTGCACGAAGAGTTGTGGTGTCAGGTGTTTCCAGTGCTGAGCTGCTTTCTGTGTGCAGGTGCACTGTTGCAGCTTCACTGGGATGTCTGCCCAGCAGCTATGAGACTGCATCTGGAATTATGTCTGGTTTTGTCCCCTCCACCCCGACCCCAGCGTAAGAAATGCATTGAAAAAATGGGAACAAGGCTCATGGATGGCTGCTAGGATGGTCAGGGAGTTGGAGCACAGGATTTGAGGGAAAAGGCTGAGAGAACTGGGTTTGTTCAGCCTGAAGAACAGAAGGCAAAAGGGGATCTTACAGCTGTCTTCATGCAGCAGCAAGTTGCACCAAAGAAAATTCTATTTAGATGTAAAGAAAAGAGAAATTCCCCATGAGGGTGGTATAGCATTGGAACAGGGCCCAGAGGGACTGTGAGGTCTCCATTATTGGAGATATTAAAAATTCAACTAGGCAAGGCCTGGAGCAACCTGCTCTACCTTTGAGGTTACCCTGCTGAGAGGAGGGGATTGGAGCAGACAGCCTCCAGCAGTCCCTTCCAACCTGAATTATTCTGTGATTCTGCYCTCTAATATCTTTCTCCAGTGAAAAAAMTGGGGAGAGGAGGGGAGGCTTGCTCAGCTCTCATTCACCCTGTTCACTCTGTGTGGCTACTCACTGTAAAATATTGCTGAGAAAGGAGTTTTTGAGAGAACGGGGAATATAATTCCCTCTCTCTATTAACATTACCTTACATGGTGTCTTTTCTATTTGACTGGAAATTTCTCTGTGTAGAAAAAGAGAAATTGAGCCATGTCTTGGGTTTTCTGGACTGCTTAAATCCAGAAGTCCTGTGCAAATGAGCTTCACTGCCCATGTGGTTGCATCTGTGACCACAACGCACCWCTCATTGTGCTCATGCTATATGGTGCAAACACCCAGATTTCTGCCCAGGGTTTTCTAGATGGATGCCTGGGAGTTTACAGCCAATGCTCCCCCAATTGTGCAGCTGCATCCTGTCCTCATTAGCACGGGAACCATKCACATCTCTCTGAGTGGGAGCAGGGCTCCTCCGGACAGCATTCCATGTAGCAATGGCCTCCATGCTTCTGAGGCCAGCATGCAAGGGCAGTGCCTGGCACCGTAAGGAGCAGCTAGTTGTGCCATTCTCATTCTYCCTCCCTGTAGAAGAATATATAGAATTACTGTGCAGTGCTCCTGAATACTTGTGTTAGACTCGTTGTAGCTGATTCTTTCCACCCTGCTAGAAGCCTGGATAGCATCAGTGAGATACAGCTAAAGGAGGCTTCTCCTCCATAAGGACTATCCTCTCCAAGCGCTGCAGAGGCTCTGCTCTGCTCCCTTCCCASGAATGGTGAGAAGCCATCACATCTGTGCTGTCTGGGCTGCAGAGCTGTGGGGGCATCCATAAAGAGAGTATATTCCTGGGATTCCCCAGGAATAGCTAGGGCATGTCCTCCTCTTGCTAACCAATGCCAGATCTGAGTGACTATCCCCTGTCTAAGCCTTCCTGACCATAAACAGAGTGGGAATCAGTCAGCCCCTGGCACACATCCCCATATTCCTGCTAAAGACTGGTGCAGCCTACCAGAAACTCTTGAGAGAAGAAAAGCACACAAATCTCTTTAGTGAAGTGGGCTGAACTTGTGCCAAGTTGTTGAAAAAAAGACAATAGGTTAAACAAACTTCTGAGGAAGGTTTCCTACTTACAAATCTGGGTTGCTGAATAAATTACTGTCTTATGCTGCCTCTGAGTTTGTCTGTGGCTTTATCGATTATCTGGAGCCATTAGAAGAGCCAAAATACTCCCCAGAGTCATTCAGRATGAAAATACCTTTCCTTATATGCTAGCCGCTTCTTACCACTGCAACAAATTCCCATCTCTAAGAGGCCTTGTAGCATGTAAGTGATGGCCTAGGATGGCTGTATGCTGCAGTTCTAAATCTCTGCTTTGTTGCGCATGACAAGTTAGAATAAATACAATAAATTGTGGTGTGTCAGTAATGGGAAAAGCAGCGAAGCAAAGTCCAAAACAAGAGCAGGCCGCTTTGCAAAAATAAGTCAACAGCTGATAGTTCAGCAGTGATCAGAAAGCCATGGCAGTCTAATGACTGCTTAGTGCCCTTTTGTGGAAAGGACAAGAAGCGCTGGTCCAGCCTTTAACCAAAAGTGTGTATTATATACTGCAGAGCTGCAGCCAGCATCCCTGGAGGCAGATTCCGGAAAGACTCTAACCTCTATCTATCGCCTGCCTTCTGGTAATTCGTACATATAAGGTTGGAAACATGTTGTTGGAAGCAACATAGAGCATTTTGGCACTGGTAAGAGAGTAGGGTAAGTGAAATACATAAATCACCTCTTTCTGGTCAAATTGCAAGCAGAGTTAGTAGAAATATTTCATTTAGTGCCAACAGGATTAACAATCATTTTCCACCTCAGTCAAAGTTTTCATAAAAATATTTTGCCTTAAAAGACTTTTTCCTACTTCTCCACTCTGACAGGACCTCAAGCCAGGTGCATMTGCCTATGCCTACATCTTTTACTTACATAAGTGCCTCTAAAATGTCAGATGGATTTTAAGCTCAAACAGCCAGGTTGTTTTAGGATGCTGACTGAAGCAATTAGGTTTCTAAGAGAGAGAAAGGAAACTCAGAGTCAGGTGGTGAGCCAAAATACAWATAAAGGGTTTTTAAAACAGGTGTTCCCCTGACCGCTGTGGCAGTTTCTTTCTTCAGGCCCTAATAAATCTCATACAGTGTCCTTTAGGAGGTTTCTCTTCCTTCACACTTGGAGGCCTGGCTGTAGACTCTCTGACTTTCTCAGCCTTTGCTCAAACTGCACTTCCCAATTCCTCACTAGCTCCCACCATCTCTCTTCCAGTGCCTCTCCCCTCCTTGCAGGCTCAAATCTTCCCTCCCCATGGGGACGCTTGGGTAATTGCCGTAGARGTATGCCGTATGCCCTGCAGAGCACTGGCTCATGCACACCACAGCTGGGATTTTTGCACAGGCATAGCCTGCCACGGCTATCAGATAAGGACAGGATTTTCAGGACACCTCAGGCAAGGGAGTGAGTTAAATGATTAGTCAGTTTGTTTAGAGTGCTTCAGATGAGAAAATGAGCTTGTGATGCAAGTGAGGAGTGCGCAAGCAGGAATTTGTGATGATAGTGGTGCATTTACTCCTGCGTGTCTCCTGTGGTGAGCAAAATCTCTTCGGACAAGGGGCATCCTTCCACAGCAGAAACTTAAAATAATTAGAGAGAAAGAGAGAGAGTCRTCTTCCTTTCTTTCCCTGCCTTCACTCTGCTCACATCTGCAGCTGATCTTTCCTTATTCTGACTTGGTTCCTGCCTATTGTTCCTCTGGCTCCTCTGCAGTTCCTGGCATGTAGGGCCAGAGGCGAGAGGCTCTTCCAGTTCCCTGCCCCTAGGACAAAAGTTAGAGGTCATCCTTTTGCTTTTGCTTTTAGTCCAAAGAAAACTACCTATGTGTTAGTGGCACCTATATGGCCTGGTACCAAAGAAATGAGGGTAACAATTTCCAGGATACTTACAAGAACAATATCAGGACTGTTAGGGCWTTTCACAGCAGTTTTATAAATGCCTGTTGCCACAGAGAGAGGCGAACACACCTTATGCCACTAGCACAATAAAAACGTGGAGGGAGTGGGTTGGAGAAGAAAATCCTTATTCACACACAAGTTTATAGGTTGGCTTTTTTAGCATCTCTGGCCTATAATTGCTCTCTCCTACTGCAGGACAAGAGTACTATATCTTTGTTGAAATGAATGAAGTAAAGTCAGTGTAAAGTCAACAAAGGTGGGGAGAGAAGAATCAGGCTTAAGGTCTTCATGCAAAGAATAATCATCTGGCAGTTTTTGCAGGCTGCACAATGGACTTGCTCAATTCGAAAATAATGCATTTTTTTTTTGCGATTCTGGAACTCCTCATGATTAAAATTGTACATTTTCCATTCTTTAAAAGATGACTTATGAGAATGTGCATGTTGCACCACATTAAAGAGCAGAGAAAAATTGCAAGGTCTGTCTCAAATTCCTGGGAACAGCAAACACTGTTGGCATTCCTAATACGAAAGTTTTTAATTTGACAGTTTATATTCCGTTAGCATACCTCATCTATCAAACCTGAAGTGCATAAAAGTAGCATGACATACAGTACATCGCATTTGCAAAGACAGTGCTGTGTGGTGCATAAGAAAGTATTTCTTGAGGCTCCAGAAAAAACACTTTCAATATGATCCCGTATTTGCAAAACTGAAATGAGAGTAGTGAATGGGCTGTGCAGATATAATGAGCAACCATCACAGAATTACATTTCGCAAGCTCTCTGGAAACATTTGTCTCTCTATCTATTCACCAAACGATTGCTTTATCTAATGATCCATCTAGTCTGTTACTGTACTGTTCCCAAAAATACCAATGACACTTGTTTAAGAGGCAAGGAAGAAAATAGTGTCTACAAATAGTTTTGCATGGAGGGAAGTTACTTTCTGATGTTTCAGATAGTGATCTACAAAAGCTGCAGCCAGCATTTTCCAAAACATGCAGTGATTTGGGGCAGCAGATCTTTTGGTACCTCATTTTAAAAGTAGTCTGATTTTCAGACAGGTCTCACCACTTGGCCACTCAAAATTCACTATCCTTTATGGAATTGCCTATTTTAGGCCCCARGATAGAAGTATCTAAAGATCACTAGTTATTTGAAAATTATGGGTAGAGGAYTGAATGAATTAAAGGTGTCAGTGTTTGATCATGTGCAGAAGATGAACAGCCTTTTGTGATAAGTAAAAGATGTTACATCTCCTTTCATTCCTGGGCCCATTGATTCAGACTCCCATTGCTAGCAATGCAAAAGGTTACCCATATATTTATCAGAGATTTTATATGGAATAGGGGCATTCTGAAGTTTTGGATTACTAGCCCTTTCAATATTAGGCAATAACATTAGAGGAAGTAGTTGCTAAATTAAATTAAAGGAAAACAAAAACCCTAACAGCTGTTTGTCTCGGCAGCACTGAGCTGTCCAGTGGGACTCTGTCTCAGAAAGCCACTCAGGCAAGTTCAGACTTTGATAAAGGACAATTACTTTGGGACTTCTTGAGCTGCAGAAGATAAAGTTAAATCACTCGTGATTCAATATGAGAAACATATTTCCACAGAGCTTCCAATCTTTTCTTTCTGTGCTTTGTGTACAGCCAGCATTACATCAGGAGTTACCTGTCATTACACAATGCATAAACCATCCCCTGACATGGTTACACAGCAGTCTCTGCTGGAAGTGAGATTTCATCTGCAGTTCTATAGATACCATGATGATCCCTGACTCTTTTATGTGATTAGTAGTGGTAAAGGTTTGTGCAGGATAGGGAGGGGTCGCTCAGTCACTGATTGACTACTCCAGACTTCTGCTGCATAGCCTAGTACACAGCAATATTACCTCAGATTCTCCCGGGAATTTGTGTCTGGCTCGATTACTTCTGTGGGTGAGTGATACCTCTGGAGGTGCTCACTCTGTGGTGGGCTTACACTAGCCAAGGCTGATTGGATATACTTCAGACAGGGAACAGAGTGGGCAGACTTGGTCTTGCTGCCTCAGGAAGCTGTGTATGACCAGAGGTACCCCTGGAACAGCAGCATCAGGGGTCTGCTGTAACATAATCTTGTTAGATTGTAGCTCCTGGAAGGGACTGCAAAGCTGGGGCTCCTCTAAGCACTTAAGCTGCCAGTTCTAAGTCAAGATTTTGGTGTGACCTAGGTGACATCTATAGCTATAGTGCAGTTCATTCCTTTTCACTGCACAATGCTTCAGAACTTAACTTATATCYAAGTCTTCTGTTTAGGGAGGGAGCTACAACAAAAGCTCTACTTCACATATTCCTGAGATCTGGGGCCAGGTGAGGAGGCTGGGATTTGAACTTGCATTTTATGCTTGTTCCTATCTCTTTAATGTGGTTAAAACAACGGTAGTCTGTATGTGAAAATCCCTACRTGGATTTGAAGTAGGCAGCTAAGCCAACAACCTCAATCCAAATACAATCTATGCATTGAAACAGGGATTTGTTTAAGTCCCAGAGCACCTCTGTGTCTCGATCCCTGCCCAGTGGAAACAAGCAAATAAAATGCACAGAAAAACACCAGAAGAAACATAGCTATTGTGATTAGTGGAGATCGTACAAGAAAGCGATGTGAAGTGACAGCACACAAATCCCGAAAGGTGTTGTTTGAAGCATGATACGTATGAGAATACACAGAGCAGATGCTCTGAGACCAGCCAGGCAGGACTCAAGTCAGACAAAATTGGTTGCACTGAGCTCCTATGGAACCACCAAGTAGAGCTGAACACCTTGAACCATGAACCTATGGCCCCTTCCAGCAGTCATCAGCAACATATGCAAGGGGGCTGAATTCTCCTCAAATCAAGTAGATGTCCTCATGTCAAATGCACTTAARACATTCCCAAAGTTCCTCATGTGTTAAGGATGACAAGAGATCTTCCAGGATCCATGAGTTCAATGACAACTCATTCATGGTTATATCCATTTCGGAGTGGGATTTCAGATTGCGTGCAGGGGTGGATTTGCAGTCTGTTTCAGGGCTCGTTATATGTTCCACTCCTCATTTCTTCACAGGATCATAATTCTGGGATCAGTGGAGTAGAAGCACTGCCATGTCCACTTCTCCCTCAGTTTCTTGACCAAACTCACAATCTGCCTGCTGCTGTCTTAAATACCCACAAACAGAACAATGTGCATATGTGGTAGAAGATGTGTATGACACATGTATGTGCATACACACATGCATTGCATATTTTTGAACTTATGTACACATGTATATATGAACAATATTTTCATATAATTCTGTTTTACTATAGCGGAGTAGATTGGTTTCTGTCCTTGAACAGCAGCAAATAAGAGTTTTTTCAGAGCAGAAAAGCAAAAGAACAAAACTCTGCAACCTCACATTGCCTGAGAGTGGTTTCTAATTACAGGCACTGTTACAGATCACCACTGCTGAGGGATGCAAAAGAGAAGAGCTGAAAGATGATGGCAGAATTGTCAGCAGCTTTCAAAGCAACCTGTGGATTGCTAAGGCAGAGTGTGGAAAGCTTCAGTACTGRAGCTTTCTAAGCATGAGTGATAAACAGAAAAAAAGGACTGGAGGAGAATGCATTGCCCTGTCATATAGCCATTGTCAGGGACCTTAAATGAAACCTTTTCTGCTATGTTTTGTCATTAACAAACAAACAAGCAAATATTCTAGGATGTGAGCTGCTAGGATGCCTATGAATAGTTACAGGCATTTCTTTGAAGGAGAGAAAATAAATAATCGGAAAAATTCTATTTGATCTTTATTCAATGATTTGCTAAAACATTCAGACCATGTGCCAGTTGTCTGTGGAATAAAGAGATGCTATTTTATAGGTCAAAGAACAGACCTATCTCAACTATGATAGATCTCAACTATGCTAGAATAAATTTGCAGTGTTTCAGTCTCAGTGTATACCAGGAGCCACAGGATTGGAATCCAGATCATTGAGCCTTTTCCTCCGTTCTTTTTTCCTGTGTTTATGCTATATTTATGCTGCAAAGTTATTGCAGCTCAGAGAAATGGAGAATCATTCTTAGAACATTATATATTTATGGAAGAAAAGCCATTCCATATTCATTTTTTCATTCTATAAGAAAGAATAGTGACACAGACCAATAATACCATTGCACAGAGACAGACTGTAACTAGTAACTATTTTCCCTTTCTGTTGTTTATTACCCTTTAACTAGCATTTATTTTCTAATAAAAAATAGGGCTGTCCCTCGAAGTCACACATATTACAAAAGCATGATGACTTTCAAACTAAAACATTACGGATCTGAGCTGCATCGAGGCAGACAGTCAGAGGAGCGCAAACTTCATACAGAATCCTGCCTCAGGCAACATCTTACTCATCAGGCTTAAGAAGGGAAAAATGGAGAGCAGGTAATCTGGGAGACTGCAGAACTCATAATACAGCAGAGAGGAAGGACAGCAATGAAAGATCCTACGAATAACTGTTGCAAAATGGCTGCTTTGAAGCTGCAGCTGCTGCCTTTGGTCATATTCAGAGATACATCCATCTGCTAAAAGGGAGTTTCCATAACAGAACAACCTTGGAAAACTGCAAAAAAAATCATGGATCCTTGGAGATGGAGATTTAGCCTTTTTTTCTCCACTGTTCTATTGAGGGTAGAATTCATCTTCCCAAGTTCAGTCATTCAAAAATGGATCAAGGTAATTATTTAGTCTCTTGTAGACAGTGAAGAGAAGAAATAATCTAGTACAGGAGGGATGAATCTGCCTCCTGAGGCACTTTTTTTCCTCTCTCAATCAGATTATTTAGGGAGTTGTCTAACTTAAGATGGTAGCAGTTCAGAGAGGTGGACACTACCCTTAATGTGCTACTGCTGGAGGTATAGATGGACCTTCCAAAGGAATCTGAACTTTGAGATATGCTGTCTCTACCTCTCATTCTTCACCTTGAGACRGAAAATGGGTAAGTTTGGGGTGTAAATGAATTAGGGGATCAGCATTTGGTTCATCATAATGGAATTTCCAACCCGTAAGTTTAAGAAGCTCTGAAGCTCTAAAACATACAGTAGAGGTCCAGCAGCTGAGGTGCAGCCTATGACATGGTGACAACTTCCCCAATGCCTGCCTCGAGCACCCAGTTAAAGGGAGAAAGAAAATGCAAAGCCCATGAGAGGATGACTCCTACCATGGTGTCATGTTTGAGTTCATCTAGGACCATATTCAGTTTACAGCTGAGGACCTGTTTTCTTCATGGTTTCTGAGGCTTGTAAAGCTCTACAGAGTAAAGGAAGAAAAATCATGGTTAAAACAGAGTAAAACTCTCAAGAAGAAAYACAAAATCAGATGGACTTCAAACTCAGACTTGGTGAGAGGGTGTCCTTTAGATCCTATGTGTCCAATTATTATCTCAGCAGAAAAATGAGAGAAGACAAGCTCGAGAAGCATAAATAAGTTTAAACTTACAGTGGGTCTTTAAGGAAAGAATTGTACATGGTTCTATATAATAAGTTATAATGAAATAATGAGATGAAAATATTCCACTGAAATCTGAATCTCTACTTCATCAGAAATGTTGTAGCTGTATTGAACCCTCTCACCAGAAAAGGATTTAATGCATTCATGCGAGGAGGCACTCTCTAAGGCACTCTCTGTAATAGTGATAAAACACATAATGTTTTGAGAGCCTGAAATGGTGGTGCAAACTGAGAAATCAATCACTTATTGTTCACATACAAAATATTCTGCTTTACTTGGAGTTTCTTGTTCCTTAGCGGTGTTCTTTTTTTAATACATTTGTGTGATGGAGAGGTCCACACACAGTGGTCTCTCTCTCTCTCTCTCTCTCTCTCCTTCATGAATTGTCCTCTTCATGACTAGAGGTAAGTATTGAGCTCATTCAGAATCCGAGTGAATTGGTTGTAACAACTGTATTGTTTAATTAAAACATTTAGAGGAATCTAGAGGGAATCTAGGGAATCTAGAGTCCAGCACTTAATAGCACTTGATGCATTATACAGGGGWAAAAAAAAGTAAAAAAACAAAGAGAACTAAAGAAAGGGAATTATTTCGCTATAATTAAAATAATTCAAACTGAAATATAGATGTCATAGGTGATCTGCTGTATATAACAGCATTCCATTGACAGCTAAACCTCTTTCCAGGAAAATGAAGCAAATTATTCCTTTTCTGTAATTCTACTGTATATAGTGAAAGGCCTGCAGATCTTAATACAGGAACCTGCCATCCTCATTCTGTCCTGGGTTGTACTTTGTGCTCCCTCACTTCTGAAACTCTGAGATACTGTACTTGCAGTATGCATGCCCAGAGAGTAGAAGCCTGTTACCCTCCTTTGTGAATTCCAGTAGCCCAGAAGTGACCTAGAAGTTGCACCTACTTTTTCTGTACCAGCTTATTAAAGAGTTACAGTCTGTTCAGGCTAGGGCAGACACTGATAACTGCATCTGAAGATCTTGATTTAACTTAAGCCTGTCTATTA
The DNA here is from genome assembly GCF_003343005.1 of Rhea americana. NCBI lineage: Eukaryota > Metazoa > Chordata > Aves > Rheiformes > Rheidae > Rhea > Rhea americana. The sequence continues at coordinate 226,817 of NW_028186432.1, forward strand.
ATGCACCTATCGTAAGGAGGTGCAACTTGGAAAGAATGAAATAGAAATGCAAATGCAAGGGGAAAATCTTTATGTGGGTGGAAACATCTTTACTGAGTTCTCATTTACTGAAATGCAAAATTAGTGTTTAAAGAAACAACACATACACTAGAAACCCCAGCAAGAGCTGGAAAGAGATGAAATACTAAGAATAAGCTAAAATAAACCGAGATCTGAGGCTGATCCTATTAAACTGCACTTTTTTTTCAGAGGAAAAATGGATTTTTAAAGCCTTTCCTCCCTCCAAGAAGTGGTGTCTTCCACAGAAAATTGCATTTGTATTGAGAGAACTCAGATCTACAAGGAAATTGCTACTTGGGTAAGCCATTGAGCATCCCAAAGGAACTATAACTCAACTGAGTCACTGTCTCCTTCTCCTACATGGCCTGGACTCCATAGCCAGACTTCTTTTCCCTCAGGAAACCCATCTATAGGAGTTCTGCAATACAATACCTCCCTTTGCCAGGAGGAGAGTTTGCAGTGCACCATGAGAGATGTAGCCAGATAGCATGAATAGTTGGAGATGAAATGATGCAATACTGRAGTTAGAACCTTTATTTGTCTTACTGGCTGTACCATGGTATCAAAATACTTCTGTTTCCATCTGAAATACTTTTCTTCCTTCCATCCCATTCAAATTATAACAACTTCTACCTGCAAAAATGAGCTGTTTATTTTTGAACTTGATGTACAAGCTATCAGGAAGCCCGATGACACCATTTTTGGGGGTATTCTTGTGATTTTCCTTTCATTTTCTCATTTCATCTGATCTTATCTCTCCCTCTTTTATTGCTGCCACTTTCTTCAACAGCTACTGGCCTTTCTGTGTCCTCACTTCAATCACCAACATTCTGCATCATTGTCTTGGCAGTTTCTTGTAAGTCTGCCATAACTGACATGATCCCATCAGCTTACTTCCCGTACAGATACTGGCTCTCAGCTGTGCAAGTCTACCTTTATCCCATGCCAGTGTTTTCAGAAAATTAAGACTGTATTTAGACTTGTATCCAGGAGATCTGCATCAGGTTTGCAGTCTGATGTTCTGCTTCTAGATTTTTCTGTGTCACATGGGATTATTTTGGTCCATACAATTCACTCTTGACCTTGTTATTTAGTATTTAATCGATATGACCATTTTCCCATATTGTTTTTCTATTTCTCCCATTCCTCTGGCAACAATACAAAGACAAGCTCAACAGAGTAGTGTGTTTTTAGCATTATAACACTGCTTGGACATAYGAGGAAGCCATTGTGTATGAATGGGGAAATGTGACACAGAAAAATTCAGTGACTTGATCAAGGTCGCGATCAGAAGCCTGCAGCAGAAGCAGAAATTGAGCTTGAGATTACCTCATGCCTAAGGTACTGGYCCATTCTTTCAGGGAAACAAATGAACAAATGAGTAGGCATTGTTAATACAGCTGCATGTGTTCTGACACTGCTATTTACCAGCAGCTACTAAGAATTCACCCAGAAGCGACCTGCAGTGGCACCTTTTACATTCTCTCCTTTTGTTTGTTTGTTCCCTCTCCTCAGCGAGCTCAGAAGGAGCGGAGTTAGAGACAGGCTCAAGAATGGATGTCAAAATATTTCTTCTCATAACACTCAGGCCAAGGTTACTTCTGTTTTCAAGAGGGAACGAAGGTTTTTTTTGCTACAGGGAGGGGTAGCACTGGAAGGTGCTGAAGGGAAGATGATGGTTCAGCCTTAGACTTGTTCCYTCTGCAGGCTGCCTTCTCAGTGCAGAACATGCACAGAGGTACCTCTCTAAGTGTCCCACTGAATGGAAAAGCAGACTGCATCAGCAGCTCCCAGCAAATGGTTTTCACTGCCATTTTTAAAATTACTGTTTCTGTGTTCTTTTGTGCTTCATGTAGCTTGTCAAGGACTTTTGATATTACCTAGAAATAGCATGTAATGGTATTTATAAAAATAAAGTAAATAGCTTGCTGTTGCTGGTTAAACACTGCTTAACTCCCTGGTATCCAAGTTTTTCTAGAAGGTAGCCTACGTTTTCAAGAACTAATGTGATTTTGGAAATCTTTACCAAAGTAGCTTTAAAATATATGTTAGGTATTTCAGATATGAAAGAGCAATTCTTCCTCTGTGAAGTGGGCTTTGCTGTATGTTACTGAGGATGACAGACAGGCAAGGTGCAGCAAAGTCTCTCTGCCGGCTCTGGATATGCTGGTGTGCTGTGATCTTTTAGCTGGAGCCATGAGCTGAAATCTTTGCTGATGTCTTTCACTAACACCAGTTGAGCAAGCATGTGTTACTCCAGGGAGCACTGGAGTGCTTTCTGCACAGTGCCTAGGGCATCCCCCAGAAGTAGTTTCCCATGTCCCTCAGTTTTCTGGAAATCCTCTTCCTATAATACTTCTCACAAGACTTCTTCTATGGCCTTGTACTAGATATCTGCCTGAAAAACTGCCAGTCACAGACCAGTTCCCAGTGGAAGTACCAGTACTTCCTGTCATGATAATTTTGTTGTTCTAACCCACTGCAGCATAGCTCTTTTTTAACCATAGCAGTGTTCTTTCTCTTTGACCCAGGCAGTTTCCTGGATGCTGGTATGTTGGAATTTGTTTGTTTTTTCCTTCTGCAGCTTAACTAGAGAATCTGTGATAACACAGGGGAATGTTTTATAATTTGGGTCCCATGAATCTCATGCAATAGAATGTTTCTTGTTATTTGCACTAATTTTTAGGCTCTTTTCAGGATCAGAATCCAAGACTTGATGTAGAATGAGAAATGGACATGTACGAGTAAATTGCCGATATAAATGATTTATACACTGAGGGTGATTATCATAAAATGGCACATACAGTTTGTACAATATCGTGAAGTGATGTTTCTCTATAGACCGAAGTATCACTTCACTTCCTGAATGACTCTCTGTAATAATTTGAAGTAGATTGAATAACTGATTCCTGGCATTTTTCAGTGTGTATAGCAGTTGAGAAGCAGTCACTGTTTCTGGTGTCTTCTCACAATCACTTTTGTCTGGAGATGCTCAGAAGATTGACAGCTACATTTTGGAAGCCTTCTTCTGCCCCCTTCTTTATCACCTTTCAGAATAAGGGTCCACAGACTCCATTTACCAAAGATTGTGCTTCTTCCCAACTTCATGTTAAACAACTTAACACACACACTAATTCTGGTAAAAAAAATATTAATTATTTTCTGACGTCAGTGACATGGCATAAGTGAAGTTACAAAAGTTTAGCCCCCATTGCTGTGGTACTGCTCAGTGTTTACTGATTCTGCTTCATAAYCCATTTGCTTGCAGTGTCCATTTGTGCTTGTTCTGACAGAGCCTCTGTGTGCTGCCTGTGAAGGTGTTGGGTAAGTAAGTTTAGTGTGGGAAGCATGCAAGCCTCATTTTTTACAGAATTCTCCAGCATTTTTATTTTCTTTAGAGTATAGCAGGGTTGTGGGAACTTCCAAAGCAGAGGAGGCAGTGAGGACCTGTCGAGGATCCGTGTTCTGTTTAAGCAGATACCCTCCAATTCTGTGCAGTGCACAAAATGAATGGCAGCAATGCTTAATGATGTCTCCATTCACCAGGGCACAGCAGGAAGGAAAGTTGGTAGTTACAGACATAGAAAGGTTCAGAAGCTCCTGCCCTCTGACAGTCTGGACTTGCTGCTGGAAGACCATGGAGATGGTTCCTGCTTCTTAGGTATGGGGACAGTAACTCATATCAGAGAAACAGTAAAGGACAACTTGAAGGTACACGAGAGGCCAGGCTGKTAGGGCAGGTAATAAGTTTTATTAGAGTGGCCTATTTAGTCACAAAAAATGGATAAACTTACAGGTTTTAATCAATCACAAATAAATTGCCCAAACAAATGGCTGCATAAATCATCATGCACTGGCACTTCTCCATCCAACGTTCTTCTGTGAATTTTGCTTTATAAAGTTGCATAGAGAACCTAGGGAAAATCTCCTATTGGGATGTCATTCAGTAAAAGGGCTTGGACTACTCAGGGTAGCTACCATCTGCTCCCCCCTCCCATTGCACTTTGTTGGCTCATTTCATTTTCCAAGCCTCGTACTACATAATCAATAATATCCTGCAGTACCATACACACCAAAGTGCAGTTAATGTACCTATCTGGGTTTGTGTTGTTTTCTTTTAACTGTGGTTTTCATTATCTTGTAATTTCCTTACTTACTGCTCTACTGGGGATAAGACTGGATTAATCTATCCCCAGTTCTTATRATTTTGTAAGGAAAGCTTTAACAGTAAGAAATTATCACTTTTCTAATGTACATTACCAGAGTAATCATGTGCTGGATTTTAGTTCCTTTTTTTTTCTTATGCATTTTATTTTTGTACCCATTTATCTCACTCTTTTGCAGTTAAGGCTCAGATTGGATATTCTATATGATGATGCATTTTGAAATCCCTCTGCAAAGCAGTTGTTCRTATTTTGGTTTTGTTGTTTCTTTCCCATACCTAACCATATTTTAATGCATTTAAGACATTCCAACACATTTACAATTTTTTTTTACAAGATTCTTGCTGGATAAGATACTAATCAGTTAATTATACTTTATGCCCTGCAACTTTAACAAGAGAAATCGTAACATCACGGTAAGGCAAATATCAGGTAGTATATTCATATCAGAGTGAATAGTCATTCATATGTTAACCAAACTGGCACACAATTAGGATGGTAAACACAAGGACTGATACATTGTCAGGGAAATTAAAAGGAGTTTATTGTGGTTCAAAACACACAGAAACAGATATATGATACTATTAAGGAATTAAAGATCATAAGTTTCCTGTGGAATGAGTATTAGTGTTACTGAAAGGCTAAAAACTGAGCTCATCTTGTGTATAAACAGTCACATAATAAGGATGATGTTTTCAGAGTAGATTTGTTAGATTTGCACTTCAAGGGTAAGTGACTGATGTGAATTGCTCCTGCTGAAAGTAGTGAATAGCTAAATAAAACCCTGAAATACCTTTTCAAGGCACCTTAGAAGTAGTCTTATTTTCTGAAGCTATGAGTCAAAACAAGATCCAATGTGGCTTGCTGTTCTGAAAAGGAAACCATTTAGTGCTGATGCTTAAATAGGCTCTGCATTTAGATATCTTCATCTAAAAAATTGGGCTTTAAATGCTGTTATTCTCCTCTCAGTAAAGATTATTACTGAAGATCTGGAGTCGTATCAATCATTTACATTGCTTGTTTAAAAAAAAAAGTATCCTATCTGGCTGTCATGTTGGCTGGTGAAAGCTATTACTCAGTTCTGAATAATATATTTGTTTTTATCTGGTCTTTAAACTAATCCTATTGGAATCTGAATATAAAATGAAAGCCAGTAACACTTGGCTTTCATAGCTATAGCCTAGAGGAAGCCTGATCTAGCTCCAGAAGATATTTGAACTTTGTGCAATTATAACATACACAATGTGAATTTCATAGTACAATTAATAGACAGATTCATTTCTACTCAATATAGACACTAGTCTGGATGAATAAATTTTGTTTATTCCTTTCAATATAAGGCAAAGAATCTAACCCTTCTCTGTCTTATTTTGATGTAAAGACAGAGTAACACTATCAAAATTCATCTCACAATACTGGGAAAATTCCTGTGATGTCAAATGATATGGCCACTGAAATCAAAAAGACTAAGAGACTTTGTACAATATATCCTTTATCAGGCAGGCGACACTTGATCTCATCTTTATGCTTTTTGCCTGGAACAGGCTTCCACATCTGTCAAATAAAACTTTRCTTTCCACTCATCTCCATATATAACATACAAACAAGTTAGATTGCAAGCCTGGATTTATAAATGCAGTGCAGTATAATGCAATGAAGAGAACTCCTGCTTGTTTGAGTTGGAGAAGAGACACATAAATTGCCAGTCATCTTCAATAATTTAATCTGATATGACATTATGGTGAAGCTAAATAAACTGCCAGCAGCTTACCTTCCGCACTTACGTTCTAAAATTAAGACTTTGCTGGGGATTATTTAGTGGACTTCATTGTCTGATAGGAGAAGCTTATTGCATGGCTGTTATTAATACTCCATGAACAAGCATGTGATGTTAGCGGGGAAGAACAAAGCTGTTTCCCTGAGGGGAAGCAAACAGGTTTAAAAGCTCCTGCCCCTTACACAGTAGAATAAATGTGTCATGTTGCTATGATGAACATAAAAGATAGAGACATTAGCAGCTTTGCAAGACAACAACCACTAAGCTRTTAATAGATTTTCATTTTATTGACTAGGCTTTTATACAAAACAAGGCAATTCATTGCATTTTCCCTGCTACATTTCAAGCTGGATCCCAGTATACTTTGCAGTGTTAAATAATACAACATAGTGGATGCTATAAATTATGGGCAGTAGTGGTGTGAAAGATGTTGCATGGTGAATAATTTACAAAGACTAGAGTAGAGCACGGGGGGACTGATGCTGGAACAAAAACAAAGGAGAAAAGAAGTTCTCACAAGAGATTTAAAGAGTTAATGGAATAGGTGACTCAAGAAGCTATTTCAGATGGTTTCAAAAGTGTTCTAGACCAGAAAGAAACTGATATTGGTAGAATGGACAATTTGYGACCGAGGCGAAAACAGTCTGATGAAGGTTCAAAACAGTCTGGGAAGTTTTACAGSCATTAACGGACATTTGGAACTATAACTTGACTTGAATGGGAGATTCATTTTTCTGTGCATCTCTATGGAGGCTAGGAAGGAAAGGATCATGCTTCTTCTCCAGAAGATCCTGAAGATATCACTATTTGGTCCTCTCCTGGAGTGGGATCCCAGTAGCCCTACTCCRGCCACTTTGTACTTCTTCAGGAACGGTGTTATACCATGGATGAGCTTATGCAAATCTAAATGCTAGAATTGCTACCACAACAAAGAAGCAAAGGAGCACTTCTGGGTAAATAATGAGCTATTAGAGATGGCTGATGTGCTGGGCTTTTGAATATGAAGCAAGAGATTGACATGACATATTTATTACTGCTACCAGAGGAGCAATCTGGGATGCCATTGTGGAGTGTAATCAATAATAAATGATTAATTAATGGCTTTTAAATCGGTTGAGTTCATTATGTCATGGTGAGGACATGAAGGGAGCAATTATTAAAAAATTCATATGTTCTTGGCCATAGAACTGATAAATACTCCAAAGTGCTCTTTGATTATGAAGTGGCAGGCAGTTCACTTGCACACCACATTTCTGTTGCTAATTGCCAATAATGATGGCTGTGCCTATGTTTGTCAGGCTCCCTGAAAGCACTCAGCTGCCATTTAGCAGCTGTGGGCACATTGGCAGAGTTTATTATCCTGAGTGTTTGGAGACTGATTTGAATGCCTGAGACATAGTCTTTACTCTCCTCATCCTCCTTCCCTGCCCCAGCCTCCCACCTCCTGCTTTTACAAAGTCACCCAAAAGAACACAGATGAGGAACTGGGAGATTTAGCTCCTCTGCCACTTCACTGCTGCCTGGTCTTCAACACATCACAGAGACCTCTATTTCAGAATTTCTCCATTGCTAAAATGGGGGAATTGATGTAATCACCCATGTATACATATCACTTTGATACCTAAGGATGAAAAGTATTATCATTAATTTGTGTTTCTGAGAGCACTGCAAGCCTGAGGAGCCTGATTTGTGCAGTAGAGTATTAAATCCTTCTTTTCTATGAAGTAAAATGGAGTGCAGAGTATGAAGAGTCAATTCAACTTGGGCCCCTCTGGCTTTGTAGTTGCAATTTTGCACCAACAGAGAATTATACCTACTTTACTGCAATGACAGTAGGGGCATAGATTAGCAGCTGTGGCCATGATTTCTAGGTACAGATTGGTAGCAAAACACCTTTTAGTACCAGTGCATGAAAGTCACCGTGTACGCTAAGAAGAAGATGAAATAATTTCTTGGTACAGCAATTGCTTCTGCAAGGAACAGAGATTGTCCCTGGAAGCTGATGTCAGCTGGATTCAGCAGAGGACATGATAGAAGCCACCACTTGACTGGAATTTGGGAATTCTTTGCTCCCTGTATTTCTCACTAGGCTGATTGTCAGAGTAGTCCTTTTGGAGGCAGGGAACATAAACCTCCCCAGATGGAGAAGGGAATTGCATTCCTGTCTCTAAGATGGTAAATAGTGCTTGAACCATGAGATGCTAGGAGCTCTCTGCCCCTCTGGTGTAAGCTCTTCTGCTTTTTAATGGCTTAATTAAATATTCCCAGTCAGAATGCAGTTTATGAAATAAAAGCATAAACCTAAGAGAGGGCAAATTCAGGGCAACTCAGGGATGTGAAATGCAAATACAGAGAAATAAGTGCCATGGCCTCTTTGAGAGTAGGGTAGGGGCCTCAGAGCTTCTTTCACCACTCTAGGTCTGCAATCAAATCCTGAGGTGTTGATACAATCTGTAGGGCATTGAGCATTTAATCTGGGGCTCTGAATTCCTCCCAGTAGCAGAGAGTGTAATCCCTTTGTGGGGTTTGCTCCTTAGTGCAGCAAGTGTTATTGCTTCTCCAATGAATTCTGATTTCCTGTTTTCCTATTCAACTGTTTTACCAGTAGAATTTCTTCTTCTTCCTTTGACATCTGGGGTAAGGAAGCTTTTCTCTGAAAACCTGCTTTATTCTATGTATTTCTGACTGTTCAGAAGGAACAGAGATGTCCAAGACTCCTGGGTGAAGAGAGAAACCCTTCGCATAATAGGGTAAAAGTACACACAGACACACACAAAGCGTCAGCAGCAAGAGGTTGTGAACAGTTACTTGGGGTATCAAGTGAGTGTGTATGGCCACTTTCCTCCTGGAGGTCTTTGTGTCCAGCTAAGAAGCAGCATTGCACTCCAGCAAGGTTCCTGCTGTTGAGTTCCAGTTAAATGAATAGCGTGYATCACAAAGGAAGCCATCCCTGTATGATTCAGGCTTAGAGATGGAAGCTATTTCTCACTCTTTTGTGCACAAATGCACAGTTCTCGCTACAAGTGCCTGTGGAAGAAGGGAGACATGGAAGCAAAGGAATTAAAGGGATAAATGTTGCATACAGTAGCACATGGTATAAGCCCTGAGAGGTGACTGTGTAAATATTTGAAGTGGCTTCCTGTATAAAGGCTTGCCTATATAAAATAATAAAACGAATGATGATGAGAAAGATCTCTCAGACCTGCAGCAATGAAGTGAGACTTTCTTTCATTTTCTTAAGAACATGAAATGTTAATCGAGCTCCAGAACATAGGTGACTTCCCTTTGTCGAAACCAAGATGGAGATAGCTACCAGTATGCCTGTGGTTTGAGGATTGCATTGGCTTCAGCAGAGCCCCTCAGTTGGGCTGTGCCTCAACTGCTTGAGTTTTTACGTAGCAGGGGGTGAATTCTGTTCCCTCTCAGTGATACGGGCCGTGATGGCAGYGGCACAGGGTGGAAGACAACTTAGAGGACAGCTGTGCTACTTTTYGCTGGAGTTAGGTGACCAGAGTTGTACCATGTTACTGTTGTGAGGCATGGGACAGTTGAGAARTGCTTGTTGCTGTCAGACCTGTGTCTCATGTGCCACACTGGGCTGTATAAAGACACTCAGAACATCTGTGAGTTTTGTTCTGGTATATGCAAGGATTTACTCTATTTTAAAAATCAAATTATTTCTGAATTCAAAAGAAGAAGTTTTTGTTCATTAAAGCCTTTTTCTTTCCTGTTGCATGAATGGGAACATGGATTTTTTTTTCTCCCTCTTCAGTGTTCTTATGGTTTTGAGCCTGTTCTGGGTTGAGACTACATTTCTACAGCTACAGAACTCCATGTCTATAGCTGAGTTCTGCTTGGGCTTTGAGCCATCAGTTTGTATTGTGATTATGTAACAACCTTCATTTTCTCTTGTTTGGGTACAGTCACCGAACTACATGTTCCTATCATATCCTTGTGCTCATCATGCTTGAGGGCTGTCTTACTGTATGGTTAACTGCCCATGGCTGTAGACCTACCGTACTAGGAGATGAACCTCCCCAGCTCAAGCTAAGAAATTATTTCTATTAGCTGACAACTGCAGATGACTTACTGACCTTCTTAGTCAGGCCTGCCATTAGAGAGGAGCAAACATCTACCTACCCCTTAACTGGGTTTGATGTCTGCTGCCCTGGTGCTTGTGCCTACAACACATGCTGAGGCACAGAGAGGTTTAGGAAATTCCAGAGAAAAGAACTGAAATTCTTTTCCTAAGTGTGTGTGTGTGAGGGGCTCACAGGCTCTCCCCTGTGTCTGTACTCCAGCACACATTTTCAGAGAAAGATAGAAATCATCCACCTAAAATGAGGCACCACTGATATGGCACATGGCACGATACAAGGGTGGATCTTTACTGTGCTGGAGTGCAGGTTCAGCCAYGTGTGCTGAAAACTCAGGCATCCACGCAATATGGGTGCAGAGTTTCTCACAGGAGGGCTTTCTAATGGCTATCATGGAGGAACAAAAAGGCAGGGTGGGAGAAAAAACAAATAACAGTTGCATGCCTGATTGCCCATTCCCAGAAGTGCTTACAAAAATCAGAAAGCTGCTAAAATGTGTTCGGCCCTGGACCTCTTTGGATTGCACGAGTCTGACTGCAACAGGGAGTCTGCAGGCACCTGCTTGGCTCCAGGGAGAGCATGGAGGGGTCCCTGGCTGTGCTCCCTAAAGAGCAACACATGGAGCAAACCTTCAGAGATGTTTTAGGTGAAAGCCAGAGGAGTGATATGGCCAACAGGTGGCAGGCTAAGAACAACATGTCTTCAGCTCTGACAAGAAAAAGGTCTATTAGAAATCTAGTAATTTTTTTTAGACTGCCTGCCTGGTTATCAACACTGTGGGAAATTGTCTTGCAATTAGTAGAGGGCTCAGCCCAAACCTTTGGATTATTTGATATTGCTTGCATMTTTTGAAATCACGTCTGTGCAACAGAAAATGCCAAGTTACCTGGACTTATTTGTAAGAAATTTCAAGCATGTGGTTTTGGGGCCCTCTCTGCTTATCTTCTTTAAGAGCATCAGAAGAAGCAGCATCTCTCTTAAAAAAAGAAATAAAATCACTCTTTCATGCCAGAATAACATTTGAAAATAAAATTAAAACTTGAGGACATACTGAAGAAAATATTAAAAATGGGACAGTTTGTGCCATTTCAATATGAAAATAATTCCAAAATGTTTGCCATGGGGTATTTGGGATTGGCTTAATTCTAATTCAAAACAGCCTGCAGGTCTAGATTGAACACATAATGGTGTGCTGGAGCAAGCACAGAGAATCTGAAAATTTGGCATCAAATTTTGAGTTTTCTACACTAAAACTGCATGTCCTTGAACAGGTTGCCTCTGTCCTGGATCCTGGTCTTCCCTCATGGTGAAACCAGCTTTTCTCAGTAAAAAGACTTGCAATCATTATATAAACAGTGTTACTGAAGAAAGGCATAACAAAAGCACTATAGATATGTGMATTACTTATCTGAGATGAGGGAAATATTTGAACATTTTAGATAGTTGGTGAATTTCAGATCTAAGTTTTGAGAAAGCATCTATCTTAGTAGAGTGCTCTTTTGCCRTGCCAAATTCCCTTCCCCTCAAAAGGCTGTGGTCTGAAAAAGCAAATTACCAGGCAGCTCCATAGAAATAACTTGATTCCCTGTGTGGGAAACAGCAGATGCCCAAGATAGCACAGTTGCTGCTCTCTGCATATGCTGATTTCCCCAGAGTCATGTCCCGGGCTGCTCTCCTCTTCATCTTTTCAGAGGGAGAAAGACTCAATTATTTTCATGCCACAGCACACAATCACACATGCTCAAACCCTAACACTACAAAGCTCTCATATCCCTCCCACTGCTGCCTCCAATCCCTTTAGACGTCCTTTAGAAAACAGTTAATCCCTTAAGGCCTGAAGATGTGTAGATATGCTGTATTTCCTCCAGTTCTGGACATACAATTTATTTTCATGACCTTGCCCATAACCTTCCATTCATTTTCAGTTCTGTAACGACTCTCTCTTTCTCTTCTCCTCCGTTCTTCTCTCCCTTCTCTATGAGACCTCTAAAAGATGAACACTGTTCAGAAAAATACAAGTAAAGGAAAGGGAAATACCTCTCCTGCCCAAAATGRTCCCTGTAATTCCCAGCTGGATTCCAGCTTATGAGAGCAGGGAATATGTCCAGAGGTCAGACCATAATCACTAAGATTTTGTCATTAATTTACCCATGGGTAAAGTTGAGAAAGAATGAGAAACTTTTTTTCAGAAAGATAGGACAGGAATTACAGGAGCTTTGGGCAAGCAGCTCTCATTCGTGCCCTGCCAATATTATGCTTTTAATGAGCACTGGCTTCAGTCAATGTTTACCATGATCTTTGGCTGACTAGGAAACTGCATTTTGTCCTACTGATGGCTGTCCTTGACTTTCTTATCTCCCAGTTTGCAAGTCACCAGCATAGGAAAATGCTTCTGGCCTGAGCATACAAACCATCATGACTCGATCTTTTGCACAGCTTGCTCTAGGTGACCCTGCTTGAACTGGGAGGGGGTTGTATTAGATGATCTTTAGAGGTCCCTTCCAATCTCTGTGATCTGGTTTCTAATGTTCTCCTTTCTGCAAGATTGATGTCGTTTCTCCTGAATAGCTGGCTCCACTGTGAAAACACATTTTTATTTAAGGATATGCTCCAGAGAGCTAATGGGATGGGGTGGAGAAGCAAGAGGTGCCAAAGGTGAGAGAGTTCTTACTCTTCTAAAACATTTAAAGCATGGAACAGGTTGCCCAGAGAGGTTGTGGACTTTCCTACCAAGGAGATATTCAGAACCTGTCTGGATGCAACCCTGTCTAACATGCTCTAGGTGACCCTGCTGAGCAGGAGGGTCACTAGATGATCTCCAGAGGTCCCTTCCAACCTCAAATATTCTGTGATTTTGTGATTTGCCTTTATTGCTGCTGATGCTGGAACAGCTGACACATTCTCTCCCAGAGACGGCCCAAGCCTGTTGACAGCCACACTACATGATGCCTTGCTTTATCAAAGGCTGCCTATTTGAGGTTTTGCCAGTGCCCATGGTCTGTGCTGGGTCATGGATAACCATGGGAAACAGTCTTTTTAAAAAGCTGACTGTCAGTAAAATATTCCTCCTGTCCATTTCCCTTCCAGATGTGGGATGCTGGRTATAATGAGTCATACCTCCTCATGCCAGGGAGAGGGGTGATTTCCCACACCTGTGAATAATAAGGCTAGTTACACACTTGAAGGAAGACTACAAAACTTATTTCCTTGCTAAAGAAGGATAAACTGAAGAAAATTGTCTGTAAGTGGGTAGAGGACTTCCCATTCTAGCACTCGCTTCTCGGAAATCTGAGAACTTTGCACTTCAGAAGACACTGCATATGTTACTTCCTCCCTGAACAGAGTGAGGCCCTCCAGGGCTGAGGAAGCTCCATTTCATCCAAACACCAGAAAAAAATATCCACCATGTTGTGAAAAGCAACTGCAGGAGAAAAAAACTCTCTTGTTTTCTCAAGTCATTTGGCTTATACTATTCTACCTTCTAATAGAGGAAGGCAGGGAGACCTGTGGCTTTAGAGAAGGGATGAGCTCATTCTGTGAGCCACCTGAGCACTGAGAAACAAGCGCTTGTCTCTGGAAAAGCACAGCCTCTCTGATCTGCTGAGGTATTTATGACACAATGTTTGCCTCTCACACCAGCCAAGCCCATCACTTGATCACTTTTCCTGGAAGACTTGTCACCGCCTGCACCCTAGCTGGGATCTGAACCACACTCAGTTGTGCCTTCAAGAGGCCTGATGACTCACATCACTTCTTTTGTATTCATCATTTTTGACAAAATTGGTGCTGGCAAAAGGATTTGAATTGGCAGTCCTGGAAAATGAAGCACTTTTGTCAATGTACTCTCAGTCTTYATTGTTTATGCTACTGTAATGAGCTGGTAAGGTCAGGACCTCCTTCTGCTGGATGTCAGCTCTCTGTAGCAGACAGCTGGTGAGAGACAGTCCTGCTCTGATGAGATTATGCTCCTAATAATGAATACAAGGACACAGAGGAAGCCTTAGAACACCATTTTACAGAAAAAGAGCTGAACATGGTATATTACTCACCCAAATTCTCAGAAAGACTTGGGARCACCAGGAGGTGAATACAGCTCTCCTGAGTGCTAGCAAAGAACATTACTTCTTGTCTATATTTCTCCATAATAATTTTATCATTTCTTATTTTTCATAATACCTCTTGGAGCTAGGGGACAGCCTGGATCCCCTGACTTCTCAGTCCCACAACTGCATYGATGGAGACCTTGTGGTGTGGGCTCTTACTCAGAAAGACTGGAGCTGATTCTAGAGTGAAACTTGAGGAGAGTTTTGTTTTTCACCAGGAAAAATGGATTTATCCAAAAATAACTCTGCAGGACTAGTTATTCTCTTTGAAAATAAGTTTTTTTCTTACATTTCAACTTTTTTGTGATTTTCTAAATGGAAAAAAGTAATGTAGCAGTCAAAGGTTTTGGTTTTCATTTCATTGTATCACGGGCACTACTTTAAAAGCCTGAAAATTCTAATTAAGCTGAAAGTACTGTACACTCAGTACACATCTGGCAAGTCAAAAAATGAACATTATATAGGAAGGACTTCCACCTTCCTTATTGTCAAAATTATATATCACTTAGAATCTCATAGAGTAGATATTTAGGAAATATTTTACTTCTGGGATGAATGCCAATATTAAAAATTAAATCTAATTTTCCCTTTTCATTCATGGCTTYCTTAGTTCTTCTCATTAAAAAAAATCAGATCATCTACTTATTATTTCATTCCAAAGCAATCAGTCGAGTCAGAGCATTGAGCTGTCACTTCCTTTTTGTTCYATCATTTCCTCTAAATCCTGGACAACCCAGCCCTGAATTCCATCAGAAAGAAAGCTTCAATTTAAAGTAATCTGGAATAATAAATAAATAACAAAGAACTAGCTCTGCAAATTCACTAGTCCCTTACTTTATCACATACATGCTTGAGGCTCAAAAAAAGAGTGCCTTTATAAACCTCGGATGATGAAATGAATATTGTATGGCTGGACCTCACTCCATTTAACAGGAGAGAGATTTCCATTTTTTCTCTGTACTGCCTTTGGTATTTATGAATTATCAGAATATTCCTAGCTGAGTTGCACCTTGCTCTTTTTTTTTTCTTTTTTTTTTCCTACTGTACTTGTTTTACTATTATTTTTATTACGACTTTGCTGTTCTCTTTATCAGGTTTGTATAACMCAATTATAAGAGGAACTTACAATAGGTAGTAAAAGTATTTCCACTGTATTGCTTTACATCCTATTATATTAGCTGATATAGATGAATGGCTCCAGTAAGAGACTTGTGGGGTGGGTATCACTGCCAGGTCTGCTGCTGGGTTGTTCTCAGCAATTCTCTCTACCTTAGTTCGTTCATCAGTAAATACAGAGAATGACACCCCTCATCACGGTAGAGCACTTTACTATCTGCTGATGGAAGAGGCTGTATAAGACTATCATAAAATCACACAGTAAGAAAGAAGTAAAAATGAAAGAAGTTGCACTAGATTACTAGAAAAAAAGAAGCAGATTAATCCCACTSTACCTCTGATTCAGTATGTTTCAAGGGAAGTGCAAGAGCTGACATTGTACAGCTTGCATACTTACTAATGTAATTTTTTTTCTCTGCAATAATCCTATTTTAGATGAAGTACCCTGAAATGTGGGTTAAAACTTCACTTTTCATTGCTTATAATGGGAGTTTGCTTGGTTCTTCCATTTAGCTTGTTTTAGATGTTGAAGCTAGAGCAGATATTTTCACTCTTTGCCTCTCAGGTAGGCCTATCTCATGCTGATTTGCATCCATGCATTACTTTCCTCCTAAAGCAGTACTACTTAAGGAAAAAGGAGTCCTCATATCTCCAATTATCCTGCGTACTCATAAGTGCTCTTCCAAGGAACACATCTGCCTGAGTCAAGTAGCTGAGTCATCTACTTGCGTGGAGTTGATGAGACACTCTTTCTGCTGCCTTTAGGTGCCCCCTGCAACCTTATATTCTTTTCTATTTTCTGCTGCCTCATGTGGGAATTCCCAAGGCAGCACCAGTTACATGGGAAAGCTTATGAAGGGAAGGGGAAAGAAGTTATCRTTCATTCCTGCCGTCTTCCTCGGGTACCCCTTCCTTGCAGCAGAAGAGGCAGGACAAGCTGATCTAGGGAGTCATTGCTGTTCAATTTTATTAAGACATTAAAACAATAATGAGGCTGTCTGGTGAAAATGCAGAGAGCTGAATAAATGATTTCTGAAGTGCTTGACTTAACAACTTTGTTGCCAGGGATAGGTCAGGATGAAAAGGATGAAAGGATGTCTGAGCTTACCTGCACAGGGCAACTGAGGATGGCAGAGCAAGGCCTGAGCTGGCTGCAGCCTTGGCAGCCTGGCAGTGTAATGACACAATGTCAGAGCTGTGCTGCTCCCAAGCCTGGCTGAGAGTCAGGACCTGCTGCCTGAGCCACAGGGCTGTGTGCTACCAGGT
Source organism: Rhea americana (assembly GCF_003343005.1). NCBI lineage: Eukaryota > Metazoa > Chordata > Aves > Rheiformes > Rheidae > Rhea > Rhea americana. The sequence continues at coordinate 243,399 of NW_028186432.1, forward strand.
TTGGGCAAGAGTTGCTGCACACTGACCCTGAGCCCTGCCAGCAGCCAGGGTGGAGCTTCTCCTGTTGTTCACTGCTGAATGATAGCGACCTGCTCTTTGATTTTCTCTCCCATGTCATCTACATGTCCCATTAAATGGCCACCTCATCCTCTAAGATAACACTCAGTTTTCATTCATGACCCACTTGTTTTAACAACCCTCAGGATAAAGAAACCTTCACAAAAACTCCCTAGCCCCGTAGTGGCTTCAAGGTCTCCTATTTTATCAGACATACTATGACACATTCATATTGCCTCGGCCATTTCATCTTGGGGCCAAAAGCATTCAGGGCACTTTTTGCTTTGATTTTGGAAGGGGTCCAGTTCCCACAGCTGCCACCACATCATTGAAGCTCTGTGCCTATAAACAGCATTAATATTTTTTTTACCTGACAATAGATGGTGCTCTTTCTGTAATTATCTGTATCCACAGACCCTGCATATACTATTTTTACCTAGAATGAGTATAACAAATATAGCAGATCCTTGGTTTTGGGCATTAGTGTATTCCAAATAGCTATAGTAATAAATTACTACCAAGATAAACTCTGTTGTTACTCATCTGCAACAAAGATTCAGAATAGATGCTCATATATTTAGTGTTCAGGTGATGAGTGGCATTTAGATAGAGATAAATAGATAGAATAAATCACAGGAATAATAAGGAATGATCTGAATCTCTTCCCTAGCTTGCACCAAACAAAACTCTTACTGGCTCAAAAAAGGTATAACTAAGGTTTGTCATGTTTTTTTCAGAATGGAGCTCTGATTCTTCAGGACTTGGAAAAGTCATTATTTTAACTAAAATCCCAAGACAGCAATATTTCTTGTGAAGTTTAAAAGAAGACTAATCATGAAATATCTAAAATTTATTTCTCAAATAAAACACAGTGAAGAGCATTTGGAATACCATAGTAACAGTTAAGCATATACTGTAAAACTGTAACTTTAGTGGTATGACTTACTCTATTCTAGATGTTATTTATATTCAAATAAAAGGCTTCAGCCTGACGCCTGCCTTCAATCCTTTACCACTCACACACATTGCATAATCCCTCTAGTTTTCTTTCCAAGCTGATTTCACGCTTGAACCTCAACAGGGAACACATGTTGCTCAGGCACTTTAGAGAATGAGCAAAATAGCAGCATCTCAGCTTATTTCCCCAGTACATTTGGGCTCTCCAAAGATATTCCTTGAAAAAAGCTCTTCAGTCCTCACGAGGTGCAATATTGAAGTTCTCCTGTTAATATCTGTCTTTTCATATCATTACGACAAAAAGCTGTGACCTATAGCCTCTGTAGGGATTCATCTAACTACCCTACATCCATCAGTGAAAGACGCCCCAAGGCTGTCTAGCTTCTCTTTAATCCTTTACCCCAGTTTTGGTGGACAGTAAGTTAACCATGAGCCAGCAATGTGCCCTTGTGGCCGAGAAGGCCAATGGTATCCTTGGGTCCATTAGGAAGAGTGTTGCCAGCAGGTCCTGTCCCTCTACTCAGCCCTGGGGAGACCTCATCTCGAGTACTGCRTCCAGTTCTGGGCTCCCCAGGACAAGAGAGACATGGAGCTACTGGAGAGAGTCCAGCATAGGGTTACGAAGATGATCTGAGGGCTGGAGCACCTGCTATACGAGGAACAGCTGTGAGAGCTGGGCCTGTTCAGCCCGGGGGAGAGAAGGCTGAGGGGGGATCTTATCAATGTGTACAAGTACCTGAAGGGAGGGTGTCAAGGGGACAGGGACAAACTCTTTTCAGTTGTCCCATGTGACAGGACAAGAGGCAATGGGCACAAACTGAACCACAGGAAATTCCGCCTGAATATGAGAAAGAACTTTTACTGTGAGAGTGACAGAGCACTGTAACAGGTTGCCCAGAGAGGCTGTGGAGTCTCCTTCTCTGGAGATATTCAAAACCTGTCTAGATGTGATCCTGTGCAATGTGCTGTAGGTGACCCTGCTTGAGCAGGGAGGTTGGACTAGATGATCTCCAGAGGTCTCTTCCAACCTCAACTGGTTTGTGATTCTGTGGTTCTGTAATATTTCTTCTCTCTTGTTCTTCATCTTTTTTCTCATTGATCGTATCAGCATCTAATCTTTAGGGGCTTCAGTGATGTTAGGACATTCATATTTCTTCTCTCCTACTACTTTTTCTCTCTTTGAACCAGGCAAATGGATTATCTTCAATTATTTATACTAGTATTTTTCACTTCAATAATATATGAAAAYGTAAGGGGGAAATGCTAGTAAAAAGGCAATTTGTGTAAATACTGGTCTATATAATTTTATTTTTAGCAAATAGTAGAAATGTGACTGATTTCTAAGCTAAATCTATGGAGAAGCAATATTTAGAGAAAGGCATTAAGGAGAATGGAAAGAAGAATCTGTTTTTTGGTTATCTTTCCCCAGGAAATATCAACACTTCTGACTATCAATGTTAAAACTTGATGAGAAACAATCAAAAATATTATAATGATTCTAAGCCATCTAATACTATAGAGAAGAGAAAATCAAAATGGCTCATTATAATTTTGGTTTTGGTATCATGTTAGACTTTATAAAAAGCATTTTGAAATGAAAAACAACAAAAATGGCATAATTATCAGGATATCCTTCTAAAAAGGTTGAAATTTGGAACAGAATTTATTTTTTTTTGGTGGTTGTGGTAGGGAAACATTCTACTAAAAATGCTCAATCAGTGTTTCTGATCCACTGGATCACTGGAGTATTGCAAGGAAAAGACTATCATGCTAGTGGCTTAAAATTAGTACTCCATTATACTGAATTAGCAATACTTCCATTGTTTGTAATACTCATACTTTTCATGAGACAGTATGGAGATGTGCTTTAGTATAAGGTCTGGACTGTAAAGACCAAATCTTCTTTTCATTTATAGGTTGAAAACCTATAGTATCTCTGCTGAGGTCAATGGGATTATTAAATTTACACCATTATAATTAAGGACAGATGTTGGTTTGTGATCTGTAATGCTCCATGTACACCTAATGTCTCATAATTGGTTATCACTGAAGAAGGTACACAATAACACTTTAGTGGAGGGCACAGAGGTACTTAGAGAAAGCAACAGTGAAATCAAGTGACCTTTTATCTGTTTTTGAAGGACTCTGTCATCTCTATTCTGAGGTAGCTGGAACAATGAGTAAAAGAACTTTACACTCCAGAGAGCATTTTCTTCACAGAAATAAAATGAAATCCTTCTCAGCTGTCGTGGTCCTGTTTGTTTTCCTTCTACACATCTTTTGCATGCTTAGGGTGCTCACTGATCAGCCCTTCCCTGGAAAAAGATTCATCTGTAATACACTACACACAGSTTTTGAGCAAAGTTATAAAATGGATAAGGATTAGCAAGATGAAAAAGGAGTTTATTTTAGTTGTACTGCAAATAAAGCTCGCTACTGGTATGCATGCTYGGCAGCTTGTCTTATGCAATCAAATCCAGATAGGCTCTGCCTTCCTGTCCTTCTGCAGGTGTTAGTGGGTTACAGGACTGAAAATTCATCACTGACTTCCTAGCCATAGTTTGTTCTTGAAGGGCACCATTCAGCCCTATAAATATCTTGCAGCAATTGTGCACCAGAACTTCCATTTGATCCAATAAAGGGCATAAAGGCAAGGCAAGAGACAAGAACTGTGCACTAAAAGGGTATAATTAAAGTTTTAATGACAAATAGACTARATCAAAGAGGAATAGAGGAAAGGAGGCTGCTAGTAGGATTTTTAGTTTCTTCCATTTGGCACACTGAGAATTATTTTGGTTTATGTACTGCCAGTGTTTTCCTAGCTGAGTGAAGTGTCTCCCAATTGGTATGCGTATCATATTAATCGAGAAATAYAACACACAATGTGAGTGATATAGTATGGAAAATAGTTTATACCATACAGYGGTGCATTTGTTCAGGAAAGCTAAATGCCTTCTCATGCTTCAGMATGCAAATTCTGTTGTTTCTGCTGCTGCCAACATTGAAGAAAGTGATACTGCTAAAGTGCYGCTGTAAATTTAGGAACTCTTGGTCTATAGCTTTGATCCAGCCTCAGAAGAGTCAAGTATTTCAGCTAACTTCCTCATATGCTTGAAAAATTATTTCATTTGCTGAAGGAGCTCAATGGTAGGACTTTTTTACTAAGGTTCGGTCTAAATTTTCTTGTGCTCAGATCTGGTAAGCCCTGGTGCCTAGCAATATCAGCAGATCTAAGGAATGTGTTTCCATTTCATAAATAACTTGGTGCCTGTGTTCCATAGGAAATGGTTAAAAAAGACTGGTTCCTGAAGAGAAAATTGTTCCATTTAATAATTGATTTTTTTAATATAAAAAATACTAGCTAAATTGATGAGTCACCAGCAYCATCATCGGTGGCTTAGATTTCAGAGAACTGCTATAGAAAAAKCATGAATAATCTCTGAATCTAACCTAGTAATAAAAGTTTCACAGCCTATGCAGCTTAAATTATTCACTGGGACACAGAACCATAACTATAAATTATAATGGTATGAATGATTGAGGGTTTCTAATGGGCACAASGTAAAAAGAAACACTTTTGTAACTGAGCCATTGTCAGACTAATTAAATGTCTTTGAAAAKGTTCTAATCTCTGACTCTGAATTCTCTCATCTCCGCAGGTGCCTCTGTGAGTTAACATCGGCTGCCAGAATTGGTCCAACCTGAGCTATTGTTTATGTCTGTTGCTTGTTAGTCAAAGAAAGCCCAGGGAAGCCCTTCTGGGCAGGATTCACKTCCCCACAGCCGCAGCAGGAGGTGGGTAATGGGTGTTGGGCTGATGAGGCTGACATCTCCTAATCGACTCTCAGCTATGTAGAGGTCTGTCTCAAACCAGGGTGAACCTCCATGAACGCTACTTATTTTACTGACTAAACTGGGAAAATGATAGAGCTCAGTAGAAGAAGTTTATTTGCCCTGCAGATGACTCCAGTCAGAGGAGTCTGCCAGCTCCTAGCATTTTGCCACTCTGGTTTTACTGCTCTTACAGAGTTGAAAGTGGATGTTTAGGAAGAAGGAAAGCTTTAGAGTGGAAATAAATCTCCTGTGGCTGCCTGAATCCAGAGCCTCAGACCAGAATTCCTATTTCCAGGTGAATCAGGGGCAAATTTTAAACAGGGGCTGATAGGTAACAGAGAAACTACATTGTAGGTTAGAATTAAGATCTGAATAAGAACCAGGGTGTATATAACAGCCTCTAGTCTTCAAGAGCTAGAAGGGTTTAGAGTATTGTAGAAAAAAGARTAACAGGCACTTTCATTCTGAGTCAGTCAGGGCTTTGAGATGGAAATAGGTAGATGCTTGTTTAACAATGAGAGGCAGAAAGCAGAGCAAAGAGCTTCCTGGCTTCCTTCCTTAGTTTCAATCSTTTAGTGACTTTATAAATGGCAGTGAACTATGCATAGTGCTCTTTGGGCCCTTGTCAGCCTGATGCAGTAATCTGCTGTGCAGATTTTTGCTCGAATAGTTAAAATTTAGCCAGGTTACATGCAACCAGGAAAAATTACATTTTGATGAAAAATGCTAGGCAGTCTTAAGTATTGGTGTCCTTACCACATTTGCCCATAGGTTTTCGTGTAGTGTTTTTTAGGAAAGGCACTCAGATCTTTGCTGATTCAGACACTGGTGCATGGATTTCAGGTAGGTCTCTATCCTTCCAGTCAACACAAAAGATAAACTGCTCTTGCCTTAAAAATAACAATAACATAAATAAATAATCAAACAAAACCTGAGATGGGTTTTAAATCTGTCCATGCAGTCTTTTTTTGATATCTAAGCACTTTTATGCCACACAGGGAAAGTTTGCTCTTCAAAAACTGCTTTAATTTAAATTTTAGTACCTAATAAACAGCCTGACCCACAGCTCTGTTCTTTAATGAAGCAGATGGAAGCCGTTTCAAGTGTCAGCACTTGGAGATTTGTGGCTCTGATATCAGGAGTAACGTGTCCCTCTTGAAATAGCACTATTTCCTTGGAAGAGGAGGAGGATGAATAGCCAAGCCCCTGAGCTGTGGGATCTGGTCCAGACTAACCCAGAGAGTGGGTGTAGGAAASTCCTGTATGTGTGTGTAATGTTCTGGGTGCTTCCAGGAAAGCAATGAGAAGAGATGTGGTAGGCAGGGTGATCTCAGCTGCAATAGGGTCAATAATTTGGGGGGATTATATGATAGCCCTAATAGAGGAAAAATAAGCTGTTTTGGGAAGTGRACGGTATTTACTACAGCAGATATGAGGAAGGGATGTGGCCTGTTCAGCAGTCATCCCAGAGCATAAAGGGGTCAGTAGTGGTGATGTTCGGAGCTGAGGGAAGATGGAGATCCTGGCACACCTTGTGTATATACAGAGTGATGACTTCAGTGGATAAAATATGACCTATAGAAGCATTTGGGATGTGGTCCTGGGCAAAGCGGGGCAAAATCAGTGGGTTGTTTGTAGCATTAGCTCTGAGTATGTGGGATAGAGATACTGGGGCAGTTTCTGGGTGCTGTGGGTATGAGCGTGGAGCCAGGAGTGCAATTGCTGTGGGTTGTGTGAAACAACTGCCACAGGGCATGTTTGGCATGGCCGTGGGGCTCCAGGTTGCATCCTGGCAGAGAAGAGAAGCTGAATCCCAGGTTGTGTGGTACAGTTGCTGTTGATAGTTTGGGATAACCACCTTGGGATGTGTGAACTGTGGTTCTGGGGCATTGTTTTTGGCAGAGAGATACAGGATAAAGYGGGTCACTTAGCCAGATGGTGTGAGACGCCTCTGAGGGCTAGAGTAGGCCCCTCTCAGAAGAGTGAGGGCTGATCCTGATGTGCATAAGTAAACTTTGTGTTTTTAGGTTGTTTCTTTCTTTTACTAAGACAAGGGAGAAGCAGCATGACTGAGCATCATTCTCATTCATACTGTGTCTCTGTGTTAAAGACTCTGCTGTTCTTGCTCCATAAATTCTACAATGGTCTCTAACACCTTGCTGACAGCCAAAAAGTTATCTGCTGAATCAAAGCTTCTGTACTGAAACTTCTAGGAATGTGAGAACAATGTGGCATCTCTCATYATAATATCCTCCCATTTATGATCAGCCCATTGAAAAGGACACATCAAGGTAGAGAGCTGTTTAGTCCAGAGCCAGATAGGAGAGTCTCATAAAGTCATTTTTCCCCCAAAACTGYCTTCTGCAGGCTTGCTCTTGTGCTGGCTTATCTCCAAGATCTCCCATTCATGCTAACATGGGCTGTGAAAGTAGGCAGATTAAAAAGGCTCTTTAGCGTACTACTCCAAGTACCCCAAAGCCTAGTGCAAATGGCCTTAATMTAGTTACTTACTATGCTAGTATAACATGGGCTGATGCTGACAGCAGCTGCTTGTCATGTTTCTCAGACCCAGTGCTCGGAGTAGATCRGTCGAGTAGGACAAGCTCCATGGCACTATAGATCAGTCCTGAGTTGTGGAAAGGAAATAGAAAAGTCAAACTACCCCAAGGAGGCTGGAGGCTGGGCGCAGGACACGTATCTGGATGTACTAGAACTTAAGGWATCTGGAGTAAAATGGGGTGGGGTGGTGGGCAAACAAGCCCTCCACTGCTACAAAGAGCTTAAGCAATCCCACTCCAATGCTTAAACTAGTTGATCCCCTCCCCCTCCTTTCACAGCAAGCYGACTTCCTTCTCATAGTCCTGTCACAGCATCCCAGTCAGGTGAAACAAGAAGGAAGATTTTTCTCTTAAAATTCAGCAGAAGTGTCAAGGCTTAGCTCCTAGCAGAATAAAAAGTGCCAGACAGTGGCAGGGCAAACATCTTAGAGAAATCATATTGTTTCTGGAGATGTAAAAGTGCCAGAGACAATTCTGTATAGAAAGACACCTATGGTATATGCTCAGGCAAAACACTGAATAAGCTGTACTGCAGCAGTATGGGCACATCGCTGCCTGTTACTGGGTAAAATCAGAAGGACCAGCAATGCCACACTGTCCCRTTGCATCTGTTTTCCTTAGCTCATGGGGCTAAGGGCTGAGCTCCCAGGGCATCTGCTAACCATGCTGCTCCCTCTATCACCCACTCAGGGCTTTGTAATGACAGTTCCCAGGCAAGAGTTGTCGTGATATTGTCTATTAATACCCTCTCCATTGCCTATCAGACACTGCACTGAATCTGCTTTAACATTGATTGTCTGTTACCACTCTTCTGCGGATTGTGAAAGCACTTCCCCAGCACTTAATCAGATGACTTTTCATTTCCTTTCAACATAATAAACCTGAGGCTGGGTCTTCCTGAAGMGAGAGATCCTTGTATTGCACTGGGTGGAGAGGCACAGACCCATGCTCAAGAATCCTTATTTTGTTCAATAAAGCTTTCTGGATGAAAAATAACAGGCTAGATTCTCATCTAATGGTCACCCACAGGGCTCTAATGAAGTCAGCRGACTTCAGCTGATTTACACTAGCTGTGAATACATTCTCAATTTATTTGGAATGTAGAGTAGTATCTTCTGATAAAGACCATATACACTGTTGCTGTAGTCACTTCTGTCTCCTATTCACACGGCCTGGACCTTTTTAATCCTTGGGTCAACTAAGCCTAGTTCTTCTGTAGCTCACAATGTTCAAAATTAGTGTGTGAAGCAAGATAAGGGCCTTTGTGTTAAACACCGGACTTGTTCCTGGAGTTCCTTCTCCCACGAATAACTCCACMTCCCTCATTGTACAAAGAGGCTGATTGAGCCCTGGTCAGTCACTCACACTCAGAGGAAAGAAAGAGTGAATGCTTCTCCTTGGGTAGGTGGAGGCCTCAGCAGCAGTGCTGCGTCCCAGGAGTGGCTGCCCTTGGCCCACATCATCCCTCTCTGATCTGCAGCCGCTCAGAGGGCCAGAGCTCCTCAAACCGAGGTGGCTGCCAGGCTCCTGCCGTGCGGGGCCTGGGGGGAAYGGGACGCAGCAGTGCTTCACCACAGCATGATGGGTTACATGGGATGCAAGGCAGGCTGAGGAACTTTCTGGTGATTGCATGGTCTGTGATTACTTGCAGAAACTGTAAGTCCTAAGTGAACCTAACTTCTATTTCTTTCTTGTACAGGTTGAAGATGCCTGTGACTGTGCAAGCACTCTGAGGAGTTAATGCTGAAAGAGTTAAGCTCTTTCACAATGTTTTAAATGAGTCTTCTGCATCTTAGAGTATGCCTGTGATAAAACAGGCTCTTGGAACAATTCTGCAGAATACTTTCTGCATTGTTATTCTGTGCATGAGGAAACTTTGATGCAAGGCCCTTCAGATAGCTGGCAGAGTTCACACCTGCTGGAAACTGGGGCAATGAGGTGGAGATTCAGGCTTTAGTAATGGCTCACTGAATTTATGGAATATATCTAGGTCTATGCTAGGCTGACAAAGAGCAAAATCTGCTCTATTTCTTCAGAAGATTTGTTACTCATTTACTGAAATCAGGTTTGGGTCTCCTAGATTGAGAGCATTTAAAGTGAATTAAATGAATGTGGTATAAAAGCAACCCAAATCTGACCCTTGTATCCTGCTGTGCCCTCACCTTCATAGGATTTCAGCTGGAAAGAGAGAGAATGATACAATCCTTTTTATTTCCCTCKTGGTTGGAAGAATATCCCTTTAGTGTTACACCTTATCCTTTAAAAAACAAAAGAAAACAAAAAGCCAGCATCAGTTAAAAATGCTTACAGCGCTTCCTCACGAGGGAACACTTTGGGATAGACTGGGATAAGTGTACCCAGCCTATGTGCTGGTTGATACCTGGTCTGGTGAGAGCCTATTCATCCCCAYGTTGCCTGTTAGGGAAGCTCTTGACAAATGGTCTGGTACTAAGTATTCCCCAGATGAATGATCCCAGTCTCACAGGTTTTAGTCCATTACTTTAACGGTAGTTATTCATCAGTAATGAACCATGCAGTTAACTTGCCAGAGACAGCATGACTAATTGAAGATGAGGCAAGAGGTTCTTTTAATATTATTATTTTTCCTCCATTTGCTTTCAGTACCTCTTTACTCCTCAATGAGATCTGATATGTTCTAATTACCTCTGAGAACAATAACTTTATAAAGGCCCTGCCTCTTTATCTGCAGCAGTTTGCCTAGCAATGAGCTATGTTGTATGTTCCAGGTCTCTGAAGGAAGCTGAGGTTGGCAGRGATGGTAAATTCTTGTTACCCACTGAAACCTTGGAGTAGTAAATTTTCAAAACTATTTCCTCATATCCATTCTGGCCAATCTGTCTTACCTTTCCGTCTATTGTAAGTATTTCTCCCCCTTGTTATCTGGGTGCCACACAGAGGACAACATAAGTAGAAATATTAATATCTCTATGAAATATTCTCCACTCTCCATCTCCCATCACATTTGGATATGGATATTTCTTCCTCCTGTTATTATCTCACCTTTCATGTTTCTCTCTTTTTCAGCACAGATTACAAGCCTTTAGGCAGATGATACAGAGGAAAGACTTTYGAGAAAAGCTGAGCTCAGACCTTTCTGTTCAGCCGCCTCTCACACAGTATCAGCCTAGATGTCAAGGTAGTGGGTGCATTGGAAATACAGGAATGTGTGTACTGAACAAACTGCTCTCAGCTGTTGTTATAGTGGCACTACTATTTATTGCACAGTAAYAGGAAAAAATGTTCCCCAACATGCAGAAAAGTTTTCTTTAGGAAGGCTGTTGAAAAAATAATTGAGAAATCTATTTGGTAGAAACTTTCAAAGCTATTTCCATTTTGCAGAGTTCAAAACAGATATTTTTATTTCTTTTTGTTATTTTTAGATTGCACTGGATTTTTTTAGAAAATGTTCCAGGAGTTGTTTGTTATACATTTACCAAGAAATAATAATAATAAAAAAAAAATCCAGCAAGAATTGTAAAAGAAGCAAGAAATTAAATAAAAATTCTTGGTGACCATATCAGTAATGATTCTGAAAGTGCACTCAAGAATGCCATTCAAAACTTCATAAGAAATAGATACTTTTTCAAATCATATATATTTGTGATGTGTTTTTTTTGAAGCAATCTATCAATGAAAATTTTGTCTTTATGAGAACTCTAATATTATAGCTCTGCTGTATTTTAGATAATAGATTTAGATTTAAAAACAAGCTGACCTGTCCTCTCACCCCAAGCTTGAGAGAGCTGAGTTAAGTTCAAAGAAAAGTTTTTAAAAGTTTTTCCCATCACTTCATGTCCTTTTTTAGCCTTTGCCTTTCCATCCAGGAGGACATTGACTCTGTACCCTAGGATTTCCAGCCTCACCCAAGATGYCATGAATCTCAAAAAGAATTTTATCCTCAGAAGACCTGTAGGCCATCTCTTCTTAGGTTTTCAAGGGCTATAACTCCACAGCAGCCTGGAGGATGTAGGTGGTCCCTTCCCATTTAAAATTAATGGCAACTGAGTCTTTAAGTCCCTTAAGTGGATGTGAAAATTGCAGCTAAGAGACTTAAAGGAGCATCCCCACTTGGATATTAGGCAGAATCCTACTGGGTTGCATCGGGTTTGGTGGGGGAGCTGTGAGAACAGCTGTAAACAGCTCTCCTGCCTCTGTCCTGCAGGTAAAGTCCTGCTGATCTCCTCATCCTTTTCTTTTCTTTCTTTCTCTCTCTTTTTTTTTTTTTTTTTTTTTCTTTCCCTCACATATACATTATACTAAGGGAATGCTGCAGAGAAATAAAGCTCTGTGCAGGTCTCTTGCAGATGACAGGGTAGTTTCTATGGAGACAACAGATGAGGCAGCAGATTTATGCAGCCAGCAGAAAGGGACAGCCAGACTCCCCGCACAGTGCTGAGCTCTCTATCCGCTGTCACTCATCGGTGGTGATTAGTATCGCTGCACGGCACAGAGTGCACCCCTAAGTTATGCCTTTCCCAACTAGCACACTCTCATGTTAAACCTCCTGCAATTCTGAAGTCAAGTGAAATCACTTTTCGACCCAGAAGTTGTATTGAACATACAAGGGTTATAAGCCCTCCAAAAACACTTGCCAAAAGGGCTAAGTTTAAAGTTCAGAGGACTCACTCTTGGTGAACAGTAAATCAAATTGTTRGTATTACTCTGGGAATGCAGGAGGAAGATTCAGTCATAAATATATGTTCAGGTATTTCAGAAGCTTTTGGAGAGAATATTTTCTTCTTTGCCACAAATTGTTCCTGTGATGGAGTAAGGTGGCTGCCCAGGTCCTCTGCCCACCTGCCCCAGCTGGAGCCCCAGGCCTCCATGTCTGCTGGTATTGAGAGATGGGAGCTGGTGTCCAGGCACAAGAGGAAATCAGTTAGATTTGTTTTTGTAATAACTCTGCTTGGTTTGTCTCCAAATAAACTTTTTAGGAAAATTTTCCCACTGTTAAAAGTCTTGCATTATTGAATTTTCCTGTGATTTGGAGTGATGCTTTTTGGGGAGCAGAAAGAAAGAGCCTGTTCAGCAAGGGAAACAAAATATTTTTCTTTGTGAGGAAGATAGCTGTAAACTTAAAATACTTGCAGAGAAACATGGCAAAAATGCTCTAGCCCAGTATCCTGATTGATACCAGGCAGTACTGGGTATGTAGAGAACATGCATATGAACCAAGTATAGGTACAAGGATCCTTTTTAGGATGCCCTTTAGGATGCCTCCTTTTTAGGAGCCTATCTGGACTTTCTGCACCAGGAGCACTGCATTCAAAGGGGCCCACTTCCCCACTGCTGGCCACGACCAGCTCTCATAGGGAGTGCCTTAGTGACGTGACAGGTCCCTGTAACACTACACTAAATTTCAGAGCAGGAACTGAAAGGCAATACTTCATTTAGGCTGGGGACGGGAGTAAGCAATTAGTCAACATCACTTTTTTTTGAATGTTCAAGCCAGAATTCTGTCTACAACCAAAACCATGGCTAGGTGGACTCTTTTGCAGTGACAAATTTTAACAGACTTATTGTGATGGAAGCCTCAGTTTGACCCTCAGCCAAATAAAAGCTTTTCCTGCAGCCAAAGAGCACCATCATTTTCTGCAGAAGGACCTCAGCATATTGAAGTGTAAATATGGGGCTTTTCATCACTCTTGGTACTTTCAGAATGACTCACTAAAATATTTGAAAAATCTTTCACCAAGTCTCTGCTTCTGCCTTCTCTGGAGCAGCAATCAGTGAGACAGAACACCAAAGCAAGCTGTTTTTGTCACTGTCCTTGAGCCATCACTGCTGAGAATCAGGACATTTTTTACTTAAAAGTGCTCTGCTGTGGTGGAAAAAAAATAGTCACTTGGTTAATTCCCTGTGGCACGTGTCTACTCCCTTCTCGATTATCATTTCATTTTGGCTCAAGTGTATGAGCCAACAGAAGTCTGTCACCATGCAGGGTCTTTTGGTCTGGTAGGCTTGAGAGATGGTCTGTTATCTTCACATTTCACTGCCTGAAGGTGCTGGACTTTGGCATGTACTTTGACTTAAAGTAGAAACATCCCTATAGCAGCCACCATCTCTTTTTCTCTCAGGTTTGTTCCATGTGACACATTTATGGTTTTGTTACCTTAAATGATAGGAAGTRTAACAGTGCGGTGAACTGAGTTTACTCTCAGTGCCAACAGCTCACCCGTCAGAGCAGAGGCATGTTTGCAGGCAGATCCACAATGAGCAGCCTGGGAAACTGGGAAGGAGTGCGGGGGCGGGGGGGGGAAAGGATGGCAGGATTTCACAGGCAGGTGGAGATGCACACAGGAAGCAGGGAATGACAGGGAGGGCAAGCAGTGTGAAGGCAACCACAGGAGCAGTGAAGGGGTTCAGGGCAAGAAACAGCTTGCATTGAACTGTGGCTGAAAAAGCGCTTACACATAGGAGAATGAGGTGGTGACAGGGCTTGACAAAAGCAGGGACAAGTTGATTATGCCAACCAGTCTTAGGAAGGTGGCTGTGTGCTTTTGATCAGGGAAGGTATTGTCTGGATGCTTTCATATACCTGCTGATATTTTGGCACAGAAACATGGGTTTGAAAGAGAGTCAGTTCATCTTCAAGACATGAGTTACTTGCGGGGGCGGGGGTGGATCTCCATCTACCATAGATCTCAGTGCAGTAGCAGTGCTGTATCTATAAGCATCTGCCCTTGTAGAGTTGTACCCATGCAGCCTGCTCCCTAGATCATGGGCTGTTGTACTGGCTTTGTTTTGTATAGTGCTGCAGGAGGTGAAGTGCTAGAGTATGAGACAGGATAGGGCATGCCAGAGCCAGCCTTGTACATGAGACGGTTCTTGAACGGTCCTTTGTCCATCATATAACAGCAAGGCAGCACTTGCTATAAGTCCCTCTCAGCTTGGTGTTCGCATGTGCTCACACTTCTGCTCAGTTCTTTTTCATTGCAGCAAAAGGATAATGCATTCCTTTCATTTAGCACTTACATGATGAATATTTAAAAGAAAAACAAGTTATGTTTATCTGTTCTACTTTCAGCAATATATGCTCAGTGGCTACCTCCAGCTGAGACAAGCTTGGGGTGAGGCCTCACTTGGTTGGAGAAGAAGGCATGCTTTTGGGTCATTTGGTAGAGGAAAGAGCAGATGTCATTGAAATATCCTGGAGACAGGGCAGATCCTGATATCTAGGATGGGTCTGAGTTTATTATTATTGATAAAAATAATGTCTGATCACTATATAAAACTCATTTTGAATGGAAGTGAAGAGCTTGGCAAACCAGCTGGCCAGATGTTTAGCTGAATCTGCAATGGTRAAACATCACTACACTGAGTTCTATCTGCTAGTTTCAGTTTGGTATATTCTGCTTCATTTTGTGATCTGTTGTCTTCCTCAAAGCTCAAGCAGATGAATTTACATTATTACCTGATTACCTGGTTACCTCACCTCTCATTAAGAGAAATATGACTAGGTATGCAGTGCTGAGAAGTCTGGAAATACCAAATCCTAAAGTTTGCATCTCTGGAAGACAAATAAAAATAATTCTCATTTGCCCCCCCCTTTTTTGCCTCTGAGATTATGATTTAGGCTACACTTGTATTTGTATTTATATACATTTTTTACTCAGTGACCCACCTCATCTGTGTTAACCTTGGAGATAGCAAGCTTGTAACTCTTTTACTTTACTCAGTTCCACAGTGCAACCCCTTCTGAAGTACTTCCCTTTGCAGAGGTGAACAGTCAGACTGTTTAGGGAAGCAAAAAAAGTAGCAAAGGGAGCTCAGCTGAGACTGCTCACAAAGTGATGAAGTGTCCTGGAATTCAGCCAGGAAACCCTGTCTAAAATGGATGCCACAGTTCCTGTGTGGCCATCTGCCACCCGGCACTGTATTATGCAATATGTCTTCAATCTAAAATCAATAACAACAGTGACGTTCCTGATGAGTATTGTCTGGCATTTTTCCCCTTGTGGGGTCAAAAGTCTGCCTGGGGTGAGATTCCTGAGTCTGATGTATTTGTGAAGTATTTGTGAAGGGAAGGGAGTTATGTTCGGGAGTGGGTGTTACTTTGTTCTGGATTCATCCGTTAAAATATATTTCCATGTGCTCGCAAACATGGGAGCCAGGTTGTTTAAAAACATGATGGGAATAAAATGAGCAATCAGGACTGTGGTCCTGCACTGTTGCAGATGATGCCATCTACAGCAAGTCAGGAGCTYGTGTCCTAGTGCCAGGTCAGTGCCTCTGCTCTAAGACCAGGTAAAACACAGTCCTTGGCCTGTGTGTCAGGAGGGAAGGGCTTGGGCATGTTTTAGTGATGCACTGAGCATGTGAGATCTGATGAGATACTTGAATATGCTTCAGCCTAAGGTGAGGATAGCAGACTGTC
>NW_028186432.1:259564-334159 GCF_003343005.1 Rhea americana
GAACTAGTTAATTATTATTTGTGTTGTACTTGACTTTCAAACTTTTGATAGTTCCTTGATGGCACCTTTTAGCCATCAAAATCCAACCTGGGTAAATCAATATTTGCTTTATATCTTCTACTGCAAGAAAAGATATTCCAAAACAGCATACAAACTATGTCTCCCTATTGATCTGTTTGCCTTTGTCTTTTGAACTGCTAAGGTTTTTAAGTATTCTTTTATTTTAAAGGTACTTGTTTCTAAATTCAATAAAACCAGAGTATTTTCCCAATGGGATCTCCTATTAAAACCTATGAGTTTGGTACCAATGACCTGCAGTTTTCTTATCAATTTGATTTAGTTCTAGGCAGAAGAGTAATGAAAATAAATGATTTTAATTGCTAAGGACATTTTTAAAAGTCCAAAGAGATAGCTTTTACTTAAGTTACTGGAGCAAAATAAACAATTCTGTTCACAGAATGATTGAAACAAAAAATGGAAAAGGTCAGTAAGGATATCTTCTCCTTTCACCCTCATGATCAAGACTTAGCGACTACTGAAAAACATTTCTGGCAAATATTCAACACACTAACGATATCTGTATAGCACTGGGTGAAATTCACCCTTAGGCAGGGATCTAGCATAAAGCCCATGACCTACTGTTTACATCATTTAAGCTCATGAGATCTTTATTCTGTAAACTTAATGTTTTCTTCATTTTTTCATGGTATAGCCAGGAGCATTACTTTTAATGATATCATAAATTCTCCCATCTGGAAATATTTGCTTAAGAATGCCCTATTTCAGGCAAACTGCAGAGCCTGGAAAGCAAATAACCATGTTATTCCTGCCTCATTAGTCTGTAAAATGAAGGCCATTGTGGGTCACTCTGATTCAAGCACTAAATCTAGAACTCCTCTAGGTATTTGCCTCAGAAACTGGGGTTCATATTGGCTAGAAGCAAGTGCTCCTGAGTATCTTTCAGTGAGTACAACCCTGAGTGTGTTAAACTGGTGTCTATATTTGCCAAGAACTGAAACTAGTAATTCTCTAGTAAAGTGTATGTACCTTTGTAAATCTGAGCTTCCTTTACATCTACAGATAAAATTCAATTCATCTCAAATATTTTACACAAAAGACTAGTCATGATAGTGACTATCATGTAGGATCCATACTGGTTTTAAACAGTAACCTCTACATGTGTTCAGCATAGGTCAGAAAAGAAAGCAATATACCTTCTATTTCCAATTCTATTTTACAATGAAGTTTGTATTCAAGCAATGCATGATAGGATTAATCAAGGTGTTTGGCTTGTATTTTAATTCTGTGAAAATCCAATCCATATTTCCTGAGTGCGAGGAACCATATGTACCCCTCATTCATAAATAGTTTCTTCTTTACTCCTAAGAGCTAAAAAGCATCCAATACCTTTCACTTAGGACTTGAATGGTTTACATTTATAAAGTATTGAATTTGAAAATACTATACCTGCTCACAATTCTCACAATGATGCTAATTACCTAAACTGCATAAAAACTTAATTCATTATTTTTTACAATATTGTGTCAAGGAAGAAGTCTTTTTCCCCTGAGTACCAAGTAACTTTTTCTGAGAGTCTGCCTATGCTACACCTACATCTGTAACTCTTTTGTGTAGCCCTGTTGTCTTCTCAGATACCATTAGCTGGATTGGCAGAAGTATTCCTCTGCYGGCACAAGCAAGAGTAGAAAAGCACAAGAATATCTGTCCAAACACTGATCAAAAGACCAACAAGCCTCACATCCTATCTCTGATGGAAATCAATAATGTGGAAACTCAGAGAAAAATCAAAGACCCAGGGCAAGCATAAAGAGATCTGTCCTTAGTGTAGTCCTTCACCTACTGTTCTGCAGATGGCATTGAGAACATTACGTTTAAAAGCAATTTAGGGTATCAAACTTCTGAGAATTTGTCTAACCCTTTTCCAGCTCTTTTAACCTTTTGACCTTCACAAGTACACTGTGGCAATAAATTTCACAGTTGCACTATGCACTTCGGAAAAAAAAACAGCCTTTTGTTTGTTTTAAACCCATTTTAAGGCTTATGTAGGACATCATTATACTTAAGCTATATTTTCTCATGGTCTCAGACAACACAGTTGCACATTCCAAATGTACTGGGTAGCTCAATATAGCTTTGATTTCTACTGTTTAAATTCTATATTATTTTTTAAATTATGAAGACAAACAAACAAGAAAACTTGTAGTAGCAATCTGGGAGAGAGTTAAAAGGAAAGGAAGGATTTCCTCCCCCCCCCCAACCCCGGCGATTCAGTAATATTCAGCTCATAGGGGTCTAAATCTTCTGTATCACATATGGAAGTTCAAAGATGCATGGATAAATCCTTGCTCTGAAAATCTAGAAGATTTCTACCTTCTTTATGTTAACATTTCCTTTTCTGAGGAAAAAAAGAATAAGAATTACTGACAGCCACTGGCTTGTTTATGTTAAAGGTCCTGCTCTGTCCCTGACACTCTGAGGATGTGAKTCTGTAAGACCTGCTACTAAAGGAAGTTGGTTCATAATTAAAGCAATAGATATTCATGCTGTTTTGTGTGTATATTTTAAACTGTGGCATCAGCCACCACAGTATCTTCTTCTTAGGACTGCATATAAATTAAAAAAAAAAAAAAATCCTGAATTCCGGCTAAGGTTGAACTCAAGTTCACCTTGTGAGACAAAAGCAAGTTTAGTCATTTCTGATTTCACTGTTAATTGCTTGCCAATCTCTGGTCCTCCTACCTGTCAAGAGGCACCTAAATATAGTGCCTTGCTAATGAAGAGGATTAGCTGAAGATTGCTCACTTCAAGTTTCACTAGCAGTCTGRGGAACTACATGTGTTCCAGGCTACATATGAAAAACACCATCTCATCTTTCGGAAGGCCCTCATGTCTCTTATGCTTTGTGTTTTGGCAGTGAGAAATCTTTCCTCCAAAAGACATAGGCCTATAATTTCCCCAGAATCTGAAATGTCTTCCAGATATGACTGTACCTCTTTTCCATGTCTGTCACTTCTTGTATCCTCTTTCCCTATTTTTTCCTTCCCCCCCCTTCATCATCTAGCTCTCCTGCTCTTTGACTTAGGTTTAATGTCTGCTCAGACTTCTCTTAGTTAAAATTTAGGAGTAAGAGTGGCATTCATTTGATGGCAGATGGAATGAGATGGGAAGAAAAGCCATGAAATAGCTAGTGTCCTTTCCCGTGGGGAGCTGATGGCAGTCTAGACAGCTATGATGAAGCCTTAGTAAGCACCCCTGTTTCTCTTATGTAGCTCAGACTGGYACCACTTCTGGTGAAATGAGTGTGCAATTTAGTAGATTAAAAATACACTGAAGAACAAACATTTTTTCACCTTCTTTGTGGAAACCACTGGGTTGAGCTGGGACTTGATTTCCACTGACTTCAGTGAGGAAGGTCTGTTGGCCTAGGTTTGCTCCAGAGTTGACAGAGAAAGATGGGTACCCTCAGAGAGTGACTCATTCCACTTGCTCCAACCCCAGCTCATCTTTGGAAGTGCCACCATCTCCTCACCATCTTGGTTGTATAGGGACACCATGTGCCTATATCAGCCTGCATATCTCACGTAGGTGGTTAAAGTGAGCTGAAGCCCATTCCCACAGCCTGTCAGGATTTCTGGATAGGCAGCAACAAAGATGGAGCAGTAAAGTCCTTGGATGATCAAACCAGGAGCAACATAACTGATTTCCCAGAGAGAAAATACTCTCTTCATATTTCTGCTGCTGGTAGCACAGTACTAGAATCAACTCAGCCAGTGTAACTCCTGGATCCTTCCTGTGAGAGGTCAGTAAAACACTGATCTACTTCTTATGAGTTAAATAACACTTATCCTATACAGCTGAACTGATTTTGGTGGCCCTACTAGCTCATCCTTCCTTGTGCTGTTCCCCTCTCTTCTGCCACGATGTGTCACAAGGAAAGACATCGCTATGCTCCTAGCTTGGAAGAGCAGATTGGTGGGTTATAAACAGGAGCTATTAGAAGGCATCCAGTGACCAGAAGGGACCCTGCTGGAAAGTGATCTCGTTCAGATTGGCAGTCTAAGAGGCTATTGGCACAAAGAGGGTCAGAGTAGCCTGTCTGTGTTCCCACAGTTGTCTCTTTCCATCCTGAAGAAACAGAGAGCAGTTGTGAAGTGCCTGAGCCACATTCAAAGTGCTTATTCCACTGCACACTCACACATGTGCATATTCTCTTCCAGACCTTAGTCAGGTTATCACCAGGTCAAGGAGGTCCATGCTAACATAGMGTAAATCTGAGAAGATTCTGGAGTGGTCTATTTCTAGCTCTTTGCTTCAGTGAGGAGAGATTAGGATAGATCTGTCTGTGACCTGGCAGTGAACAGATTGTCTGGCCACATATCGCTCACTGGCCTTTGCAAGGCTGTCTGACACAGCATGCCTTTATATACAAGCACAGTACCCTCCACTTTCTAGGTAAGACGGCCTTACATCATTTGGCACTGCTAAATTAGTTTGCATTAATTCTCTCTGAATGCTTAAAGCTTGAATATCTAGGAAAAGGGGATCATTTTGAGAGGGCTCAGAGAGGCAGAACTCAGTCACTCTGGTCTTATTTCTAATGATAGCCAGCAGTGCCCAGGTAAGAAGCTATATAAGAAAGGGTAAAGTAAGCCTTCCCTTTGGGACCTGCTCAGTTTCCAGCATTTCTAACAGCTGTGGGGTAGAATAATGGTGGTGAGCCTGTTTGCAAGATCATCCAAGCATGATCTTCCCCAGTTTCTCAAATGCTGTGGCACATTGTGCACCACATCCTKCCTCCAGAGACTAGCACTCACTTTCTTGGTTCTCTGCCTTCGTAAGTACCTCAGTTCATAATCTGCATCTCAGTGAGCAGCTCATCTGGAAATTAATTAAAAGACAAACTGTACACAGATTATTAGTTCGCACATGGGCCAGGGATGAAGGATCACTGTGACCCTGCAAAATTAGCAGCAGATGCCCAAACAAATCTCTGAATAGACCTAACTAGCATGCCCTGGCAACAAATCTTGTCTGCTAGAGAGTACCGCAGCACCACAGCTTGCTCAGCAGCAATAGTGCTGTCTCTCTCTGTTTTCTCATTGCACAATGGTACCAGCTCATACAAAGTCAATACAATTGCTGAGAACATACAGCAGGTAGTGAGATGACATTCCAGACCCTAATTCTGCAGTAAAATTTTCACTAGCTTTCAAGATCAAAGAAAAATGTATGCAACTGACAGATACAATGGAAAAAAGTAAACTGACAGCCTCCTACTAGTAGAAATTTCCATCTGCAGACCTGATACAGCTTAAAAATGCCCATACATACAACCAATCCAGACTTGCACCTTCCTGTTCACTTCTCTGTCTTATTCTCTCTCATTTCTTTTACTTGACTGTGGACTTGCGTCTTCTTGTTTCTTACAGGTGAGCTTGGAAGCTCTTTAGGCCAGAAGCTGCATTTTTGGTCTAAGTGTACAGCACTTACATATCTCCAGCACCCTGTGGCAGCTCTGTATGTCCACAGATGATGGTAGAGACGGAAATGGTGCCTGGTCCTGTCACTGTGGTGCTGAGAAGAGRCCATGAAGCCGGACTGAGCATGAGAAGAAGTCTCAGACTTGGCAGAGAGGGAGCAGGATTAGGTAGTCAYCTGTGGGAGCCTCTCACGCAAACTGGAGAGGGCTACTGCAAACAGAAAAATATTGTGACCCAGGACTTCTGTTCCTGAGCTCAGGAGCACGAGAAGATAGCAATCAAAATTACAGAATCATAGATGGCAGTAACTGTAGGGTGCTTCAGCAACATCTGTGAAGACACCAACACTAGAAACTGCAGTGAGCATGCAGTGTCCAAATCTGTGTGGAGGCCTGCTGCCTTTTGTATGGCAGAATTTGATCTGGGAAGATATGTGTAGGTGACATCACCCTTGAACCTGTAAAAATACTGCAGTCAGACCTAGGGAATTTAAGGAGAGGAGAGATCTCTCAGTGCCTTTTTGTCTGATCAGAGGAGATGGAACAGGCCAGCAAGCCTGTGGTAGAACATGAGATTATTACGACAAACTTAACAGAGCCCAGAAATCTTTGGAGAGCCTTGCCATGGACTCTGCTCTCTCAGCTAAATATTCAGCTAGCTGACTGGAGAGGGAAAAAAACCAAACCAAAACAAAAAACAACTTTGAACAGCTTGGATGAGTAAGTCAATAAATGACTGCTTTCTATTTCCTGGGAAAGAAATACCCCAAGGAAACAGCCTTAGCTGAGTGTCTGAGTGCCTACTAAATAACAAAGAAGAAGAAGAGGAAGAAGAAAAAGAAGAAGAGGAAAAAGAAGACAATGACAGAACCATTCTGGTTGCTGTTTTTTTTCAAGGGAAAATGACTGCATATGTGGAAAGAATTAATACAGAAATTAGGCTGAGAGGAAGGAGAACTGATGCATTTTCTTTAACTACTGCCAGAGAGGCAGGTAAAAAGTGAAAAAGAAAGACTTGAATTACACTGGCATAAAACCATACTAACACAGCCATGAATCAGAAAAGCAGGATTTTGCCTGTGCATGGGGGAAAAGACAGGGCATCTCTCCAGCTGAGAGGGGATATGTAGGTGTTAGTTAAGGCCACTCAAAACTGCCTTTTCTCCATGCTCCCATCCAAGCCTCTTCTGCCATAGCCTTGAACTCAAGGGTCATTTTATCATATCACTATACATATGCCCTAGTACGGTGGTGGGACTCAGCCAGGATAGGGAAGCGGAGCTAGAAGGGTTTCTCAGGTTTTGAGGACAGGATAAACTAGTGATTAGTGAACACAGTACTCAGCTCAGGCTGACTTTGTCTCAGTGCAACATTTACATATGTGGGGATGGGACCCTTCTCCTTTAGCAGCCAGATCACCAGCTGTTTGCACCACAGGGGTAATACAAGCAGAAGGTGTGTAGAGGACTCTGGCCTTGGAGGCCATATTTTCTACCCCCTTGCAACTCATAAGGTGAATAATGCCAATTCAAAGTTGGCATAAAACGCTGTCAGACTCAAGTGTCAGATTCTTTGACAGTGGTATCTTAAGCTGAGCTAAATGACACTATTAGACACAAAGCAAGGAGAAAACATGGCGCTGTTCCTGTGTGAGAATAATAGCAGGTACAAATTTTCCGCCATCAAAAAAGGTACAGGTAGATAGAATTACAGTGAAAGACCATTTGATGCAGAGCCTACTGAGCTTGGCTTATGTGCCAAGTTTCCAATGAACATAAATCAGTACAGCCCTGCTAACTTTTGTGTCATTGATTTATAACAACCGATAAACACAGCAGAAATGTTTCCATTTAATTGAGGGGAGAAAGGGGAAAAACCCCAGGGATCCTCTAGCTGACCTAGAAATGGAGTGTTTTTCTAATGCTGCTAATTTTTAGAGGTGCCTCTTTAAACAGATTTGTGTCTGAGTCCTGTACATACGTGCCAATCTACAAAGGCAGCAGCTTGCAAAAGCAGACCTTAGTCTGAGTAAGGTTGTGAACATAGCTGTCAAGCACAGGATGTCTTGAAACCAGCAATGAGTTAAAAATGTGCAGCCGGTTCAGAGGAGAAACTCAAAACAATGATGCTTTCATTGCAGTAATTGAAAGGGCTCACTTGTCTTCTGCCATTATGAAAACACAGAATGTCACAGATCCCAAAAGGCCGAGCACACGTAATTGGACAGATAGCAAAGACGGCAGCTTGGACATTGTGTTAGCACAAGCTGCTCGGAGAAGGGGTTTAAAAAGGAAAACCATGAGTACAAGCAAATGGAGACAATAAAGGGGAGCGAGGAAGACTGCTGCAGGAGATGCCTCAGAAGAGAGCAAATTGGTGCCGGAGGAGACAAAAAAAGAGACAACGAAGCCGCACAATTTCAAAGGACAGGCAGAAATCATGTCTGGAGTTGCAATCACATTTAAGGCACGGATGTCTTTGGTCAGTGTGAATATACTTGCACCTGTGCTGGTGAGGGTATGCTGCAATACACCAGCTGTGAATATTACTCTGTGCCTGGATGGATATTCCCAGCAGGCCTTAAGTAGCCTTCTCATAGTGCTTCCTGTCACGGTTAGTAGTAAAGCTATGGCAAAACAAAATGTATAGTGGCACCTATAGGACTGCTTACAAAAAATGATCCTCCCGATGCTTGGAGAACCCAGCTGCCACCTACGCTAGGGAGGCAGGTTCCTGCGCTCAGTGGGGAGCTGAGTTTGTTTAGAGCCCAGCACCAGGGACTGCAGGAAATGTGGGAGCCGGCTGCTCGCCACCTTGCTGCAGCTGCGTTGCCCTTACGCTGTGTGTCTGGGCTCCCTCCAGCCTGTATTAAAACTGATGGGAAGAAGAGCCCGTTTCCCACCAGCTCCTGACCCCGTGGCGTCAAGCCCACCATCCGTGCTGCTCTATCCGTTATCTTCTCGTTGTGCTTCGTCGCAGGAGCAGCAGCGAAGCCAGCCCTGCGCGCGCTCACAGGGGAAGGGGAGCCGGATGCGGAGCGGGTGGCACAGTTGGCTGGGCACAAAGCTCTCCCAAGCCTTTCTGCGMAGCAAAAGGTATCGTAACAGCCCCKTWTGGCTGCCYRAAGCCTCGGGACCACCAGATGCGACCCCAAGCGTCCTCCTGGATAGGCAGCAGCGCGCGGGGCCGAAGCGGCCCTGGGTTCCTACGCCAGCTGCCGCCAGGAGAAAGCAGCAGAGCTCCRCTGGGCCGTGAAGGAGGGGGGAAATCAAATGGAGTGAGCCTAACGAAGGCTGCCCATCCGCCCCGGTAGGCTTGGCCTCCGCGAGCTGCTCTGTGCCGCTCTCCCGGCCCCGGCCAGCTACCAGGAGCTCACGCCTGGCGTGGTGTCCACGTCCCTGGACGCCAGCTCCTCCACCTCCACCCTCTTGCGCAGGTCTAGCCGCCAGGAAAAGCTCTCCCTGGGCTTCCAAAGGTCCTGGATGAGGAGCGGCTTCTCGGCRTCCCCAAGGACCCTCAGGTCTTCGGTTTGCTACTGCTTTTCTGAGCCTTCGAACCACCCAATGGCGTCGCACAGCACGTACTGGCCCATGTTCACCTGGCTTGTACAGGAGCACCCTGGGATGGCAATTAGGTAACCTGTCCTCTAACTTAATTTTATCCCTTGTACAAGCTGGGGATTGTTCTGGCTCTCAGGACGTGGCCTTCAGGCCCAAAGTTTCCAGCTGAGACACACATTTCTAGTCTCTCTGTGAAAGGTAAGCCTCCTCATCTTGGTAGAAAGCCAGTGAAAACAACCAGAATTATTTACTCATCCTTGGTGGATGTAAATGGTGCCATGGAGACTTTATAGTTAATCTTTGCCTTATGTGAAGAATTAATATCTGATAGTGTACCTGTGTTTACATCCACTGAATTCAGTAATACTTTTGTAGGTTAATAAAAATTAACATGCTTTATTTTCCCCTGCCAGCTGAGTTCTAATGGGGAAGCCAGATGTCTTGTTAGAACTTTTAAAAATGTCAGGAAAACTATCAAGGGAGATAAGGTACTCTGCCTGAGAAAACAGCATGTTTCTGGCAATTTTATTAAATATGAGTACACGGTGTGGCATATAAAATATACCTGGGCTGAACAACCAATGAAGAGAGGTTTATATGTAAAAAAGGTAGTTATGAGTCCTGATTTGTATACAAGTACAGTGATTAAACCTTTCCCCTGGCCTCACTCTCCTAACACATATACCATCACCCTCAAAAAAACCCTTGTACCTCCAGGGGACAATATAAGTTATGCAAAAGTTTGGAGGCTTGCTACTAGTTTGTGGCTACAGAAATATGAAAAGAAAATCAGATACCATTCTGAAAAACCCTAAAACTTTAGAATTTATCTTATTCCTGGTTATTCTTTCCCAGAAACATTCACCACCTTGAAGGCAGCTCCTTTTCTAGGTTCTTAGTGATGTAAGAAGAAACTTTTCCTTCAGAATGTCACTTTCTGGACAGCTTGTGCTGAACATAAACGCAACTATGTGGCTTCTGGTTGCAAATATAGACAACTTGCTCTATTTTACATTGCTTGAAAACTAGATTTAAAACAGTTTAAATAGAAGTGAAGTCTCATTTACTGAGTCAAAGGAATACCAACATTACCAAAAAATATTGATATCCCATCTGTGTCTTCTCCCAAAAAGAATAATTACAATATTTCTGCATATGGGAGGAATGACAGCCAGCTTTGAACGTGTAAAGATAAAAAATGAGATAAGTACAGAGCACAGAGATTCAGACAAGGACAAAGCTAAACATCAGAGTTCAGGTAGTAGTCTTAATTACTTGATATTATGCCATGGCCTTTTTAATCCTTGACTATACTTCTATTTCACAACATCTGTAGGTTACAGAGAGGCTCCAAAATTACTTAGATATTAGTTATTGGTTATACTAATTATGCTGGTGCAAACCAGGGATACCTTGCTGCCCTAACAGCACTTCAGGGCTGTGGGAGCCTCCTCCGCATGCAAGGCTGAAAACAAGGCTGGTCAAGTCAAGCTTTATCCTTTCCACACCTAGAAAAACACTTCAGAGCTGAATATCTCCTAGCCATGGGTGCTGGGGTGAAAACAGCTTACCTAGCAGTAGTTTGTATGCATGTTAATGGCTTGTATCAAATGTGCATATTCCAAATAAAAGCTTTTAAGCAATATCTGTAACATTACAAAGCAATTGTTGATAAGTTTGGGATGGAGAAGAAGAGTTTAAGAACAGAGGAAGGAAAAGAGAATTCTTTGCTCTGCAGAAACATTGCCTTCTAACATTGTTTTTCCACAGAGGAGTCTGCTCTGTGCCTGTAATCATGAAGCAACAGCTCAGCTGTCCCCACTGACTGCTTCTGAGTCTTCAACCTAAAAGCATTAAATATATTACAGTTGCCACCCGGCTGAGCCAGGAAAGGCAAGTCAGAGAATAGGCAGCTGAGACAACAGACAGAGTGTACTTTAATACCAAACTGAAGCAAACAAAACATTTTGTGCAAGCACACCGAACTGAAATACTCCTGAAATATCTTCCAACCTGGAGTAATATATTTTGTTCCTAATCCTGTAGTAGCTGCTAACATTTCAGCAAAACTGAACATTCTTAAAAAAATTAAATTCTGTGGAAACTTTACCTCCTATTGAAAAGCTATTCCCTGAGAAAATTCTTGGCTACGATCTTTTCTTAGACTCAGACAGGTGGGCATTAAAAATACATCAGATATTCTGGGACTTGCGATAAGAGACTAAAAGCAGGCAAGAAAAACCTCCTATAGGAGAAGGAAGGATTGTTTTACTCCATGAAGACAGAAGCCCCTCTCTAAAGAATGAAATCCCCAAATCGTTTTGAAGCMATTTATACAACATGACCAGGTGTTTGTACAGCTGGTCATGTTGTCAGGGGAGGGGAGATGATCTGAACAGCATCTTATGATCTGATTTATGTCACTGACACCATATTACACTTATTTTTATTTATTTATTTTTTTTTTAGTTCACCTCCTTACAAGAAAGTAAATAGTCTACTCCAACCACTTTTGTTTATTTAAAACAGTTACTTTACGAGTTAGGGTTTGTCCCTGAATATACYGTTGCTAGTATGGCCAACTACAATRAACAAAGAAGWTTAGGACCTCTCAGCAATTTCTACTACTATAACAATAGCATTAATTATTACTATACTATTACTATACTATATAATAGTATTACTATAATACTATTATCTTAACTATAATAACTACTATAATAATAGATTTAGTAATGTCTGTGACAACAGAATAATACTATCCATTGTTGCTGCAAAAAGTGGTGGCTTTGTGATTCTACTACASGCAGGTTTCCCTTCCTCTCCTTTCTCCAGATAAGTCCTGCAAAAACAGTGTAACTGTAGCAGAGAAGGGCCAAATGAGGTCCTCTTCCCTGATTATTCCAACTTGAATGGGCAGGTCTTTGAACATCAAACTTAATTATTATACTAATAAAAACAAAGGTCTTTTTCAGTACTTGATGTGAACTACAAGCATGCAGGCATTGGGAGTATATTTCTGAACTCGACAGCAGCCAGGAGCTGCTGCCTTACACTACAGAGCAGCGTGACATCTCTGATCAGCGCTGGTGGGAGGTGTCTTGTGTGTACAAAGCATGGCTTCCTGGCTCCTGCTGAATTTCCCTGCTGATTGGAGAGAAGCTACTGTGTCATGGAAGGGGGTAAATGGGACCCTCACTTCCAAGCAGGCTCAAAATTTAACAAGGGGAGGCAGTGTCCCAGAAGAAAGTCGCTGCTTCCTTGTCTGAGGAGGGAAAGGCTCTGCCTCCTACCATGGTCAGCTCCTACCCCGGCGGGTGCACAAGTTAACTGGTCCTGYCCACTTTGTGGTCTGCCCAGAGCCCGGAAGTCACTGCTGAGTGCAGCTGAGATGCCCCCAGCGATCTGTCYGGCATTACATTACCTCTGTGTGGTTTCTGCCCTCTGTCTGGGAATGACAGCCTAGTCCAGAGTGAGAATCCCACTCATAGTGCAAGATGTGAGTCCATACGGTGTTTATTCGCTTGGCACTAATTTTGTGAAATGCTGTCCATCAGGTACTGAAGGCTGCTTGAAGACTTTTATTATTGTAATACAAAATTGAAAAATTATCCATTTTATCCACTTGTATTCCACACATTTTACAGGCTGTGATCTGAGCTGGCTGACCCCTAGCACATAGCTCCATGCAGGGGTTAAGAGCTGAGCCTGCRTTTGGAAAGAGCTCCCTTCCCTTTGCGCCATACCCTGTTGCCAGAGCAAAGCTTGAGGGATGTTGTATTGCCCTTGTCTAAGCTACAGATAATGAGGAAGGTATTTAGTCTCCAGAGCTGTCAATCCAGCAGCTTCTCATCTGCATTAAAATTGGTCAAAGATGTTTTTAAAAGAAAATATGAGGGAATGCACTTAGGAAAATAAAAAGCTTGGCTGCTTTTTTATCACTTCTTAGGCACTTTGTGTCCTTCTCTGATGAGAGCTATTGTCATTCAGGGCAGCTCATCGGCTCCTTGTGTTGGGAACAGATATGGGCTTGGCACCTTCTTCCTCTCCTGGTGACAGCCAGATATACAYTCTGCTCATTTCCTCCCTGATAAGCTTGCCATCCTGCTTCAGGAGCTTCTCATATTTCATTTGGCTTGTCAGATAGAAGCCCTTGGTGCAGTCCGCTCATGGAGATTATTTTTTGTCTTGCCATTACACTAACAAAGGAAATTTCTGGGTCGCCTCCCCCTCTTCCTTGTTCTCCTTATTCCTGGCTAAGCATATGGTTTCTGTTGCCCTCGAATAGTAATGGGAGCCAGGACTTCAAAGCTGGATACTGTCCACTGGTATAATAACCTTTTATTTTCTTAAGTGTTGTCAAATTACAGGTGAAGGGAAAGAAAACAGGAATGCATTCCCTCTCATGGTACAAGCCAGAAAGAGAAGCCCTCTTCCTCCAGAGACACAGTTCAGTGAACAACTGAACAGAAATGACTGAGCAAGGCCTGACTCCAAGCGCCAGAAGGAAAGTGCTACTTGGACAGTGTCATGGAGATATCAAATTCTGACATGATAAATAAAAGCTTTGTTGTGTGGCAGGAGAACAGAAAATAGAGGCTGGAGACCTAGCATACCTATGTGTATTTTAACCTGTGCAGAGATAAGGAAAAAGTGCATTGGCTAGCCATCTTCACTTTTCTGATAAAGACAGTTAATGGAAAAATGCCATTACCAATTGCATTTGGAACATTTGTACTCACAGCAAAACCTTGCCTTAAATGTGTGTGTGCATTACCGGAATGAAGGAAAAGAAGGAACTTGCCTCAGTGTTTTTCTGTGCCTACCTTCAACCTCTTCTGTCCATTATCTGAATTCACATGCTCAAAGGGAGGCTTCGTGGTTACAGCTGGCTGAAATGAGTCACCATGAATCACTCATCTGATTTATTCAGCCCTGTTTGACAATCATCTGCAAACAGATTGCAATTGTCACAGATTTGGTTATCCAGATGCATTTTACTCCATGCATTGTCCTGAACTGATGGCTGTGAGTATTCCCTGTGCAGGCTCCTGCGGTGATTAGCCATGTCAGTGAGCACTCCTGATAGCGGTTTCAGTGCTCCTGAATGCGCCACCAGTGGGAGAAGGAGTCTTTAATAGCTAGAGCATGAAGGTGCATCTCAGGAGAGTAGGACTAAACTCTTGACATGAACCGCACCCTTCCTATGTGATTTGTTGGGGTAAATTAATTTGCTTTGTATCTCAATTCTCTATTGACCTATTTTGTCCTTATTTTGACCTACCTATCTTCCAAAATGGGGTTGAACATYACACATCCTGGTGTAAATTGGAGTGGAGGAGGGGGAAGCTTAAGGAATATTCTCCTTCACCATATGTTGGGGATTGCAAAGGACAGGGGCCCATCTTTGGCCAGAGAGAAATCTTAAGTCTCTTGCCCTCAGATAAGAACCCATTTACTAAGACTCTCTCCTCCAGAAGCCCCAGTACGGAGGAATGCTAGCAGGTGCCAGCATGGATTTGAGAAAGATACAACAGGGGCTAGAGGGAGTTAGAACCTGCTTCCTCCCTGCCTTCTAGTAAATTCTTGCATAGAAAAAGATGTCCCTGTTTTACAGGGTTTTGATTGGAAGGTAGAATAGATTCCTGATTGTGAGACTATCAAAGAGCATGRAAATAATGGACCTTTAAGAAGAAACACATAAGCTATGTAATTAGGGTATGTCCCTTCCTTGTTAGCGAGTTCTGCTTCATAATTATTCATGCAATATGCTGTCAGATTGCAAAAGAAAATTTTCGTGATGGTTTGGGAGCCCACACTATCACAGAGATCTATTTATGCTACTGTTCTGTCCTAATTTAAGCCCATAACATAGTCTACTGGAATGTGAGGTGCTCTAGGCCTTTTAGAGCTGCAAAGCACCTGTGATTCCTGATAAAACTAGAGTAGTCAGAGCTGAGGTAAATTTGGCTCACTATATTCAGCTTCTGTATCACTAGTGTGCTTATCTAAAATTTATCTTGCAGAAGACCTAAAATATTTTGCATTAGTTTCAGTGCAAAAGGCACTGTGTAAAGGTCTAAAAAGATGAGTATTATTTTTCTGTCAGGCTTATCCACACTTGATATGAAATATACTTTCTCCTTCACTAGCACATTCATTGACAGAGCACATCAACAGAGACAGGACTAGATGATAAAAAAGAAAGTAGCCAAGCCAGGCAATAGTTCCTTTTCAACAGTACAATTTTCTTTCCCTGTCTCGAAGGCTGGTACTGTCTGAAAGGGCTGCTCAGTGCCATTGAGCTGATAAAGGAAAACCTTCTCTTCCTTCATTATGGTACGTTTCAAGCCAGTATATTGTAGAAACCAGAATGTCCAAACTGAAGGCCAAACACAGCCCTGGTCAAAATGGGGGAGGGAAGAGCTGCAAGCTGGAGTGGCAGTGGCCATGTCAAGTGACTTGGGAGCTCTGGTTCGAACCAATGTCTGCACTGGGTGGAGAAGCGGTTTGAGGGTTCTAAGGGTTTTAAAAGGCAATACTTTTAAGCACAAGTAGTAGTTCTGATGATAACTCAACTTTAGATTAAAAATCTGATTTGTCTGTAAGAGTAGCTATCGTTTTCCATTTAGGTGTAACTCTAGCACAAATACCTGAATGCACACACTACGCTCTTTCTGTAAGAATCTCTTTTTTTCCTTCTTGACTGAACACTGAAGGACTGTTCAGTCTTTGGCCCTTCGCATCTGTCTACTATTGGAGACAACTATAGGGCTCAAGCTGTTGGGATACAGAGATCTTGCCAGTGTCCACGGTGGCTTTCCATAGAGTCACTTGTTTTATCTATTTCTTTCTCTCAGGTCTTCTTGCTTGCCTTTCTTTTGCTCTTGTGGGCACACAGCAGTAGGGGAGAGCAGAGGAAGGCAAAGCTCCTGACTCCTATAAGAGCAGGATCTAGACATAAAGATTTCCTCTGCTCTCTAGGCATGCTGCCAGCCTGGGTCCAAGATCTCCCAGCTGCTGTGGTTCTGACTTACTTCAGTGTTTGTCAGGGATGAGTGATTTCCGAGACTGAGTTCTGGCCAAATCACCCTAGACAGCTCACAGCATTAATCCAAAACTGTAACTGGGAAGTAGGAGGAGGCAGTGGGATAACTCACAGAGCTCACCACAGCTCTGAGTTTTTGTTAACCTAGGATTATAAGAATAATGAATAAACCCAGACGCCTGTCTCCTTTATTTGTTAGTTTTGGGGTAGTAGCTACTAATCCATTATTGTCTGTACAATGCATTCCCTGTCTAGCTTCTTATCAGAGGTGCTTAGTTATGCAGAACACATAGGTATGCCCACTGGTATTGATATATAGATTCTCAGCACATCTGTTGTGTTTTACATGCCTTGCAATTAGCTTTTGCTTTATCGGTTGTGTGCCTACCTTGCTGTACGTATGCCAGGAAAAAGAAAAGAATCACAATGTGGAGAGAGGAGAAGGTCTGGAGAATTACTGGTAGAAAGTGGAAAGCAATTTTCACTCTAATGAAAGTAATGCAGGGCCCGATCCTACCAAGTGCTGATATTATGGGGAGCTGCAGTAACTCTGAGCTGCCTAGGATGAAGCTTGTAATGAAGCAACACTGAAAACTCAGCAAGAGTTGGGAAAAAATGGGACTGCGCAGGCTAGAGCAATATTGTAAAATGTCAGTGACAGTGCTGAAACGCTACAGTGATCAGAGAGCTAGGAGAAGAAAAGAGGCAGGAAAAAAGGAATGGATCAGAAGACAGAGAATCTGTTCTAGTGATCCAAAAAATGCAGAATTCAGGCCTCAGGCCACTGGCAGTTTGTGTAAGTGAATGCAAATAGCCAGATAGAATAGAATCGGTCCAAGGGATCACCGTCAACTCCTCCTTCACAGTCACTGCATGAATTTCTCTGTAGATCAGATTCCTTCTCTAACCACCTAAGTACYGAGGTTTCCCTTGCATGGGATGCTTGTTCCAGCTGTGGTCCTCAGTGTCTCTGCTAGTAGGTCTTCCAACTGAGCCCCAGCTCCTCCAGCTGTGAACAGCTTGCCACTTGCTCACTTTCCCAAAGGAGGACCCAGCAGAGGCATGACGCTGTCAGATGCTGCTTGGGCACTAGTAGGCTCTTTCCAACAATTACTCCCCCTCRGATGCCTCACCCCTCCTTGCAGGCACCTTGTAGGCTGCTTTGGGCACATGCTGCTCTCTCCATCCAGGCCCTTCTCTCACTACAAAGTGTCATAGGCTCTTCATGCTCTGTGAGATGAACTATATGCCACTGAAAAATCTAAGCCATATTTGTTTCTGGAAGGGTTAGATATGGGTTGCAGTTTTACTGGCATAGTCCCATATACTACAGTTATCTAAGTCAACTTTCAGAACTCCATTGGAATTTAAAACTCACTAGTCTTTAAGGAGTTTGGTATCAGCAGAGGAATTGGCCACTGACCTGAGGGCCTGCAGAGAAACTCACCCTGTGCTCTGTGTYGTGGTGCTCAGACTGCTACTGGGTGCAGCATTTGCTCATTTAAATCTGACTTAAGACTCTCTATGTTACATTGCAGTCCTGTAACAGAGGAAGTGGGCTGCATTTTGAAGCTGGTTAGGGCTTGTTCCAAAGCCTCTGGCAATATGCGTAGGAATAAATACATTGTGGATGGCAACTCCAAGTCATTTCACAAAATCACTGAATAGTTGAGGTTGGCAGAGTCCTCTGGGGATCATCTGGTCCAATCCTTTTGCTCAAGCAAGATCCACTAGAGGAGGTTGCCCAGGACTGTGTCTAGTTGGGACTGGGGTGCAGACTCCGCAAACTCTCTGGGCAGCGCGCTTCAATGTTCAATCACCTTCACAGTGAAGACGTTTCTTTTTATGTTCAAGTGGAATTTCTTGTGTTTCAGTTTGTGTCCATTCCCTCTCGTCCTGTCACTGGGCACCACTGGGGAGAGTCTGGCACCATCTGCTTTACTGCCCACCATTATGTATTTACACATACTGAAAAGATCTCCCTTGAGTCTTCTCTTCAGACGAAATAATCCCAGTTCTTTCAGCCTCTCCTCATATTCTTTGCCATGAGAGCATATTGCTGACTCATAGTCAACTTCTTGTTCACTAAGACCTCCAGGTCCTTTTCTGCCAAGCTATTTTCCACCCTGATTGGCCTCCAGCCTGTACTAGTACCTAGGGTCATTCCTGCCCAGGTGCAGCTCTTGGCACTTCCCTTTACTGATTTTCATAAGGTTCCTCTGTCCATTTCTCCAGCCTGTCAAGGTCCCTCTGAATGGCAGCACAACCATCTGGTGTATCAGCCTATCTTCCCCATTTTGAATCATCTGTAAATTTGTTGAGGATGCTGAGGGTACATTTAGCGTCATCATTCAGGTCATTAATGAAGAGGTTAAACAGTACTGGATTCAGTATCAACCTCTAGTTACTGGCCTCCAGTTGGATTCTGTGCTGCTGACCATAGCCTTCTGAGCTTGGCAGTTCAACCAGTTATCGTCCCACTTGACTGCCCACCTATCTAGCCTGTACTTCATCAGCTTCTCTATGAAGATGTTATGGGAAACAGTGTCCAAAGCCTTTTTAACGTCAAGATAAACAACATCCAGTCTTCTCTTCTTATCAACCAAGACTGTTATGCCAGTCATTTGGTCTGTGAATAAGAGGAAGAAAACATTATGGAACTGAGAAAGGCTCAAGGAAGAGTGCTGGAAAAGGTCTCCCACAACACAGTGATCCACAGGGTTTCAGGCTGCCCTTGCTTTAAGCACTGTGTGATCACTCACRTGAGGCAAAGCAAGAGTATATCACCAGCAGCCCAGAGGGAGTGTATATTATCTTTTACCCTTACTCTTTCTGAAACTGTCAGGCAGAAGACGACTTGCTTCTTCTGACTCTGCAATGCCACTTTTACTCGGAGTCTAGAGAATAGCGTTCATCCTGTACTGCATTCATCTGCTCTGTCTTTTTTCTCTAAACATACCATTGTAAAGTACCAGACTCATTCTCAGCTGTGGTGCTGGCTGTGTACTTTGATACACACTGACATTGAAATTGCTGATACGGGCTCAAAATTGCTCCTGATTTGTATTTGTGTGACAAGGAGCYGGATATCCATGATCTTCTAAAGCTCCAGCATGAGCAGAGCAAAGGGATCTTCTGCAGGATGGATATAATCCTTTTACCTTTATACTATCACTCCATCAACACACAGCTGGCAAGCACATCTATGCTGCCTTCAACTCCAGCAGCCACATGCCCTTAGGAAGGACAAGGGGGAAAGGCAGTGGAGGAGATAGGGGAAGGGGAAGGAAAACTACAGCTGAAAGGCATGCTGCTGCCTCTATTTTTTGACTGCCWTAAGCTTGAGGTGTTTGTCAGCATCTTTTAATTTGTGCCAGGGCTAGAGTGAGAGTTGTAACTGACCTTCTRGCCTTCTCCCTTTAATTACCTCACTGCCGTTGTTTTTCTTTTACTATTTGTTACCATTCCACATCATTCACCAYTCTGAACACTGATGTAAGCTGTGGCTTCTCTTGTCCCCAGGAGACAAATCATCAGTACATATAGGAGGAAGGGCTGAGTGGCCAATTCATGAAAGGTGGAGGAAAGAGTCAGGAGGAGAGYTGGAAGAAGTGTCAGGAAATCAGTAGGGGTATGCAGGGCAATACTGCCAATTGCTGCTGCAATGTTTCTCTAAATTATTCTACCAATAAGACTCAGTTCAATTTTACAAAGCATGGTGGGCTTTTGTATTATTATTTAGTATGCTGTACCGGAAGCCTTCACCAAATTATCTAACAGGAAATAAATCTGCAAAAGTGCATAATAAATCCCCCTGWGACATCTTCAACAGCCTTCTTAACAAATGGCCTAAGTGCCAAGGACTATAAGATTACACTCTACCAAGGATAGAAATGAATAAATAAATACAATATCGATCTCAAATTCTGCTAACAAATCTACTTCCATTTCAGAAAAAAATCAATCTCTCAAGGCTTTTTCAGATTTCTCATTCTTTTTGTTTTAGAAGTCCACCAACTGGCCCAGATGGCAAAATTAATAGGTATATTTTTTTAAAAAAATGAAATAAATATGTCATAGAGAGAAAGAAAAACTTCTGAGATTTTCATGAATATATTTCAGATCAAGGACTCCAGGTTAGAAGAGTTTGTTGTTTTGGTTTTTTATCCTTCAGCATTCAAAGATAGTCAGTCTAACACCAGGGAAAACTTGAGGAGAAATTTTTCAAAATCATGATAGATTTGGGGATACAGTTTCTATTAAAATTGATGTGAACTAGATAATCAAGTCCCCATCCGGCTTTGAGATACTTCAGCCTCAAAACACTATACATCTGATATTTTTGAACTTATTTAAATACATAGGCAGGTCTTATAAGAAGGAGGGTGGCTCGGGGCTTGGACAGCTCAACTTCAAGCACCTTTATAGTTTTGAAAGGTTTAGGGAGATGAATCTGAGAGAGGGAGCTATATGCA
Source organism: Rhea americana (assembly GCF_003343005.1). Lineage (NCBI taxonomy): Eukaryota > Metazoa > Chordata > Aves > Rheiformes > Rheidae > Rhea > Rhea americana. Next base: position 280,148 of record NW_028186432.1, read on the forward strand.
TACATATCCTCCGGAGGAGAGGCGGGTGGCTCCAAGAGCGCCCTTACTAGTCAATGTGAAACAGTGGACACAAGGCCTGTCTGAACATCTTCGTCTTCCTGGGGTGAAGAGCTGTACAAGGGATGTTGCCTTGATAAAAGGTCTTTCAGTCCTCTTTTGAGCAATTTTCATTYTTTCCAGACTGCTGCCTCTGCTCACCAGCTGAGGCACTGACAAAAAGTGGAACATCTGGGTTTAGTGCCATCATGGGATATGATACCACACATCTCCTCCTTCCCAGGACATGCTCTTGTAACTGGCCTATAGATGGATACATGGTGCAGAGACACGGAGGTAGTTATTCTCTGCTCTGGAGTTATTTCTCTCCCAATGCATTAGACATTCTTAAAGCATCTTTTGTAGTCCCAAATGYAGATATTGAAAAGGTATCTCCAGGGTAAGATTAATATGTAGGGTTTTGTATCACTTGTTTGAATCTGTTACCTAAATTTTTGGTTTAGTTTCCAAACAAAGTTCTCTAGACCCCTTCACTTGCTCTGTTTGCATCTGGTCTACATCTGGCCTCCACACTAGACAGTTTTTAGTTCTTGGGTCTGGTAATGTGACTTTACTGCTGTACCTCGTTTCACGTGAGGGTCAGATCCAGCCAGTTCCAAATCCTGTTCTCACTTCTCTGTCCCCAATCTGTGAAATGGAAATAAACTTGCAAAGATAGGGATATAAAGCACTGAAGACTTTCAGGTCTGCACAGAATTCTGGAACTTGGCAAAAAGGTGATCTTTTGCACAGATTTGCTGAATGAGTCTTTTTATAACACCACAGAAGATTTTGCATTGTTGAAGTCCTATTTAAACATGAATGTAAGACACAAAGGCCRAGAGAAAAGGATATCTCAGTAGAGCTAATTAGAAGCTAATCAGAAAATATTAGTTATTCTTTCACTTTATGTTTTCACTCAGTGTCTGACAATTACAATGATTCCCACCAATGGTTTCTTTACCTTTATTCAAATACAGGTATTATTAAAAAGAATATTTAATTCTTAAATCCCCAGTTTACTTCTATGGATTAATCAAACAATTTGTTTTTTATTTAAGGAATCTGCTTCTTGTATATTGTAAAAAAACATGCAGTTGGCTAATATGCTGGGCTATCAGAGGATTTTTGTTCAGTTCAGACTGCAGTGCTCAGATCTGAATACAATCTGAAAACAGATGCTGTCCTGATACTGCCATATTTCTTTCCCAGGTCATCTGTGCCCATTTATTCCTTTAAACCAGTTGTTTTAACTCATTCTCAACCTAGACTTTGGTTTAACCACTGGAGCTGGGTAGGCAGGTACTTTTACCTGATTTCACCAGGATTCAGTGCAGACATAGATATCTAGCCATAACAGTCCAATTACAAGATCACATACATTTGTAAAATCTTTTTATTTCCTATGTGAGCATATCCACAGTCTCTGCTGGAGGCTTCTACACAATCTCATACTGAGAATTATCTAACAAGGTCCATCTCATTTAAGCTGAGGACCTGCATCTTATTGCTGTTAAATTCTCCTTACCTCACCCTTGAAATGAATAGAAATACCTGTCCTTTTTCCTTTGTCAGAATAGCCTAAAAAGGAGCTTTCTGCAAATGAAACTCAGTCCTTAAGTGTCTTGCCTGGGAGGTGGTAGATGTATGCCCTTCAATAACTGAAAATTTGAGAGGGAGAACGATCTACTTAGAAGAGATGAGATCTGATGAGAGAACACCGAGAAAATTGTTTAGGAGGATAGGGAAAAGAGAAATGACTTTGAAAAGAAACAACTGAAAGGACACTTAAACAGGTTAGGTTGTGTAAAAAGAAACAATCTAGCAGAATCTAATCTTAATAGAAATGTTTTCATGGTCTGTAGGAACATCTGTGGCAGGTAAGAGAGAAGCTCAGAAGTGTTACTTTGGTATAAACTCCACTGTTTATTTTGCATTTCAAATGGCAGAACCAGAGCTTGTCTCAGTTTTGGTTAGTCCCACAGCCGTTAGGAACACAGAGAATACAGTATCTTCTCATTTTACTAATCTTGCTCATATTATTCAGCCACTATAATGAACTTGGCTTCTTCCCTTCTAAAACACATTTCTTGATCTGCTTTAGAAAATCAGAAGATTAAAAAAAAAAGAGAAAAAAAGAAAGAAACTCAAACTAGGCACTTGTATAGTCAGGCACCATGCAGGCAGCCAATTCATATGACTGTCAATGCTAGCATGGAAGCTAACTTCCTAATATGGCCAAAACAAATGTTTTTATCTGTTTTTTTCTGCGGAGCTGTTCTTGTGGTACTCACAGTCAGAGGTATCACTGGGAAAGAGTTATTTTGCAGATGTGAGACATTTGGAGCAGCTTTGAATTATTTTATAAATCAAACGTCTAAGGCTTCTTAGGTCTATGTAATGTAGATATCCGAATGACTTTTGGGCTGTGAGCCAGGAGCTTCTTAATTCTCTYTTTGTCTCCGACATTGATTCCTGTTGTGACCCTCAGCAACTTCCTTCATGCTTGTACTTTGGTTTCTTCATTGGTAAAGGCTAGTAAAAGTTACTAAAGCTAACTGAAGTAGTTGTTCCATATAAATTAGCTGTTTAATTTAGCCATTTTTTGCTGTGCATGAATGTTTATGAAACAATTCTGATTCTTTTGTTTTTGACAAAGTATTCCCTCAATAACTTATGCAAAGTTGCAGCCAGTGAGCAAGTCACGTATCTGTTTTATGTAATTATTCAAATACTAGTTCTGTGATATCAGAACACCTCACAATCTTTAAAGAGCATTTAGCCTCAAAATCTGTGCTTGAAATAAGGCAGCTTTCTATTTTATAGCTGGCAAATGAGGCAGTCAGAGGCCATGCAGTGGCCTTCCAATAATCCAGATAATTGAACCTTCATCTCTTGCAGCCCACACTAAATACTGAATCTCTTGACCATTGAATTTGTCTTGCTAATGATGCACTGTTATGGTCAGAACTTTGTTATAGGCAAACAGGAAACACATCTTATATGCAAAGTCAAGAATTTATCCTGGTTATAATTGAAATCTTAGGATTTTGCTAGTCCAGATCTAATTATTATGGAAAAAGGAAAAAAAGACTGTTGGAGGAAAAGTTGCAATAACAACAACAACAATAATAACAAAAAATTATTTTAATTCGTGGCCTCTACCCCTTCTTCTGCTGTTATTCTCACCCTTCCACTGCTCCTATGAGTCCTCAGGATGATGGTGAGATGTTGTTATGACAGTCATCAGCATCCTGAGCCCTAAAGGAAGAACATGATTGTGATGATTTCTTCCTCAAYACTTTAGGATCTGCTTAGAGTCATTTTTATATATTTGTTAATGTACTTTACACCTTGCTCTTTCTTCACCAGTCTGCAAGCCCATGTTACATTGAGATTTACTATATGGAGAATTTTATGTGTATTAGATATTTGTTCATTTTGCTTTTTGTTACCCTGAAAAGTGTTTTTGCTTGGCTCCAAGTCTGCATTTCTTTAACTGACACCAGAGATTAATTATAGCCTGTGGGTCTCCAGTGCCAGCCTGTGCCCTGTCTGTTATTCCCAAGCCTGTCCTCTCCTTGTGTCCCCACTTCCTAGGCTCATGCTATCACATGGGACCTGTATGCCTCCACACCACCCCAGTTTGCTAGTCATAAATATATCATTTTCCACTGAGTAACTAGTTGTAACTGCTACCTATGCATAAATTATTGTTATACCAAAAAGTTAAGCAAACATAAAGCCATTTAGACATAGAGACTCAGGTTTTTAGAAGAATTGCTATAGCTAGACAAGGTAAGACAACGCTCCAGGCAAGTTAAGGCAAAAGCAGACAGAGGAAATTTAACAAACCTCAGAGGTCTTGCAAAGCARTACAAAGCCTGTGGCCTGTTCTGAGCAATGGCAGGACTATGTTTATTGGTCTACAGGGTTACAGCAGTCTTTATTAGACACAATATATGATTGCATTCTGAATCCAGAGTGTATTGTTTCTGCTGTGTAACTGTTAAGAACAGTTATGAATGAAAATATTGTCAACAGTTTGTAAGAAACAATACTTTTCTAACAAAATTTTCAGGAGAATAGCAATTTATGTTAAAATTTGCAAAATGTTGACAATTCATGATCACGAATAAACCAGAAATCAGTAAAAACCCACAAGTATAATGGGAGGTGAAAACTTTTGCATTAATTGAAACAAAACAAATATATTAGTAACTTATTTTACCCAACCACAATTATTAGCATCAGAATGGTGGAAAAATGACGAAATAGTACTTACGGCCTCTTATTTGTTACTACAGCTATGAACAGGTTAAATCATCCATTTAACAACACTGTACAACTTCAATAACTTCTCAAAGCTCCAGCTCTGCTCCTGATACTGATATACAGCTTGAATGACATAGCAGAGAGTCAGGCTTAGTAACATTGCTGGCATTGCTTTACTTGGGACATGACCATACAACCCAGACTGCAGCACTGGTTAGAAATAGTCAGGGTAACTTGAATATTTGAATCATCCTTGTTCAAAGCAGGGCAATTATCCCGTRTCTTCATGCTGTGCCGCACATCCACAGCCACATACCTGACATAATGAAGTAATGAATTGGGCCCGCTGAGTTTTCACTTCCCACAAAGGGAAGAGGAGTTTGAATTTAAATAAGGAGGCTTAGTCATGAATGCAGGTAGCCTTACTTTTACTTTCTTTTTCTTCTATTTCTTTTATGAATTATATTAGATTCTTACTTAACAAGCAACTGACACAGAAGAAAGGCCTTATTGCTTCAAGCTGAGAAAAGAACATTACAGGGATAGGCATTTCCCAAATCTTGGAGATTTCCTTCTCGTATCTCCCACTTTTTTTACTCCCTTATACATTCTTATTTGCATCTACTTGATAATTTCACTCCCTCTGTAGTTGTATTGCTCTGTTTCTTTCTGGCCAGGCTGTAAAGGCTCAAACCAAATCTAAACAGTTTTATGGCTGAGGCTGTGCTGGCATTAAATAATTCTCACCGATCATGTTGACCAAGCTTATCCCAGACAGCTGATTCCACTTACAAGGAAAGAAGCTCAGGGGAAGGACAGCAGCACACAAACCAGTGAGCAGGAGGCTGCAAAGCCTGAGAAGCACTGCTAGGCAGCTGAGCAATGGCACGTATTCTTTGTTCCTAAAAATGCTAATGACTGGCAACTGAATCAGAGACTTTCAGAGCAGAAAGCAGGACCTGCTCATACTGGAGTTAAAGAATCACCCTCTTTAGACACAGCTGTGATTTCTCATGGTCTGTGTGGGCTGGCCTGGAGGGAGAAGCATGAGGATTGGGAACCTGAAAGTGGCTCACCGCTGGGTCATGTTTAGGAGTTCCCATTTCAAAGTGAATGTAACAGCAGGAGCCACTGAACCAAAAAACATACTTATCCCAAGGAAAGAGGATATGAATGCCAAAGAGAGAAGGTGTCCTAGTTGCTGGGCTCTCTTCTTCTGCAATCTCTCCCAAGAGTACAACCAGAGGCAATTTCCAATAGTGCTGGTGGAGCAGGTGTTGATCAGGGGCCGTGCTTCTGCTTAGGGGCACTCCTACTGCTTCGTCTGAGTGGCTTGGTCTTGYTCCTCTCATCCGTTTCACTGATATTCACATTTGCATTCTGCTCTGGGTCCTCCCTATTCATAAATGTATTTAGCACTTTTACAAGGTGCTAGGTTGACTCTTTTAAGAAGAATCAAACCCAGCTTCAGTTTACCTGCAGGGCTGGTATAGCGGGGCTCGGCAGGACAAGGTCCTGCCTTGACACCTGCTAGTCTCTTCTGTACAGTTTGCTCCTGCAGAGTTAAATTGCCTTCTGCTCATTTTCTCCTTATATTGCCAAAAAGGAGTCGGGTTGTTTTCTGGTAGCAGCTACTTCCTACCTGCTGGGAAATGGGCAGAAGCAGCTCTGCTAGCTGTCACTGACGGTCTACTAGGCCAGCAATGTGATAACAATTCTCTGAACCTGGGCAGGAATCTTTCCTCTCTTCATATGTATTTGTGAAATGCCCCAGAGCCTTGGGCACGGGTACTGTTGCTGCAGAGTTGTTCTTCACCTGCTGATTTTTCGAGACACTTGCAGCACGAATTTTTTTCTCATTTGTCTCACCTCTCTGTCCTCCTGCCTCCCATCCAGAAAAGAGATATCTCTCTCTTACCACTTCCCATTATCTTACAGTCACAGGAAAGTAAGAAGAAGGTGATTCTGAGGTTGACATAGAAGTTTCTAGTGAGGCTCCAAAGTAAGTCTTCTCACTTGAGAAGTACATTCATACAACAGAGCCTGGGGTTGGGCTGTGCTGGGGGTGTTTACAGATTGATCTGCAGAAAATAATTTGAGAAGGTCTCTAACAAAGTGCAGGAGGGGCAAGGTGGGGTGCAGCTGCCTGAAAGAGCACTGGCAGCTACTGCACAAGGGAGAAAACATCTGCTGGAGTTGGAGAGGCCTGGGGAGATGTACAGCTGCTCACCAGCCACTGCTCACAGAGAAAGCAATGTCCACAAGGCCAGGTTTGTCCCTTAGCATGGGGCTGAAGCCACAGAGCTAAGGAAAAAGTATGTATACAGTGGGTACTGGAGAGAGATTTGTTCCTAATGTTGTCATTTGCCCTTCAGAGCAGCTTCAGTTCAGGAGCTGGGCTACAACTGACCAGAGAAACCTGGATTAAAGCCCAGTTGAGGCCCTCTCCTTTGATCAAACCTCCTCCCCTTCCCTTAGCCCTGCCCTCTCCCAGTTTAGCCAAGTCAAAAGCAGCAGCAGAATTATGGCTTCTTTGTAGACTGTCAGCCTACCAAGGTTGGGATTAGTCACACGACAGCATGTCTTCACTTGGCACCCAGTAGCTAGCATAGCAAAGCTACTCAAGTTCTTCTCTTCTCTCTTTTATTTATTTTTTTCTCTTACTAATTTTTTCTTCTCTTTCTGTTCACTGATAAATTAGTTAGGAGTTTTTGTTGATGAGTCTTACCTGTTTTAGGCACTTAAATCCCAGGGCTACTGAGCTGTGACAATTTAAATGAATGAGATTTCTGAAAACTGATGAGTGTGATTTTAAACGTCTCATTGGAACACATACCAAATCCTCTTTAAAGTTGCCTGCAGGACAGCAGTGTTCCTCTTTGTGGATGCATTGGCRTTTCTCTTATTGTAAAGAATCAGATTAACCCAATAAAGCTCATAGTACCAATGGACTGTCAGTCCCTGCTGTTTGTTATTCACAATCTACTGTGGATATGATCGGTAGCCTGTAAGATATCTGTGTGATATTCAACTGATGAGATGCAGGTACACATTTCAAATATTTCTGTGGTATGTAGRTTCAGAAGTTTACTTCAGTCCATTTCTACAATTATTCAGCACCACAGTGCCAACTGGTCCTGCCTGGAATTAACTATTCTTCTTCTACCTGCTTACCTGTACTGAGTGCTGAAAGTATTAAAAACACTTTATCTCAAAATGTTCAGTGTCTACATTGATAGGCCAAGTGATGGGAGGAAAGAATTATTTTTTTTTTTTTTAGATTTTGACTAATGGGAAATTATCATTCTGTGGGACTGGAGGAGCTATTCCTCTGACTGTGCCAGAGGCTTCCTGCATAACCTTGAACAAATTCCCWGGAATTTTACTCAGGTGACTCACTTCATGTAAGCCCCTGCTTCCTATGGCCCCCAGGTGATGGGAATGGGGAGTGCTGTTACCTGCCCTCTCTCCACCACTGGATTGCCATTCGGGAGCGCTTCCATAATCTCACTGAGCAACAGCTCCCTAGGGATAAAGAAGGGGCAGCATCTCTGCCTGCTGCACAGACCTAATGAGGATGGATGGCCAGCTCAGCTGCCATGGTGGGCTGGGGGGCTGGATTTATTTTACTAGCTCTAAGTGCTTCTACTAGGTAGAAATCCATATCTGGACTAGTTGGCAGATGTTTATTTTYGTGTCAAAGCAAATAGATACCTTTTGACCTGCTTTTCTTGACTTTTTTTCATGTACCTTCTTTAGGCTGAGAAAAATGGCATTCAGGAAGCACCTATTTCTAGTCACTAGCTTAGCTGTAGAGGCCCAGGTCTGTTCAGGTGCGCACCAACCTCTGATTCTCCATTCAAGCGTACATCAGACAGAAAGCACAAGCTGGCCTTTGCTCTCCAGAGTTTCAGTCCAATGCCTCAAGGCTTGTGGCAGCTGAGACTTTCAGCTCTGAGTTTGTATTTCCATTTCATCCTTCTCCTCCTGAGATAGACTCAAGCTGCTCTCATGCCTTGTTTGCACTCAGGTGTCACCAGTGACTTTTTGCACTCTGAGAGTGTGGGCAGAACTTAGTGATCACAAAAATAAGAAATGTAACATCTCAGAGACAACTTAGGATGAGATCAAGAAAACACTGAAGAGTGGAGAGGAGGGACAAATATCAAATATTCAGTTTAGAACATATTTCCCGGTGTGTAGGAGGTGGCTGAATTTTACCTAACTGGGAAAGTGTTGGAATAGGAAGGGCACTTTTTCTCGGAAAATCTCTCACAAAAAATATTGTTGGTTTCATTCAGGGCCATTTCTCCCTCCCTTTCTTTTGCTGGTGAAGTAACTCATCATTAAACATATCCTAGAGGATCAGTCAGTCATATTCTCTTTCCAGGGAGAATTTTATATCTTGGTCACAGAGAAAAAACACTGCTTTGGGGCCAGCATGTCACAGAGGGACTCAAGAGATCAGTGTTACTGTAGGATCAATTTCTGTTTTGCCACCAGTAAGTCACTTCCCTTCTCACTTCCTTTTCCCTTCTTACACAACTCACTTGTAGGTGCTTCTGGGCAGTTTGCCCTGCCTTGCCTGTCTGTGCAGAGACCATGGCCTCGGGGGGTGCTGAGGTATGTATCTCAGGTGATCATTGGACTCTGCACGAACGAGTGTGGTGGGGACCATGTCAAGAGCTCATAGGAAATTTAGTGAGGCTGAGCGAGAGAGAAACGTATCTGAGAAGCAACCCCCCACCCCACCAGTTTCCCTGAGGCTTAAGGAAAAGGGGAGGGACTTTTCTGCTTCTAGCATTTTCTAAGTCTTAACTCCTTCAAGAAAGAAATGAGTTGCCTGCACTGTAAAACTTCACAGTTGCTTGTGTAGTGTCCACCCTCATGTCATAGCTGCATACCATGACTGCTTTCCCAGAGTGCTGGCAAGTGTCACACTGCACTTTCAGAGGAGATGTATCTAGTGGCTGCAAATTAATTTGGGAGAATAAAGTCTGAGGAATACATGACTATTAGGTGAGTAAATACAGTAGTGATAATGCATGGCTTCTCGTATTTCTTTTTCACTTCAAGTATCATGAGTACGACCCACAAGTCTAGGGGGAGAGACTCAGGGTTTTTACTCCTGCTGCTCTGTGCCATCTCTGGAGATCAGAAGTCCGTTACTGAGATATTATTCACTTCAGTAGTACGTACTATTGAACCTGCTTCTAGGACTCAGCACCTGAGTGGTACAAGTAGAGCTGCATTGTCAGCAGCAGAGGGAACTCTAATAACAGCCTACAAAGGATGCATAAGCTCTGCATTAGTAATTTCACTCTGCATCTGCACTGGTGATGGGTAGCAAAATGGTACATTGATGTAATTTTCAGAAGCTTTCATCATCTAGGTTTAAAATGAAAAGTAAGAAAATTGTATTTTTTTTTCATAAACCATTACAGTTTTTATGTGGGTCAGTTGATGCATTTCGTTCGTATATTTGAGCCCTGATTTAATTCAACCCATCCAGTTTTCTTTTGTAGACAAAAATAATGCTTGCACATCACTTCATGTTACTAAATGCTGTGTAAATACGAACTKGTGTTTAGCTAATTCACAGTGAATAATTCATTAGACGAATTTCATCTAAGATTTGATTTTTTTTCTTTTCTTGTTCTGAACTGCCCACAGAAAGCATTTTTTTTTTCTCAGTTTGTTTGTTGATGAATAATTTCTGTAAACAATCCTTGGTCTGCATCATTTCTCTGATCAGTTTGCTGAGAATATGCGAAATTTGAACTAAATGCTGATTTTAATTGGACAGATGTCGTGCCTTTTTATTCCATGCTGTTCTGACATGCATGCATATTCCTCTGTTTGCTCCAGTGATCTTGTCTCTGAAGTTGTTTGTGAACAACAGGTGGGGAAGAAAATGAGGTGTATTCACTTAGTCATTTTTACTATTTATATTACAGTGCACATTAGGACTCTAGCATAAATCAGGGATTCACAAAGCTAGATATTATCCATATGCATAGTGGGAGGTAATTCCTACCAAAACACATTGCATGAAGTAACTAAATGATTTCAAACAGTACCACTAAAAGGAGAGAGGAGAAGTTTCAATTCCTATTTCAAAGCCACGCAAGTGATGCCCACAAGTGTTGTCCATGCTGTGTTGGTAAGCTCTGTCTAAAGGCATGAGCTGCACCATGAGGCTAGGACCATTGCATCCAGGCTGCCTGCTGAGGGGAGTCCTGCTTTGGAGCCAGCCTTTTTCTTTTCCCTGCTTTCCCTGTCTGCTGATATATAGACAGCACAAATAACAAGGAGGGTTGGTCGTGAAAGCAAATGTATGTTCAGAGTAACGTGGGTGTATTGGAGGGACCAGGCTCCAGCATCAAAAGACATTTAGTTGCTGTGGTGCTCCAATTCTCAGTGTTAGGCACCTTTATAATTCATGAAGGAAGCAGAGAGTCTGAGTGAGATTCAAAACCAGCAACAGCCTCAGCAAGGAGCCAAATGAGGCAGTGGATAGGAAACATGGAGAACAGTCTTTGTTTTCTTCTCCTGTATAGAGCTTAATCACCTTGCACAGCATGTTGGGGGGCCTCCAGTGGGATGAGGTCTCACCAGAGAGCAGCAGCCTACACCCTTACATTCAAAACTCTGCCACTGCCAATCTTTCCTCTTATCTCAAAAGTTTAGTGTTCAACAGCTAAAAAGTTTCCTTCTTCAGAGAAATATGCATGGTGAGGAGGTTAGGAGGCAGGAAGAACGAGCATTGCTGAGGGTCACGGCAGGGAGATAATCCAGATTTCAGTGCTCCATGGTCTGTTGAAGTTGTCCCACCTCCTACACACTAAAGGAAGATTATTTGTGACAGAAAGTGAGAGAAAGCAAGAGCAGACATTACAGCCTAGCTGTTAGGATGTTTATGGAGAAATATCCCAATCATGATTCATAATTCTTCACATGGGTTAGTCATGGATTGCTCAATGTATAACGCAAAAACCAAATTTGGAACAGGGGCTTACACTAGACTGTCCKCTCCCAGGTATTCTCCACTGTTGGCTAGAATGTCAGGCTCCAACTTCATTTCTCTGGCCTGGTGCATCTTTCTTTTATTTATCCCTGCATAAAGGAGCAGCTTTGCAGAGAGGGTATGAGAGCTCAGAGGCAGAAGTGCTCTTGGTCTTCATTTAGGATCTTGCCCTAGAGCTAGGAAGGACTGGCCCTGTCCCCATGCTGTGAGTGCTCACCACAGAACTGTCCCACTGTTGTCTGGAAGAAAATGAATTGCTTTTCCTTTTTGCAAAGGCTGTTTTGGAAACTCTTTTCACAATGTACCTTTGAATCCAGCCTTATTGGCCAGATATACAGAAGAAAACTCAGCTTTAGGATCCTGATGGGGCGTGAGTATAAACCCTGCTAAAGCTGCAGCACCTCTGGCCRTGATCAGAAGCAGAATTTCAGATGAGGATGCGATTTAAATATTGAAAACTGAGGCATCTCTCAATATGAAGCAGAGGATGAGTGGCAGGTTTGAACACTGAAAAATCTTCCTATGTCGCACTTAAAGTGGTTAGGTCCTTTTTAGATTTGGGCAGAATTAATTTATCCAAGGTCACCTAGGGGTAGGCAAACTGAATCAACTTATCCTGAGTTGTAGCCCAGCTCCYTGCACACAAGGCTACTCCTGTAGTATCTGTGGAGTATTTTGATGCTGTTCCTGAAGCACTCCTGATGCTATTCCTCAGCACTTTTGCTGATGATACCAAGCTGGGAGGAGTGGCTGACACACCTGAGGGCTGTGCTGMCATTCAGAGAGACCWGGRCAGGCTGGAGAGTTGGGCGGAGAGGAACCTCATGAGRTTCAACAAGGGCAAGTGCAGAGTCCTGCACCTAGGGAGAAATAACCCTAKGCACCAGTACAAGCTRGGGGCTGACCTGCAGGAGAGCAGCTCTGCAGAGAAGGATGTGGGAGTGCTGGTGGATGACAGGCTGACCATGAGCCAGCAATGTGCCCTTGTGGCCAAGAAAACCAATGGTCTCCTGGGGTGCATTAGGAAGAGTGTTGCCAGCAGGTCTAGGGAGGTGATCCTGCCCCTCTGCTCAGCCCTGGTGAGGCCTCATCTCGAGTACTGTGTCCAGTTCTGGGCTCCCCGGTACAAGAGAGACATGGAGCTACCAGAGAGAGTCCAGCGTAGGGCTACGAAGATGATCAGAGGGCTGGAGCATCTGCCCTATGAGGAATGGCTGCGAGAGCTGGGCCTCTTCAGCCTGGGGAAGAGAAGACTGAGGGGGGACGTTATTAAAGTGTTCAAGTACCTGAAGGGAGGATGTCGGGGGGACAGTGACAAACTCTTTTCAGTTGTCCCATGTGACAGGACAAGAGGCAATGGGCAGAAATTGAACCACAGGAAGTTCCRCTTGAACGTGAGGGGGGATTTCTTCGCTGTGAGAGTGACAGAGCACTGTAACAGGTTGCCSAGAGAGGTTGTGGAGTCTCCTTCTCTGGAGATCTTCAAGGCCTGCCTGGCTGCAACCCTGTCTAACATGCTCTAGGTGACCCTGCTGAGCAGGGAGGTTGTACTAGATGATCTCCAGAGATCCCTTCCAACCTTACTGATTCTATGATTCTATGAAGCTTCTTTCCTAAACAAGAGCAAGAAGTCAGAGAGAGCTGAAGCTAGTTGCAAGAGCAGGCACAGAGGCACGACTACAATATTTGGTAGAGGAGAAAAGAGGAGGAAAGACAGTATGTAGCTGAGACCAATTCTTTCCTGGGGGCAGAAAAGTGCAAAAGATAACAGTCCTCCTCAGTTAATAGCAAGAAACAGGCAGAATTGGTGCCCCTGACACCAGGTTGCGAAGAGAGCAGAGGCAGGGAGGGATGAAGGCCCCATCCAAAATGCCCCCAACTCTCAGACCAACAGGCCCAGACTCAGCAGCATCAGCGCTGGAGATGGTCAGGAATCCCCCACTGGAATATTTATCTCTAAAATGCAAAAAACTCTCCAGAAAGAAAAATTGGGTTTTCTTTCAGGAATTTTGTCAGGATATTTTTCTTAAGTCCACCTGTAAAACCCCTCTTGATGACAGTCAATTAATAGTGTGCTAGGAGTAAGTGACTCTGTCAAAAGGAAGGAAACTCCCCTGCTTTCAAAGCAGTTTGTGGCAGGATTAAAAGAAGTGTTTGCTTATGAGCCTGAGAGCTTCCTCTGGCACCTTGCAGATTATTAACCAAGAAGTTTTCACTTCCTCCTATCCCTGTTTGATTAATTATATCTGCAGAGTTCAAATGAAGATATTCTCAGATGTCTCTTCACAGGCAGAGCAGGAATGCATGCCTCTGTTATTTGATCTGTTTTCTTAAATTTAAATTTGGTATTCATGAAAAGTAACAGTGTGTAGGTAGACCAAAAACCAATACGGGCAAATGCTGGGCTGGCTCAGCCCATGCAGCCCTGCRCTGACATTTCAGTTGTGCTCTGTGCAGGCATATGCTGATACGACTTAGTATTCAGCCTTCAATGCACTTGAATCCTGCCCTGGGTCAGCAGCACTATTTTCAGTCCAAGGCAAGCTACAGTTCGTTCCACAGTAAGTGTGAGCACCACATGCCATGCTTTTTGGAAATTTAGAAAGTCAGAAACTCTGAAGAATCTGTGAACAGGAATGGTTCTTGTGCTGATAAATAAATGTCTTAAACTGGAGCCATGTGCTGTCTGTACCTTCTCTTCCAAAGTGCAGACCCCCAGCTATGCCAAGATCCTCTTCTGAGGACAACATATTATACAATATGGTAATTTAATATGCATGTTCATTCAGGTAAAAGGTCTCCACAGAACTCGGAGAAACCCACTCCCAGTGCCATAAATACACTGGGATGGCTTCCCTTTAGGAGGGATTGCAACCCATGCAGCATTTGCATGAAGCATTCAATGCTTGCTAGCATCGAAAACTGCCCCAGAGGAACACTACTATATCAGACAGCCAGTGCTGCAGAGGCCCTTTCCATCCATCTTTCTAAGAAGGTTCACAACCACTTTTTCTCTCTCCACTCGCTCCTTGTCACCTGGCCCTGAGAGCTTTACAATAGCAGTTTCATTATTCTCATAACAGTATAGGCAAATATTATTTGTGGAGGGAATCACTTTGGTTCATATGCTGATTGCTATCTTATCACAGGCTTCAGTCACAGTCATTTTAATGATACTCAAATAGCTGAGTTACTAAAGCAAACCTGGAGGCAGACAAGCAGAAAGGAGCTGGAGTCCCCCAGAGAGGCAGGGCTGGAGTTCTGCCCTCCTCCTACTCCCAACTCCAGCGCGTAGCATGGCTGCAGCTCAGGAAGCCCAGGCTGATACCTGCAGGCTTTGAGTCCATTATCCATTTGTGAGTGTCACGAATAGTGTACTTCCTCTGTGAAGCAGAAAAGCTCTATGTTTAAGTGCCATAAAAGACTGAGATTTTGGATCTAGCAAAGACTGAAGTTCCTCCTGCTCTGATGGGAGATTGCAATATTCCTCTGAAATGGTGGTACTCCCTGAAAAGAACAAGAATTTGTTCTGCTATTACAGTCCAGACGCCTCCCAAGCCCAAGCTCAAGCCCTGAGCAAATGATAAAGCACATCTGTGTCTGCAGTGAGTGTACAAAAGTTTGTGCTGTAYCATTCACATGAGAGAGAAGAGAGGGCAGGAGAGAGGTGGCCACTTCCCACTWCATACAGGACTTTGAAAATATAGGAGATTGAATTAAAATGAAACCTGTGGAACTATAGGGGAAAAGTCTATCCTTTAAGGAAAGGCAGTGCTCAGCCTGCAAAATCTTCTCACTTGCGCTTCAGTTTTAAGCCCCTTTGTATGTTACAGAGGAAATTCTCTCCCTCTATAATCTCCTTGCTGCCCTATAGGTAATTGAATAGCAGATCCACAGAGTAAACCCTTCAAAAGGAATTACAAGGATTACATATCTCATATTCACCTTGTTTCACCCTTTGCAGATGTTGAATGTGAGGTATCAATTTCTTCCTAATCCACATAACTCAGATATGTGGAGTTTTCTGCTGAGACACTGTCCTCCTTTTTCCTCTTTGCCTAGCAACAGTTTCAGGAGAGAATCAGCAGAACTGAGAAAGTTGTAGAAAACTTAGCTTGAAATGCAGATATGGCTGGTTTGCAGGCTCTTCAGGAAAGAAATTTGAGGTTTGGAAAGGAGGAGAGAGGGAAAGAAAGAAGGAGGTGTAGAGGTTCATTTTAGAGGACTTGGCTGATGAGGGAAGACTGTGGCCTGATCCGCAGGCTGATATATGTTCATTTTAGTATTGTATGAAATGGGCTAAAACCAGATACACATGAATCACTCTGCTAATTGACAACAGACCTGAAGCAAAGGATGGAATGTAGTGACATTCTACAAATATTTAGTGGCTGTAAATGCAAGGAAGAACAATGAATTTAATTAGTCAAGGCATTTTACAGAGCCAAACTAAAAAGATGTTGATTAAAACGAAAGAAAACTGTTTCCTGAATGGGCTAAGCCAACATCACTTAGAAACTTGACAATGAAGCCACACAACAGCTAACAGTATATGCCCTTTCCTTAGACACTGGGGAACATATAGTAGGACTAGAAGCTGGAAGATCTCTTCCTACATAATAAAACATAGAAAATAAGGAACTTCTTGAAAGCAGTAACACCTTTCTAAACCTGGTGTCAGGAAATACATACACATTATTTAAAAGCTCAGCAAATGTAGCTGGAATTATGTATGGAATTATGCTGGAATTATGTATGGAATTATGGAACAATGTTTCAAGTCTGCTCTGCTCCAGAGTTCACAGCAGCTTAGAAGGCTTGGTATTTTGATGCCTTCTGAATAGTTGTGGCTTAGATGAGGTCAATGGAGATGTGATGCTTTATAGGAACTAAACATGCCTGCGCATTCCCTAGGCATGACAAGGAGCAGTACTCACAAGGGCAATACATTCACCATTTACAGTGGTGATGTAGAAAGGGCAGAGACTTCTAAAGATGCAGAAGGGCACATCTCTATGCAGAGGGTACAGGGGCTCCTGGGTTGGCAGTAGTCTGGTCAGAGTGGCAAGTAACTCTGCTGAATCACTAAGGTGAGGCAGGCACMAGGTTTATTTGCCAAAAGTGCTTAGGCTGCTTTCAGGACATGACCTGGAGCTCTGTGCCGCGTTACGCTATGTTGTGCGGGCACAGCTCCTCCCATGGCTGTATTTCAGGAATGCTTCCTCTATTGACTGAGCAGTTCGCGAGCTGAAGTCCTGCTGTCAAAAGGGAACATATATGGAAACATATACCTCAGTTAGTAGCTGGTCATTTCCCCTGGTATAAGCACAGCACCACAGAGCTTTGCCTGAGCTGACTGCCAGGTATTTATCCACTCTCAGTATTGTAGCTCATGATGAACCTGATTCAACTTCCACGAGCCACTCTAGARTTGACTAGCTTTCACCTGTCTATGAAGTCTGTAGCTACTTTAGTGACTGAATTCACTGTAGGTGATATCTCTAAGTCACTTCAGCAAATATTATAGAAAGTCAAGGAAACTTAGGTTTCTCAGTGCTAAATCTTTTCTGAAATACGGATTTGAATTTGACTACAAAGCTGTTCAGATGCTTTTGCAACTGTCTCTATTAAGCATTCATATCTTGGGAAAAGCATGACAAGCGTATTCATATTTCACATCCTTTGTGTTGACCAATATATCTTTCTAATTTAGACTTGCTTTCTCTCATTCTCGTTTTCCTTTTTTCTRTTCTCTGTAATGTCTATCTCTTTGTTCAGCCCAAGAAAATCTTAGTTGTGCTTTACCTCCTGTGTCTGCAGGAAATGACTACGCTTTTACTTCCATCCAGACAAATACGGATCATAGCCACTCTTGCCCTCATCTGTTGTGGTGCTATCAATTACCTATTCATACAGCTACTGTCAAGCCACTCTATTGCTTGATAGTTGTGGAAGGAACCAGGGAAGGTTTGAAAACTCTGGCTCTGATCCAGTTTGCCTTAAACATATTTTCTTSAGCTCAAAAAGAGATAATTCTTAGGAGTAGTAGGGGCACAAACTTGGCTTTAATGTTAAGAGCTTCATACTTAATACTGCAGTGTATGACATTCTTCAGTATGGTTCAGCAGAGCTGCATATGAGAGAGATCGGCTCTGCAAGTGGAGAACAGAAAAATGATGGAGRTATGGTCCCTGGCATCTGTCTCATGGCTCAAAAGTCCAATCATTTTACTACTGACCCATGTAAATTCCTTGTATTGTGGCACAATCCTGCCACGTGGAGACAAGACAGAACTTGACACCACACTAGCAAATGGTCCAAATTCAAAAGGTGACTGTTTTTAGAGACATTTTATTTTCTTATTTGCTGGATTGATGTAGTTTTGCATGGAGCAGAGGGAATTCAAAGTGCTAGCCAACTGAGAGTTCCTTCTGTGGATGAGTGGATGGATGGATAAGTAGATAACTAGTAGCTGTTTTGCCAGAAAAGTGTAGTTGCAAGTTCAACACAAAGCTGAATACACTCTTGTGGTTTTAATAAAACAAGCCCACAGTATAGTGTTAGGAGCTGCTATTTTGCCTGTGTTCTTCATGCTCAGTGAAGTGCAAAGCCAAAAAGTGATCCCTTGTGCCCATCAGAGATCCTTATGGAGTTTTATTTTTCTGTAATAAAGGGAATATAGGAGACAGAGCATAATTCCTCAAAAGACAAGCTATCTGCGAAGCTTAACTGTTGTTTTGTCTGTGAGGTGCATATGTTTCTGTCACTGTATCACATTAATTTTATTGTTTCTAAACTTGAAGATGTGACTCAGGATTATCTATGATCAGCAGCAGGCAAGAAATCCATATTTCTCCAAGGACTTGTCTATCTGGACCCTTAGCTGAACCATAAGAGCTTAGAACAGCTCAGGGAAATGAGGCAAGTGTGGCTGAAAGATAACTTCCACTGTGTGAACTGGTGTCTGAACTGGGAACCACAGTGAAGGGCTGACTTCTGTGCTCTTATGGCCACATTCTTGATTTATGCTAGGCTATTTCCCTCCTTCRTTTTATCTCTGTCTTCAGTGACATGCCCTTTAAACAAGAGAGATGGAGTGAACACTATAGGTCTGATTATGGAGGATTTATGCAACTCTGTTCGTACTAGAGAGGTCCTGAAGTATCCTTGGAGGAGAGGTCCCTTTGATACAATGCAAGGAACCAGAAGGGCCCACCATCTAAGCCAAATGTTTGAATCTCTCTTAGGGGATTTGGAGAGAAGGGCCCTTATGCTCTCAGCTGTGACAAGAACACACTCTGTGGGAGCACAGTATACAGTTTCTAGTCCAGAGCAGGCTCTTACCACTATAGCCAGTCACCAGTCTCAGCTGGAAACATGTCATGCAGAGCCTGTCTGTGAAGAATGTCTGTGACAAAGGGAAAAAGAAATAAAGAGGGGCATCACCTGGAGCCTTTCCTGACCATCTCTGTGCTCCAGGAGGTAACTGTCACTGAAGTGTGATCAAAGGACCACTTGATAGCTAGCCTCCTGTTTGGCTTTTGCTACCATTCCACTTCTTATATCTTCTACTTGGTTCTTTTCCACTGTAATGTCCATCTTATTCAATGGCGCTGGCCTGATATCCACTGTATAGCAGCTCTGTCTCATTTCTCTTCACAGGTATGTGCTGGACTGCCAGCCTGCACAAGCAACCATCCATCTACAGAATAGAAATTGGATCTCCAGTATTTCTCTCTCTCTGTTTGAACAGAGAGAGGAGGGATGAGAGACTATAATCACAAAACAAACGTCTTTATATGCATGTAGAYAGAAGTAAATAGATAAGGATCTAAGATTAAGAAACAATAGGAAGGCTGCAAAGTCAACCACTGAGAAATTAGAAGATGGCAGTATCAGAAAGGCTTATGCAATCTCAATCATCTGCTCTGTTTGTGAATATGCATCATAAAGTTTTTAATTATACATTCACACCTTCCTTTGCTTCACACGACCCCTATTTCATTCAGTGCACAGGACAGTCAGTGTTCGCTTACTGAGCTACTAGTCAATATTCTCCTTTCCCTTCGTTGCTCAATGTGTGACATTAAGCTTTTAGTTACTATATGCTATTCGTATTTGAAGACAGAATGAATCATTTTTCTCCTGTATTATTCAGAGAATCTCATCACTCTAGTATTTCAGTACTTCACAAATGGTTAATGTGTGCCTTGGTAAGGCAAGACACTATATTATTGTGCTGTGACAGAACTTAAATCAGAATTTTCTGACAGTCAAGCCTTATGCCTCAAGTTTAAAACTCTATGCTTCATCCATTAARTGGTGAAAAGGACTCCAAAAATACTGTGCAACTTGTTCAATCACAGCACCTCTGAATTCCCACAACTTCTAGAAGGGAGGTAGTGGAAAAAGGTAATACCAAAGTCAGAAAGTCTCTAGCCTAATACATAAATGGATGAGAAGAATGATTTTGGTCAAGCACGCTGAAGTAAGAATTATTAATGTAATGATTCCATAAACATAGCATTGCTGGAGTGCATGTTTATTGTCCTTCGATGACTTTTATATCAAATGCACTCTGTTTATAAGTAGCACTGAAGCATTCAATACATACTCTGAAATCTCACTGATTGGCAAGCTAGATTCTTTCTAGTTCAGACATCATTGGTAATAGACGCTGAKAGTGGAGCTTCATTAAACGTCTGTTGACAATTCATTTAGCCCATTGAAACCTAGTTTCCTCTGCCAGGGTGTTTGGATTAGGTAATCATAAAGGAGTCAGAAGTTCATGATTTTCATTCCTTGGCGAATGGGCCTCTGAGCATGGCAGAAGAATGGAATAGTTTAGAACAAATATAACTGAGATAAAGTTCCTATTTCAGGGGAGATTCATCTTCCTTATCTTTCACCATCCAAATCTTAGGTAACTTGGTTAAGGTAATCTTCAGGCTCCCAGAGAGGGAGAAGCTAACCAGTTGAAAATCATCCTATCTATATCAGGCATTTCACTCAAAGACCCGTTTGGAGGTACCCATTTCAATTCATTGACTATAACGAAAACTTAGAGATCAGATGAGATGTATAACTCTCAAATAGCTAAAATTTGGAGATAGAAATATCTCCCAAGAGCCTGATGGAGTCTGCCTCAATGATATCTTTTCCATTCAAATGAGTAGGTCATGCTTCATCTAACCATTTCATAATATTCAACCTTATTCATAAAACACTCAACCTTTACCCATATGGGAAGAATGAATCATCCTACTGGAACTTGAAATGTTCTATCAGGCATCAGCAAAGTACAGATCTCAAAATGCTTTTTATTGGACAGCTAAACATCATTAACTCTACTGATGAGAGGAAAGAGAAAAGTGAAGAGCTATGCACACTGATGCTGCAGATAACCTAATTCAATGTTAACTTTGTCATACTGTATTGCCTTCCTGTATAGAAAATAAATATATGACCATAAGCATGTGTGTCTTCATTTGGCTTTCAATACCAAGGAAAGAACAGCTGTCTTCTGCTCTTTACCCCCAGCATGTACACTTGTGGCACACTTTTTTTCTTTTTTTCACTTTAGACACTGACACCTAAAATACTAAAAGCTCAAGACAAAATTTTCCTAGAGGACAATGCAAATGTTTACACAAGAATGGCCTTTGTTGCGACTGGCAGTCTCTTTTTTTCTGTATCCTGACAGAGGAACATTATGTAGCATAAAAGTTGGGAACTAAAAATGAAAGTAAGAAGACAGACAGAAAGAAAAATAGTCTGAATGGGAAAAGCTTTGTAATCGATACTATAACAAAGTATTAGAGTGTTCGTAAAAAAAGAGYTCTTGAACTGAGCTTATTTGTGGCTCCAGAGCTGCATAGTTTTAATATATGAAAATAGAGCTACTACGAAAGGGAAATCGCTCACTATGCCAGGAGCTAAAGCCAAATTACATATCCTGAGCCTGTTTAATGGGGAACATTGTTGTTGTCCGGAATGGGTGGCTATAATTCTCCAAGTCTAATGAACTCCAATAAGGTTCTAAGGCATCCACAGTGATGTTAAAAGAGATGCTTGTCAAGTGCTTTTTAGAGATTTTATTTTTTTTTCTTACCTTCTACTATTTATAATAGCCCTTTTGAAGTTCAAGGATATAATGTCTTCCTGCTGGGATTACACTCATTCACGTAACACATACAGTTGATCTCTTCTTTTCCCTCATCCCAGCCATGTCATGCTCATCATGTCAGAGCCTGGAACACCTCTCACTTTTGGTTATTTCCTTCTGCATACATGATAGTTACTGAAATGTTCAGCAGAGACACAGTAAGAAACAGAAAAAGCTGTGAAGACTCTCACATCTAAAAGAGGAGAACGAGAACAAGCAGGAAGTTGTTCTCAGTAAAGTGCTTTCAGCGTTAAGAGAACTGGTTCTGTCATAGAATTCATGGGCCCTTTRTCACTTAACCTCTTGGTGCCTCTGCTTTTCCCTATAAAATGGGATTATTCTTAATCATAATGATAGTAATTAATGGCAGTGCTTGAATTTGAATAGAGCAGTGTTTTTCTGCTACCATAATTGGGGACTCCCTACACAGAGGTCTGACAACCTGTTTCTGCTCATCACCATAGAGATCTACTTTCCTTCATAAAAGAAGTGTGCRGATGACAAAGACTAGAGCTGATTGAATGTCACCAACAGTGATTCTCTGTCATTTGTTTGACTTCCTAAATGAATTGATACTGGCTGTATGTATGGACCTTTCAGATTCATTGTCAGCAAACAACAACAAGATAGAATTTTATTTGTATATTCACTCACAGAAAGCAGTTTCAAAGCTTTTCTGCTCTTGCACCTGAGGAAGGTGAATTTTAAATTCACCTTCTAGAAGAATTTGTATGGGATAACTAAGGTGTATGCTACTGCAACAGAGGAATCAGAAACACTCCCATTAATCACTGTGTAACTGCGTGGCTCTCATGAATAGAAAGCTGCTGATTAAAGCAGCCTTGCAAAAACCGTCATCAAGTAATTTTGAATAACAATCCTATCTGAAGCAATCAGAACTGCTAGTGACTGTCTCTAGAAAACACAGAGAAAAGACTATCGCACAAATTATTTACTATCAATTATTCGGCCAGCTTTACTGAGAAATGACCTTTTCAGAAACTGGAGCTCAGCATGACAAAAGTTTTCATTTTACAATTTAATTTCTCCCCAAGTACTGCCATTTCTTGGTCTTTTTTTGTTTCCCCTCAAATCATTAACCACAGGATTTGGTTAAAACTCTTTATTTTGAAATGATTAGTAGTAGCATCTGTATGGGACTTTAAAGCCCAAGGGTACGTTTTATCTGCAGCAGATGATGTATGTACTTTGGGTGATAGTCTCAGCTCTAATCTCCCTCATTGGAATGGAATTGATACACACATACTTCAATAATAAAAAAAGATTGTTATATTTGCTTTGCTGCTTCCAATCCATGGCTGAAAAAACAGCTAAACCATTTGGAAGGATTCAAAGAAAACAGAGAGCTACATTCAGATTTTATACATTAGCTACAAACTTCCTTATAAACTGAAAATAAAACCAGAAGATAGAAAAACACTCCTAGATCCTCTCCCACTCTTCTTTTCCATCTAACATATGGATCACAACATTCTCCTTGCAGGGAACTGTTTGTTATAAAAATACGACCTAACACAGCTTCATGTTATAGAACATTCCTCCTCCCCACCAAGAGCCACCTCCCTCAAAATACAGGGAGAGTTAAATTCATAAATGCTATCTGAAGGGAGAACACTATGTAAAGATTGAAATAAAGAACAAAAGGAAAATTCTCAGCTAGGATTTGCAACAAGAAAGGAGAATCAATGAAGATAAGAAAAATAGCAATACTGTTCTTCTCATCAGCTTCTCAAAGGGTTACAAATACAGTACTCAAAGCCACAGGGAGTCAAGATTAAAGGGCAGAAGTCCCTGAAAGCAATGCCATAAGGAGCCTGGGAATGGTTGTGAGTTTTATTATCTGCAACATCTTGCACCTGCCCCTCAATGAACACAGGTGAGGCAGGRTGCTCCCAACAAACAACTTCTAATGCTCTGAAGGTTTCCAGTATGTTGCTCTGTTTCCTTCCTCGTCTCTGGAGCCATAGACCACCCACGGCACAGAGCATGAGTATGTCAGGGCAGAGGAAAGGACAGTCCACATGTGCCTCCCTGCTCATTAAAGCCACTCTCAAGATCTGCGGTGAATGCCAGCTTCCCCCTGTACCACATATGTGTGCATGTTAGTACCCTATTTTTGAGTCTTCAGAGGCTCCTTGTCTAAGCAGCAAGGACATAAATGGTACATGCCAAAAGAAGAACGGGACAGGAGAAATCACCTGCCTCTTGTGATTTGCCCTCTTTGTAATAAGGATGAGTTTCTGTAGCCTGTTTGTGCCCAAGACTAAGCTTGTAATGCAGATATTAATTACTATAAAGAATATGTTGCTGGCTAACTAAATGGTCTCCTGTAGGCATTTTGGAGACACAGCTGATTTAATGCATGGCTGCTCATCGGTGCTCCTGAGAGGAATGTGTTTCTGCTTTGTTTCCAGATCTCAGTGCACTGTTACAGGTGGCTGTACATGACAGAGCAGTCTGGCTGCTTCCACACTGAGAATCTGTAATAATTCATGGGTTGCYTGCTCTAAGCTGAAGATGACAATATGAGAGCAACTGTGATGGTATCTATATAAAGCCATTAGGTGGAAGCACAATTGTCACTGGCATGTTTTCCATGCACCTAAGAGGACTTTCAACTGGTATTGTCAGGTGGGTTTGTTTTCAGAGATGTCTTGAAACTTAGTACATCTGAGTATGACTTTACTACTAAAGCCAAGCTGTGACAACTGCTAATCCAGTATATTTAGCAGAGCTACTGAAGAGGCAGAGAACTCCTCTGTTATTTGTACCATGATTTGTATATAACTCTGGGAATTTTTCTTGCTAGCAAAGCTGTTTTAGGGTTTGCAGACAGAAGTCCTATAGCATCTGTAGACCAATAGGTAAAGGAATAAAAAGGGCAATCCCCTGCCTCCTCAAATCTCTGTCCTCCCTGTCCCCTCAAACCGAGCAAATGGTGAGGTGCCAAAGACTAAATAGGGAATCACATATTCACAGTACTCTGTTGGTAGCCACTGCCAGGCTTTCACTGTGATTATGATAGTGTAGCCATGGATATTGAGAGTTATCAGTAGAAACTGAATTCTGAACTTGTGACACCAGAAATTGCGCTTGTTTCTGAGCTAAAAGAGCACAGCGTGACTAAGTAGTAGGTATCTCTCTCTCTCTCTCYCCCTCTCTCCCYCCCTCCCCCCGGGGCCAGCTGTGTCACATAGGGGATGTTCCTTTAGCAATTCTTTTCTAGGTGCCATACTTACATATTATGTCCTCATCCTGGAGAACCTGAACCATTTTAGTAGAAAAGATGAAAAAGGCATGGAAAGGAAAAGTTGCCATTTGATCAATGTTGTTCTTGGCAGCTGGCATAGGGCACATGTAGAAATGTTCTGTATTTCCATGCTGGTCACCCTGAAGTCCTTGTGTTCTTATACTAATTATAGCTTTAACGTGAATCTTTTTGTTGCAAAAATTTTACTGCATAAATATTTTTACTGCCGCATCAGAGGCTTATTTGGGTCTTAGCAGAGTTCTCCTAAGGCTTTCCTCTCCTCTCCTTGTTCTACAGCTCTTGTTTGGGCTCTGAGTTTACAACCAAATGTTTGCAATCTGCATCTGTCACAGTAGCTTTTGCATTGTCTTTAAATACTCACCTCCTTCAAATCCCTCTAGCCTTCCAGCTGCCTGCTGTTTTGGATATTTCTGTGTCTTTGTCCTGCTTTGCTTAGCAAATATGTTTGTCCTGGCCCAAACTGACAATTTCTGTGCTGAATAGTTGTAATGAAAGACATAAAGGGAAAGGCCTTCAGTTCTTCTTTGAGAAACCTGTGGCTTAACTGCTCATTGTTGATATTTCCAGATCATCATTAGTAACTCTCACCTCTTCATAGCTGGAAGAAAATACAAAGGGTTGCCTACTTTGAATCCTCTGAGGATCTTCCTCAGACAGTACATCCCAGATTGGCTAGGAAGGCAAAGACAGGTGGTTARTGGCAATGCCATTCCCTCCTCAGCAGAAAGATCAGCCTGAGAACAGCAGCTTAGTAAGGGTGGCTCTCCTCATATCTCCCTGCCTTGCAGTCTGATGGATGTCCTGCAGCACAGGTTGCTTTCATCTTGCAGTACTTCCCATACAATGCCACATGCCTGTAAGGAGCAGGAGAACATTTGCTCTTGGGCAGCCTTGCTTTTCCTACAGTTTTCCTCCTGATCTTCTCAGCTTCTTCTCCCTCACCCTCCCCAAGTAATTCACAAAGGAATAAAGAGGAAAAGTAATAGGAAATCCTACACAGTTGATCTAGGATGAAGAAAGTCTGTGTGCAAAGTACACATGTGAATCCAGCAGGGGTGAATGAGAGAATAGGAGAGCATTAGTAGAAGAAAATAACAGTGAATTAGATCACGTTATTTAAGGAATTGAGGATATGTGTGAATTAAGTGTTCTGTAGAGAGAATAGGAGTTCTGTATGTGTGAAGGACATGAAGGAGAAAGAGGGTGTGAGATGTAAGGAAGAGCAGAGACGGAAAGGTGTATGAAAAGCGAGCACTGGAGCGTCTTGTGGAGCTGAGGTGGTAGGAACTGCGATGAGAGAAGGCATGGCAAGTTGAGAGTTAATAAGTAAGTGCTGTTCACATGTGTGTATATGCTACCTGTAATAACAAAATGTGCCTTGAAACACCATGAAATCATCTCTCCCTTCTACTAGAAATGAAAGGCCTGGGGAAATTAAATAAAAAAGAAATAAAGAAAAAATGGCAGTGGAAGCAGGTCATATTTGTGGATTTGACAGAGCTTGAAAGGAAACATAGRCTCAAAAACTGTATTAATTGGCCCATGCTGAAACTAGCTACAGATGGTGTTATGTGTTGAGCTGAAAGGGCTGGTGCTCAGCTGTGCTCAGCTGGCCCACACAGAGGATGGAGYGTAACCTGCTCCCAGTTGGAGGCCTGCCTGGTTTAGGACCTGGCAACTGGCTGGGTTTCAGCGCTGCGCTGGCCGTGAGAGAGTATGGAGTGGAGGGATTGCTGAGGCATGGGACATGTTTCATTTCAACAGTCTTAAGAACCTGTCCTTCCACTTGCTGGGCATAAGGCAGTGCTGTGGCTCACTATTACAAATGCTTACATTGGCAAAGATTGATTCAGCTAGAGTCATACGAGGAAGTTACTGGGAACAAAACTGCCCACGGAAAAGTTTGCCAAGCTGCTTGTGCATCAGATTGGATCTTTCCCTACTATCAGCCTGACTGCTCATCTTCCCATCTCGGCTAGTCTGCTAGGTCCGGGGTTGRGGCACAGCAAAGATGGACAGAGCATGGTGTGACTGAGTTCTCTTTTCACAGTCAGAGCCCTGGGAAGAGGTAACAACTTTCCAGGGCTCTGAGGAGTAGTTCAAAGACTCACCAACCCTTTTTCTGTGAGGGGAAAGCTTTCCACGTTAGAAAGTAGTTTTGTCCTTGTCTTTGGGGCAGCAGAATTCAGTCTCGCTACTGAGTCCTCCAGCCTACTCTGCACTGATGTCCCCAGTCCCACTGATCAAGAAACAGGAATACAGTAAATTCTCCCTTACTGCATCTATCACCCTGTCTTRGCTGCATTTGTAGGTTCAACTGGTCATTTTCTCTCAGTGTTGCCAGCACTTACTCCTTTGCTGTGCAAATCCCTACATTCTCCTTGCAAGGAGCTGAAAACATTTCCTAAAAAATGTTGAATTCTATCACAACATCCAGAATATTAAGATATAAGAATCTTCTTAATATGTAAGTATCTCCTTGTTATAAAGGCACAAGAAAACCACAGAGAAGCAAAGTATCTAATAGCACTCGAAGGGCACCTCACAAACCTCATTCACACCTGTGCTGTTCCAGCCTGCAGCAGATAAAGAAACTAGCAAAGGAAGAATTACGGAGACTAAAACTGTGCTACGATTCAGTTCTGGTGAGAAAAGCTATCAGGGCTGTGTGGGGCTCTGGTCATATCCCTCAGGGGACTACTGGCTGTGCAAGGGCAACAGAGCAGCTGAGGCTCCTCTGCAGCCTCTGGCTTCTGCCGTGCTGCTGCTTCCCAGAGAGTGCTTTATTTTGAGTCAAATCAATCTTCTCTGCTCCTGAGCATCTGAAAAGTATGCGAATAGACTCTGTTCAGTCCATTCAACCATGACAGAAAAAGGCAAGGCAGGTGCTTAATGATTGTTAATAAATAATGCTTTATTTCCATGATAACATTTAAGTCATTAAGCAAAGCCATTTCAACAAAGACAGATGCCCCCTTTGAAACCAAAGAGTGAGTCAAAGTTTCATTTCACCTAACTGTAAGCACTTATTCCAGGCATCTCCTTACGAGTCTTCTTTCCTCAAGCTCCCTCAAGAGTCAAAACTCTCTCTCACAGAAAGCAGGACCTAAATAGATGACTCAATTCATCTAGGGTCCAAGTCACTCTTGAAAGTCCCTAGAACTATTCTCCTAACGTAGGAACCAGGATGAGTCCCAGCTGTGCAGGTTCTCTTCCCCCACCCATGATCTTTGGAGTTATGGTACATCCTTACAACTGTTGGGTGGTGCCACTTGCATTATTCTCAGGTCTCCAAAAGTTGATGAAAGTCGCAATAACTCCTTTTTGTGTTCCTGTGGGCATGATCAGTGCTTAAGAAAGGCAGATACTTACATTCTGCCCAGATTAATTGTGTGATGAAAAGTGTGTGATTTTTAAAGACCCTAGTTAGAGGAGTTAAGCCAATATAGCAAGGAGGTAGCAAGGTAAACACCAGTAAATAGAGGAGATAAATAATTCTCTGGAGTCATCGTTTTATCCTAACATTGTTTTCAGATGAGACAACTCTATACTATTTTTCAAGATGGGCTGAGTCTTAGGGACTCACTATGACTTTCTATGAGTTCACGGCTGGGTCTTGTGCATTTCTTTGGAAAGTCTTTTGGAAATGTTACCTCATTTATTTTATTTTTGCAATGAAGCTTTGAGAGAACAGAAAATTGTTTGAAGTGATGGCTCCAGCTTCCCAGACGTACCACGCTGTCATGTCTGATGTTCCTTTGAGACTTCAGATGACTTAAATATGTCACAGGACCCCGTCACTCTTTTCAGAGACTTGTCACTTCACTGTGGGACAAAGGTGGAGGGAGAAGCTGAAAACATTTGTGAAGAATGRTACTCTGCAGTCTGATACTGTCTGTATTTCTGATCCTTTGACTATATGTAAACTACTCTTCACAACCTTGGTTTTTAGTACAGAATAGGATCCCTCTTAGTGATATTGCATGGGGACATCTTGCCATGTCATTCAAGACTCATTGTGTTAAAGCCTTTGAAGCACAGCAAAGCTTCTTTGTTGGAGAATGCACTGATGTGGCTATTCTGCTGACAGACATAAGACTTACGATTTCAATCCTTTTTGTAGTATCCACTTGTACTCCTGATCCAGCTTCCCAAATAATTTAAAAGTTGAGGTCTAAATAATAAAACATTGATGATTTATTTGTCTAGCACTAATTAGGTAGCATCAGCTGAGAGCTCAGGAGTGAAATGGAGACCACAGTCCAACCAGCTACCCTCTGACTTCTGGATGCTTGTGCCTCCGTGAAAGCAGTAACCCACACTTACCTGTGGACTTAATAGCTGCACTCCTATATTGCACTAACAGCATGCTAACGATCTGATAAGCAGTTAGGAAGATATGTAGGCCAAATAGAAATCTCATTAGTAGGAATGAAAACAGGGAGTAACTCAATTTGCTGCTAGGAAACTTCCTCAATTTTACACTCAAAATCCTGCCTTCATTTTTTCCTATTTTTCTCTCCCTCTCTCTTCCTCTTCCTGTCCCTAGAGTCCACAACTCTACAGCAGAGTATTTCAACTCCTTCTTACAAGTAATGCGTTCCGATTACAATTTTCATGGAGAGGAAAGATGAAAATATATGGTGTGTCAAATCGTTTATTTTATCTGTCATCAAACTCTACAATTTTGTAATATTCTTTTATATTTTATAATACTATCATGCATTTTAGATACTGTGCCACATATTTCAGACACCTGCTGTCTGTGATGTGTTATGCCAGACCAACTCATGCTGCAACAACTTCTCAGTTATTTTTGCTATCTTGTAAGAGGAGAAAACATGCAGCCTTTGGCTGTTGTTTGACTTGCCTTGGGTGACCTGATGGAAACTGTGGGAATAGACAAATGTTTTTTTTTCATAACCATGTAGCTAGAAAGAGAAATAGAAGGTCAGGCGAATCTGAAGGAGGCTGTGCATCTGACGTAGTGCCATATTTAGGTTTACAGTTACTAGGTATGCCAAAACAGGCCTCTGGCAGCTATTGTGTGTTCTGTGCATGCTAAAGCAGTTACGCCTTCTCGGGCTGACTCAGCACAATTTGCTGGAAGCCTAATTTGGTCCATGAGCCCTCTCTCATTTCTCTGTGGGGACAGGTGTGTGGGGTAAGGAGAAATGTTCACATGAAGCAACTCCAGGACTTGTGCTAAATGCTGAATACTTCAGCCCACATCAGGCTAGGATGGTCTGATTTTTACAGTGCAGTGCATGTGGGTTACAATGAAATCAAGGTCATTGCTACCATGATGTAAGTAATGGCTGCACTAGTCTGTTGATGGGCCATTAATCATGCTGGGGCATACACCAAAATTGATGGAAACTGTTTTAAGCCCACTTTGCCAAGCAGAGGTGGTCTGGCAGAATACAAAGCAAGGAAAAACAAATGTGAAAGAAAATATAACTGTCCTACTTGGTAGAGGTCTTAACGAGAGTGTGGGTAAGTTCTCATCTTCTAGATCTTCATCTGTATTGGCCAGTGGGAAGGGCAGAGCTCTGAGTCTGAGTGAGACCCTGAGCAGTGGGCATGRTGCTGCTACCTATCCCTTGCTGGAGGGTATGAGGCAGAAAGTTATTAATGTCTGTAACTCTGTTTACAGCCAGACAAATGACAAGGCCAGTCTGGTCTTCTGCATATTCATCAGTTTGCTGCTAGCTTGAAATGTTTGTGTCTTTTAAGATTAATTGCCACAGGAAGGTGCAAATTGATTCAGACACAATAAACAGCATTTTGTCCTTTTCTCTAAGCAAATCTGAAATGCTTCTGAAGTCTTAAAACTAATTTTAAATTTCCTTGTTTTTTGAAACAAGTTTCTTCCTCGAATTTCACCCATTTTGAAATGTCAACACAAAAATATAATGTATTTTTGAGGCATGAGAAATCAAGAAATACCAAAAATCTGCTGAAAGAACAAGTTGCTGTAACTATCCAGACCAGCCTGTCATCTCAAGAAACACGAGTATACATCAGGGCTTTGGGATACTTAATGGAATCAATTACACCACTGAAATACTTGTCCATCTTTGGCTTAAAGCTGTGAATAACAGATAAAGATCATCCTCTTTCCTTGTCTAAAAAGACCACAGAACATATTGCTAAGTAGGTCTTAGCCATGAAGATAACAGAAGTTATAATTCCTACTTTGCATTTTGTAGAGAAGAGAGGTGCTGGGTAGGGGCAGATCTGTTCAGTGGGTCCACATCAATGACAGCCCTGAAGATGCTGACAGAACAAACAAGGCATATGCCTTGACAGGCATCCTGTTATGTCAAGGCATAACAGGATGAGCAGCTTCTGCCAGTCATTTTCCATGCCTCAGACAAATCTTGGCCTCTCTCTGGGATGCTTTGTTATGGAATAAACAGCTCTGCTTCTAGGAAAGACCACCTGGTTACTTCATGTGAATGCATGGCAAATGTTAACAGCCTTCCACAACCATTCAAGTGATCTGGATTGTTAGAAAATGCTGTATCTCTTCTCCACTCCATAGGGTCAGCTGGTGCTCCAGAGCAGCCTCTGGCTTTGTTCTAGAAATSAGATAATCTCTTTCCTTCCATATGATATTTTGCAATCAGCTGCATTGCTTCTGTGAAAGCTGCGAGTTCATATTTAGACTATTATTCACCCAAGTGAAAAATCAGAATTCAAATTGGAAGTGTTTAGTCRATTTTTAAATGCAGTACCCTGAAGGAGGTTCTTCACTTAGTGAAATCCAGCTGAAAGTAAAATAACAACACAGGGACTCCTATATATTCTCTGAGGGCAGGTGAGCTTCAAACAGCATGAAGATTAAACTACAAAATCTAATGTGATGATGCTTTCTTATTATAACCAAAGTAAATTTTTTGAAACAGCTCCAGAATTTTACTTTCAAAGAAAATACAACTTAGTTTAAAATAGGTTAAATGAAATGCACATGGGAATAGGTACTAAAGCACATCCACTCTTCTAATATAGATTATTTCATGCTGTTTGTTTAGGCTAGCTAAAAAGAAGAACATGTAAATGTCTCTATCGATATATACATTATGGATATGTATTGCACAAAGGAAGAARAAAAGTGCTTGAATGGGCAAATTTCTGAAATAAAAGTCAAGCTTATGGCTTTTGACTAAGATGTTGATGCTACCAGGTGAAGGATTAGGTTARCAAAACATCCCTGTCTATCTCTTGGTTCTTTTTCTCAGGTACTCTTATTGCAACATCAGACACCAAGTTTTATTGTCTATCTGGCAGGAAAGTRGAGCTTTTATGATCAGCATTAACTTGACAGTCTTTATAGCTGATGTTTGTAAGACTTCAAAATGAGCGTGTCATTATAATCACTTCATCACAGGACCTGTGGCATTTTAAGGAAGGTGTTTGATGCCTTGTAATGAGGTATCATTAGTGCTATTCTTCTAGTGGACTCTGAGGCTGTGATGCAAAACGAAGAGGGAAATGCTGGGGAAAGGGCTTTTGTGCACTGCTGAGTGATAAGAGATACTAATATGTTAGATGGCCCATTGCCATTGCTACAGAGGGAGTCTGTGCACTGCAGCTTTCTGCTGATTGTACCCAGTCTTTTGAGGGGAAAGACACCCAGAGCAGGGATGGCYGGGTACAGAGGGCAGGGTGACACAACAGGGCTGCTGATAGACTCCTCACTGCTGTTTCCCCTCAAAGACCCTTTCCAATATAGCTCTGTTTTGGGGTACGCTGTTGTCAAATGACTTTGTTATTTTTAACAAGTACTCTCTGAAACTTCTCTTATTAAGTGAGCAGTCATGGGAAATTAACTGAGTTTTATGTTCCAACACAAGCAGAGACAAAATACTAATTTGACAGCTGGGCTCTGCCTCTATTGATTTTATATTCCACATGTAAGTGCTGCACTTTGGGGCAGGATACAGTTCACGGAGGCTGAATACTCGTTCTACATGCAAAACTCCTCTCAGTCTTCACTAGGAAGCAATGGTTGGTACCTTTGTCCGCATGATTTGAATGCAGACTTTGGAATCAAACATCCCTGAATTCTGGAGCTGGACCCCTATAGCTCTGCAAATCTGAATATTATGCAAATCTGAACCCTGCTGGGCTAGGCAGYAACAATTTTTTTATCTATTCGGAGATCCGTACTATAACAGGAGAAAAGAACCCACAACTTGTGGGCATCAGATGATTGTTCAAGCCCAGGTTTTAGGCTGATTTCTGCTCTAACGTTTTGAGCAATTAATGTACTCCCTTCTCCTTTAGGTTGCTAAAATACAGACTAATCATCTAGACTCTTTACATGACCCAAGGGGAAAGACAGACACCTCTAAGAGGCAGTCCAGCATATTTATCTCAGACACTGTGTTGAAGTAGGGCAACAGTGCCTGTCTTTGGCTTGGCTGTAAAAGGAGCTGAGGTGATTAGCTGGGGTGGAGAGTTCATCTTCAGGTAGCTGAAGTGAGATGAGCGAGCCCACATCCACAAGTGCATGTTTCTCTGGGGCAGGTACCACTTGGCTGTGCATAGCAGCAGGCTGCCAAGATGCTGTGAGAGGCTCAACCCTTAATGCAGAAACAGGAAAGCACAAGCACTTGTCCCAAATTTGTCACTGACTGAGATTTGGGCTGATGCCAACCATGATGCACAGAGCCTTTTAGAAGGCATTTGGCAGCAGGCACCAGGAGGGTTTGCCATCATGGCCTTAAAAATCTGTTTTATTCAAACACCGTCTGGAAGGTATAGCCTGTAAAGACACTGCCCCTTTCAGACCTCTAAAGAGTGACATTCCAATACTGCCAGTGTCATCCCTCCAAGGGGTCCCTACAACTGCATCAATTGCTGAAGTCTCATTGCAGTTCCATGGTGAGGTGATTTTGCACCTAGGGATGACTTTCRGTCATATTTTGTTTGAAGACAGACTAGAAATAGAGTGCTCACAGGAAAAGGATTTGAGCTTCTGTGCAATAAAATAAATGCAAAGATTTCCTGAGGCTCAAGGGAAGGAAAACAATACAGCTTTGCTCTGAACAGGTCTGATGTTCTTCCCCGTGCATATTAAAATGTTCTCCATTTCAGAGATCTGCTGAAGGCTGTTACCTGCCTTGTTATACAACATAACCCTGTCCCTGGGTGTCTGGAACATAGAGTGTGATACTGTAATGGCCACAATGGGGTTTAATATACCAAGGATCATTATAAAGCTGGTGTTTTATATAACACATTCAGGTCTTTTTTGCATTTGCACGTTAGGTCTTGTGATATGTTTCCCTGAGAGGGGCTTCTAGCCAACTTTGGAGCCTGTGCTGAAAGAGGAAAGAAACTAGAAGGGACAGCAATGCATCTGTTGTATAGCACAATGAATCCATAGGGAATTATTTTTATGGGCATCATTGTTCAGAGGAATGGCCACACAGCACAGAGAATGGTGAATCCTTGGTAGAGAGCATATCTTGGTAGAGGGAGGAGATGCAAAAGAGGCTTGGAGGATGTCAGGCTTGAGGTTTAGATTCTTTGGTGCTACTGGAAGAAAAACCTGCAAACTGTAATGAAAGAAGGTCAGATAGCTCTATTTACGCTGCATGGTAAATGCAGCTCTTAACTAATCAGGCACACCGGTCCCCATGTTGGAAAAATGCAAGTGTGACTTCTTCCCCAGCTGGAGCACATCTTTTGGCAAAGTTCTCACCAGGTAGCCCATCACTTGGGACAGCCATGTTGAAGAGAGGCAGGCAGGGTGCAAAACATCTTTCACCTGTCATGTGGACAAACCTATGAACCTAAGGGGCTGATTTTTTTTCTCCTCTCCCTTGTCAGTGAGGCAAAAACTCTGCGAAAATCTGTTTGGTTGCACTGACATAGAATCAGTAAGGTTGGAAGGGACCTCTGGAGATCATCTAGTACAACCTCCCTGCTCAGCAGGTCACCTAGAGCATGTTAGACAGGGTTGCAGCCAGGCAGGCCTTGAAGATCTCCAGAGAAGGAGACTCCACAACCTCTCTGGGCAACCTGGTCCAGTGCTCCATCACTCTCACAGTGAAGAAATCCCCCCTCACGTTCAGGTGGAACTTCCTGTGGTTCAATTTCTGCCCACTGCCTCTTGTCCTGTCACATGGGACAACTGAAAAGAGTTTGTCCCCGTCCCTTGACACCCTCCCTTCAGGTCCTTATACACATTGATAAGATCCCCCCTCAGTCTTCTCTTCCCTGAGGCCCAGCTCTCGCAGCCATTACTCATAAGGCAGATACTCCAGCCCTCTGATCATCTTCATAGCCCTATGCTGGACTCTCTCCAGTAGCTCCATGTCTCTTGTACCGGGGAGCCCAGAACTGGATGCAGGACTCGAGATGAGGTCTCACCAGGGCTGAGTAGAGGGGCAAGATCACCTCCCTCAACCTGCTGGCAACACTCTTCCTAATGCACCCAAGGAKACCACTGGCTTTCCTGGCCACAAGGGCACATTGCTGGCTCACGGTCAGCCTGTCATCCACCAGCACTCCCACATCCTTCTCTGCAGAGCTGCTCTCCTGCAGGTCAACCCCCAGCTTGTACTGGTGCATAGGGTTATTTTTCTCTAGGTGCAGGACTCTGCACTTGCCCTTGTTGAACCTCATGAGGTTCCTCTCTGCCCAGCTCTCCAGCCTGTCCTGGTCTCTCTGAATGTTAGCACAGCCCTCAGGTGTGTCAGCCACTCCTTCCAGCTTGATATCATCAGCAAACTTGCTGAGGAGGCACTCTGTCCCCTCATCCAGGTCCCTGATGAAGAAGTTGAACAGGATGGGTGGGACCCAGTACTGAGCCCTGGGGGCCTGGGGGATGCCACTAGCCACAGGCCTCCAACTAGACTCCACGTCACTGATGACAACCCTCTAAACTCTGCCTTTCAGCCAATTCCCAATCTACCTCACTGTCCACTCGTCTAACCCCCACTTTCTGAGCTTATCTAGGAGGATATTGTGGGAGACAGCGTCAAAAGCCTTGTTCCTTGTGTCAAGGAACACAACGTCCACTGCTCTCCCCTCATCTACCCAGCCAGTCATTCCATCAGAGAAGGCTATCAGATTGGTTAAGCAGGATTTCCCCTTGGTGAATCCATGCTGGCTACTCTTGATCACTTTCTTTACCTCCATATGACTGGAGRTGACATCCAGAATGAGCTGTTCCATCATCTTTCCAGGGATGGAGGTGAGGCTGACCGGCCTATAGTTGTCTGGGTCCTCCTCCTTGCCCTTTTGGAAGACTAGAGTGACACTGACTTTCTTCTAGCCCTCAGGCATCTCCCCAGTTCTCCAGGACCTTTCAAAGATGATGGAGAGTGACCTGGCAGCAACATACGCCAGCTCCCTCAGTAGCCGTGGATGCAACCCATCCAGGCCCATGGATTTGTGGATGTCCAGCCTGCCCAGAAGGTTTCTAATTCTATCCTCCTCAACCAAAGGAAAGTCTTTGCTTCTCCAGACTTTCTCGCTCATGTCCAGGCTCTGGGATTCCTGGGGGCTGCCCTTAGCAGTGAAGATGGAAGCAAACAAGGCATTCAGTAATTCTGCCTTCTCCGTATGCCTTGTCACCAGGGCCCCCACACCATTCAGTAGTGGGCTCACATTTTCTCTAGTCCTCCTCTTGCTGCTGATGTATTTGAAGAAGCCCTTCCTGTTGTCCTTACCATCCCTTGCGAGACTCAATTCCAACTAGGCCTTAGCCTTCCTCATTGCATCTCTACATACTCTGGCTGCATTCCTGTAATTCTCCCAAGTAGCCTGCCCCCCTTCCACATTCTGTGTATTTTCTTCTTCTGTCTGAATTTGGCCAAGAACTCCTTGCTCACCCATGCAGGTCTCCCGCCCCTTTTGCTGCACTTCTTACTCATAGGGACGTACTGCTCTTAAGCTTGGAGGAAGTGATGTTTGAATATTAGCCAGCTCTCCTGGACCCCCCTTCCTTCTAGGGCCTTAACCCATGAGACTCCACCAATTAGGTTTCTGAAGAGTCCAAAGTCCTCTCTCCTGAAGTCCAGGGTTGCAATCCTGCTTGTTGCCTTACTTCTTTCCTGCAGAATCTGAACTCCACCATCTCGTGGTCACTGCAGCCAAGGCTACACTGAACCTTCACAGCTCTAACCAGTCCCTCTCTGTTGGTAAGGACAAGGTCCAGCAGGACACCCTTCCTCGTAGGCTCCTCCACCATTTGTGACAAGAAGTTATCATCACTGCATTGCAGGAGCCTCCTGGACTGCTTGTGCCTTGCTGTGTAGTCCTTCCAGCAAATGTCAGAGTGGTTGAAGTCCCCCATGAGAACCAGGGCCTGTGATGGTGAGGCTACCTCCAGCAAAGTGCATGACAAGGCAGGTCCTGTAACACAAAGAGGATAGTTGCCCTGTGGGTGAAAAGGTAGAATTTGGATCAGAAACAACGGTAGCTTATGCAGCATTAGGTGGTGGTGTAGCAGTAGACCTGACAAATCAAGGAAGAAAACAGCTGACTGTGACCTTTATGCCTCACCTTTTCCCTCAAAAGCAGGGAATTGGCTCCTTGCTATGCAGGGATTTCGCTGCATGAAGGCAACCTCCATCTGTTCAGTGACACTGGCTTTCTAAGACTTTGCTGCTGCTGGAAAAGCATCAGATGAGCTAGCTCTCGAACATCATTGTCGTCACTCACTTCGGTAAGTACCACTCATGTGAGCAAAGGTAATAGAATTAGTCTCTAATTCTCTAATAAGTTCCTCTCTGTGAATACAAAAGCAAAAGAAGAAAGTAAGAGCTGAAATCTGGAAATAAATCATTTCAGTTATTCCCCTAGACTGTGTATTTTACTGGATCATTCTTTCAAGATCCCTAGTTGCAGCTTTTGCCATTTGTCAATGCACATGCCCAGCAGCAGCTCTCAAAATAAATTTCCAGTCATCCTTCTTAAATGGCCTTCTGTCACCCTGGACTATAGCTTGCAGGGCCTAGATCCCTGTGGTACTTTGTCCTGATCTGTGCTTGTTACAGTAAACATTAAAGGATGTCAGACCTGTAGATGTCCCAATTTGCACAAATTCTAGGAACATAAAAAAAGACTGTTATAAGAACCCTCTCTACTGCAATTGATGTGGCAGTTGCACCGTGTATTAAAAAAGAAAAGAAAAGAAAAAAAGTCTGCAGAGCTATGCTAAGGAAACCTGAATACACTAGTTTCAAAACAGCAATTAAGAAGAAAAAATAGCGAACTGGTGGTTTCTCAGCTGCCAAATGCTAAATACTATCCAGGGATTATTGACTATCTGATTAGAATGAAATGGAGTTGAAATGCAATTGATTCAGGAATAAACAATGCATCTGTTTAGTGGTGATGACCACAGAAAGCATAATTGGTGAACCAGTCCCCAGTCAACTTACCAGAGGTTTCTACAGCAATTGTGTATTTTCAGTATCTTCACTTAGAACACACTTTCTCTCAGCTCAGTGCAAAAATACAGCTTTCTACTCAGCCTTTCCGTAATTGAAAAAGGCCGTATATCTATAACAAAAAGTTATTCATCTCATGTCCAGCAAGGATTCTGCTTAGAGCAAGGAAAATAGTATTAGCCTTAAAGGTAATTTGCTTACTTTCTCTGCTGCTCTTGGGCTACTGGCTAAGGCACTATCTTCTTGCTCTGTGAACACGCAGTACACATACCCTCACATAATCTTCTTTTCTTCCATGTAAACAGTCTCGAAGGATAGAGGGAATTTAAGGGTCCAAATAACGTGTGTCTTCCTTGCTTCTTGTCTAGGAGAAAGTTTTTCTTGAATTATCAGTATAAGAGTGCAGAGTCCTCTTTTGTGTGTTCACAGTGAGATTATCTCCCTTCACCAGGGATGCAGCTTCATAGGCTGTTTATGATGCTCTTACAGCCCTTGTGCCAGCACTCAGTACTGGTGCAGCTAAGAAGGCAGCCAATTCAGCTTGCAGATCTTCCAGGAAAATAAATTCACCAGAAATGCAAATGCTCCCTGATGCGACTGGTTGCGTGGCCAAAGGAGTACTAGTGGCAGTGCAAGGAAAAGGCAGGAGGGTAGAGTCGGGGTCAGGACTGCAGGGCTATCTTTTTGCAGCATTAGTGACTGGCTTAAGCCATTTATATAATCACAACTTACATGAACATTGTTGCTACCTGATTTTCGTGACAAGCCATGCAGTCTCTAAGTAGGTGGTGTAGGTGTATTATGCTTCATTTAGTAACAACAGCTCATACTGCCCTGTATTTTCCCTATCTGGCTTTATCAAAAGCAGGTCTCCTATGTTAAGCTTTGCATATAACAAGCTGTAGCTGTACAGTTAAATAAGAAGACAAACACCTTAGCAGGTATTTCTCAACTTTATATAGCCACTTGCATATTTATTTTTAATTTGATTGAGACTCTCATCTGCTGGTCCATAAGCTCCTGGGCTTAGTTTATGCTAATGACTGACAAGTTTTTCAACTCATCAAGAGCTAAGAACAGACTGTATTTGCTGAGGAGTTCTGGTAGCAATCTGTATTTCTCTCTCCCTGATCTATTTTTTTGGGGGTATGGAAGAATTGGAAAAATCATACGTAAAATCTTAGCACATCCAAGCAGTTCAGGATGGGCTCTATGCTACCTTGGTCATTGGTATTTTTTTCCAGAACAGCAAAATGAGAGAAAATGCTTTTTATCTTATGTACATTGACATTTTGACTTGTGGGTTGAGTGAAAAATGGGAATTTTAAAAGCAATAACAAGATTTATCTTTGCCTATAAAAACATCAAGCATAGTTTTGATAAGACTGGTTCAAAAAATTAGATCATAGTAGATGACTAGCTAGGGGGATTACTGGTGATTAACAAAACAAATATAAGATATTAATAAGTATGGGAATCATAAACAGAAGTGAGGACTTGACATTACTGCCTTTTGTGGGATTAATGAGGTCAAGAGAAGCTTAAGAGGTGAGATGTACATAGCAGTAGCAGATCATTTTAATTTAACTTTGGTGAGGTCCATGACAGCAGAGGATTATTTTAATCTCATGTAGAGAGGTATATGAAGATCCAATATCTAAAACCTAAAATGAAACAAATTCAAACTACAAATACAGCTGATATATCTTTTTGCAGAGAGGTTAATTAACCACCGGAAGAATTTATGCAATTCTATGATATAATCAGTATCTCTTGAAGTCTTTACATGAAAAGCTTTCTAAAATATATGTAATTCAAATAGAAGTTATGGGCTTGATAAAGAAACCACCTGATGAAATTTTACAGCTTGCATAAGTCAGACTGTAGAATCATAAAAGTGGCTTTCAGCCTTTAAATCTGAACTATAAAACTTGATTCTTAGGAACTGAATGAACTGACTTCATTTAGTCTAAAATGCTGTCCCTAGAATCTTCTCGGGTCACAAGTTGTCATAAATATGGCCCCGGCATTAAAAGGAACAGAAAGAAACTCTTATTCCTGGGCCTGGGGATCCAACTTTTTAGGAGTCAGGTTAATAGGAGGATGACAGAGAATCGTAAACCTTCTAAGCATTTTAAGGAAAGAAATGCAGAGAATGCTTTCAGGGTCTTAGAGTCCTCTGTCTTTATCCAAGGGGCTCCACTTTTTTCCTCTGGAAGGTACAGGAATTTTCTGTTCAATGTTGAAACTACGAACATACCCATGAGGCCAGCAAGCTGATTTCCCCCAGGATAATCTGAATGACAACCACCTCTGAGATTTTGAACAGTCTGTGTTTCTGAGCTCTTTCTTTCTGGGTCTGTATGTTGGCTTTTTCATGCCCGATCGCAAGAACTGGCAAGTTTAGAGAGCAGCAAGCTGTGGCGACGTGAGACATCTGAGGAGCTTTGCCTTAGGAGAGGGAAGACTCAGAGGGATTGTGCTCTCACACTCAGAAAGTGTCATCCCAAACTAAAAAAGCACAAGGGAATGTAAGAGTCTGAAAGGGGAGGCCTTGTCCACAACTGGTTCGTGTCTGTGCACACCTGACCTGCTGAGCATCCCACTAAGATGGGATGTGTCTGACTTTTCCCTATATCTATTTTGTTGTGGTTGTTCCAAGAGCAGGAATAACCTTACTGAACACTATTGCTGAGCTAAAATCCAGTAATAAATAAACTGTTTTCACCTGAGACATAGGTACACTAAAAGCCCTTTATGAATTGGAAGTAGTTTAATTGGGCCTTGAAGTGGATTTCAGGCATTTTGTGCTTTATGAAGGCCTTCTCTATTTATGGAGCAGCATAAAAAGGTTTCTTTGTAATGAGAATCAGTTATTCTTAATAAGAAAAACTTCTGGTACCATGCAGAGACTTTTTAAGCGCTGTTCTCTCTGAAGGACTTTACTGGATGCAAATGAAAGAAAAAGGAGCTTTTCCAAATTGGAAAAAAAATCACTTTTGAATTCCAAGTATTTTAATGTTTCTGTTTTGCTTGCTTTTCATCTATGCTTAACAATATCAGAAAGGATTTCTATAACGCAGTTGCTACGGTAAAAGCAGACCTGGGTCTCATCGCGTAAACCTTGAACCCCAATTAACTGTTTAATGTTGTTGGAGCAAAGAAAGATATGAATAGCATATTAACACCTTCAGAACCAGCAGCCTTTCATCCTGGTTGTGCTAGGCAGAGGTTTTCCTTTTCATTAGGCAGATTTAGGGCTGTTCTTCAATGCACATCAGGCAGCCAGATGGATACCAATAAAGCTTTTCAGGTCATCTTGCCAAATTTAAAAAATTTAAAAATTCAATTGAGGACTAGAAAGAGATCTGTCTAATATTCTGTCTAGTGTGATTAACATGGACCATAGAGTTGAAACGAAGCTCAAATTATAACCTATAGCTGAATGACAGCTTTTCTCAAGAAACACATCCAAATTCAATTTAAAAACTTCAAATGTTGGCGAATGCATTACATCTCTGGAAAAAAAAATCTATTCAGATTCTAATTAACCTTAGAGATATAGAAAGGAGGGCAGAATGTTTTTAACTGCTTTTGACTGTTCTTGCCAGTTGATCTTTTTGGGGCTGTGCTGCCTAGACTTGCACAGTTCTGCCTCACTGTGCTGTCATGCAAAGAGCTGCACTTTCTCTCGCTGGCCTTTGTGGTCCCTGCCACCCTTTTTTACAAGGATAGCAAGGACTGCACTGCGAGCAGGCTGGGACTCTGTTGCCCTGGATAACTTTCCACTGTGCAAACAGAAATGGTCTCTACACTACGAGGGACAGTAATGGATCTTAGTGAACAACACACCTCACATTTGTCAGTCACAGTGCCAAGACGCTGACAGCTGCTTTTTTTTTTTTTTTTTTTTTTTTTTTTTTTTCTTTTAAATATGTATATTCGATTTATTTAAGAAAAACAGACCGGTGTTCTAAGGAGCGTAATTTCTGCTGGATTATCAGATGGTATAGATCAGTATAGTATCACTGATCGTAACGAAGTGACAGGAATCTCAGTTGGCTAAAGATCTCATCTCTCTCTCCTGTTTAGGAAGATAACACCTTTTGAAAAGACAAGATTAAATGCTTCCAGAAGTGCTTTATTTCAAATTACTCTAAATTCACAGGAGAAGCTGGCTGGGTGCTCATCAGTTAGCTGGCATTTTGCCTAGGTTTAGTCCTATAATATTAAGTAACAGATTCTTCTAGTCCCTACCCAAATTTCTTAGTTTAGAAGGCATATATCTTTCTTGTTTTACATATTTCTTCTTCTTTGAATAGAACATTGATCCACTTGAATTGCATAAAAATTAAAGAATCCGCTGATGATATCTTACTTCATGTTCCACCCTTTAAAATTAAATTAATTGTTTAGGTTATAGTCCTCTAATATAGTGCTTTGAATTCCTGCTCTGATTATAGATTTTGTCTCTTTGCATCTCAGTCTTCCAGCTTTATTGCTTTTCTATGTAGCTTTATTCTACTTCTATTCATGGAACTTACATTCAAGTATGTTGAACGCACTCCACTCTAGCTGCTTATTTCTGCGTTTGATTAGAAATTAACACTGGGCAATTTTTTCATTGCTTAACTGCAAACCCTCTTGAACAGCCTGCAATTGACGGATCAGCTGAAATGATTGGTCTAGACTGTGTTTAGGAGTGAAGAACTAGGACATTGAGAGCAGAAAGGAGAGGTATAATACAAAATCCGTAAGGAACAGGGCAAGTGGAAACAGAGGAGAGACAGGTAGCATGAAAGCCAGATGTAGGAAGGCAGCATCACTACAAACACTCAGAAACTTCTGAGTATTTTCAGCCAGCGGCGGTCATCGCRGCACACAGGTTTGGGGTGCCGGAGTGCTGTGGGGACAGCGCTGTGTGGGGGCTGGCCAGGCTGCAGAGCAGTATTGTTTTATGCCTTCCATTAGCTACTGGATAGGRAAGAGTGGTCCAAGCAAGGAGAGAMTGTAACTCTGACTATGTGGTTAGGTTATTAGCATATATCTCTGTGGGAAGAAACTTGGTGATTCTTAACATATTATTTAAAAATATTCTTTGTGTTTTTTTTTAAAAAAAAACATGGAGTGCTTGAGCCCTAGACATGCATATTTTCTGTACCATTTCACTGCTAACATATGCCCTGGCACAGTTCTGGCTTGTGCCAACTTGCAGTCGCCAAGATAACAGCCAGGCACAATTTGCTAGAACAGCCTGTGCCAAGGGCAATTTCAACAGGCAGGATGCACAAGACGATGTCAACCTTGGTTGCTTCCACCTCCACAGTACTCCAGCCCCACGAGCCTTTATGCCTTCAGACTCTAGTATATGCCCCATGCCACCACCTGGACATACAAAACCTATCTCTATTTTTTTATTATAGGAAGTATCTTCCCTTCTCTCTTCTCCTGATGGGCTACAACACAGTTCTCCCTTTATTTCAGACACTTCAAATAGAAAAAAGGAAATCAAAATTGTAATTGTGTTGTAGGTCCACACAGCACTAATGTGATCGATAGGAGACCCAAGGCCAAGTGCCATGAAGTGGGATGCATGGACACACACACACTCTGTGTTATTTGGCCTCAGGACAAAAAAATGGTTCTTGGCCCTGTTTATCTAGCTGCGTAGGTCAAACCGGTGGTTTAAATTGTGGGTCAAACTTTGGAAACACAGGAGAGATTAATTTCCTTTTCTTCTGATTGTAACATATGAGGGCTAGGTTGTGCTGATATTTTTATCTGCTGGTTATTCCTGCCCCTGCGGAAGAAAGGTCAGTCTTTAATTTATTTCAGACACACCACAGTAGCTGTATTACTCTATCAGTTCAAAGATAATGGAAACCCTTGCATACACATGCTTATATACACACATCCATATTCTCTCCATCTGCACATAATACTGTTTTGATGTGCCTCTGAGTCTGGGCTTGACAGCTAGGCAGGAGCCTGCCCAAACCTGCAATTATAAAAATGTCAGCTAGTGGCATGACTGCAAACATCTCTGTTGCACCTTTGCTAGAAGACCAAGACTGGTGTAGCGGTRTAGAAAGCAAAGAACCAGAGGAGCAATAACATGAAAGCAAACCAGGAAGATGTCACAGGAATAGCTTCAGTGAGAAGAGAAAGAGAAGTATGGATTTTCCTTTACATTTACAGTCATGTAAATTGGCTACTAGTAAGGTCAACATCCCTAGTTATGCAAGAGGAAAGTAAGATTCTATGAGGAAATTTATTTTAGGAGC
Organism: Rhea americana; assembly: GCF_003343005.1. Taxonomy (NCBI): domain Eukaryota; kingdom Metazoa; phylum Chordata; class Aves; order Rheiformes; family Rheidae; genus Rhea; species Rhea americana. The sequence goes on from NW_028186432.1 coordinate 324,642, forward strand.
AGCATAAATAAGCCTATGCTGAGACAGTAGCAGATGCACCACCACACTTACACAACTGACCATTTGCTTTGGTGAAGGACCCATTAGCTGACACTGGTAAATGAACAGAAGGATTACCTCATTAAACTTGAACTTAGGGAATAAATGAAGGACATTATTAAATCATTGGGGGAAAAACAGAACTTAAGAATAGAGCCCTGGGAACAGACAGGAATTTCATAAAAAGAAAAAAAAAAAGACAATGGAAAATTTGCTTGATATTTTAATACCAGTGGAGTATTGCAGGGGAAACTAAATGAGAACTGAAAAACATTCACCACAAGATGGCAAACAGCCACAGTTTCAAGAATATCTCAGCTAGGCAAAGCTCCCCTAGCATGTACCCTGCTTGTCTTCTCAGGAGTCATGGATCTTTCCACAGGTGATTCCCATAAAACATTTAGGGTAGTCAGATACCAAGGAGTTCAGGGGTATTGATGCAGTGGAAAGCTCATCAAGACCTCCAGTAGATGACTCAGTACTAAATAAAGGCTTAGTCTGAAGACATTGAAACCTGTAGGGTCACTGGCAGTAAATTCAATGGGCTTTTGAATTGTTCTTCATCAGCCCAGCAAAGCATGTTAAGYTGTCGCTGTGCTTCTGGATGTGTTTCAAGTGAGGTGTACATTTTGACCAAGGGTACTCCCCATCTGAAAATGGACCATTAGCTGTAGCTATCCCTATCAGAAAAGTTTAATTTGGCTTGTAGTTTGTGTTATTTTACAGCAGAGGATGCCAAGAGCTGCATGGATCCCTTCCCCTTGCTTGAGGAAGTGGCACTGCTCAGCTGTATACTTTACAGTCTCCCTCCTGCTGATTGGCAAAGGATGTTCTCCTGCAACTCAGATACATTGGGCCCTAATATCCCCAGAAACTGATGAGCAGCTATGAGGTCTATGTGTACTTACAGCAGGGAGCAACAGGTTTGCTGTTGTGTTGAGAAATATATGCCAAAATACAAGCAAAAGAAACAAAAAGACCTGTCTCCTCCCTTTGCTGTGGGAGTCCTTGTTACAAGCTTAAATGAATTCAGTAACAAACATAGCCACATGAGGGAAGGTGTGATTCTCAGGTAAGGATTAAAGAACTTTTACTTAGGTTAGATAATAGTCATAAACAATCAACATTCTCCTATCTCCCTCCTCCACCCACCCACCCACCATTGCTATTCCCAGGTGCAGAGCACAGCTGCATGCTTACATCTCCAGCAAACTAGTCTCTGCCTTAAATGAACCTACCATCTGCCAAGCTCCTTTGCCTGGCGACTAAATCAATCTAATGACCATCTCTGAATCACACCATAGTGTTAGAATGGATATACCTTGCTGCTGTCACTGCTGGGATTTCTTTTGTTCTGTAATTCTTGGCAGCTGAGACACTGAGTTTGCTGTTCAGCCAAGAAACCACCTCCACGTATGCTGACTGAGCAGCTGTCTAGCTTAGGAACACTAAGCATTTTTATTTTGTTTTACTCTAGCTTAGAGTTTTGCTATTCAGGGACTGGCAGTAGCCAGCAATTATCCCACTGACATAGACCATGCTTCTAAACAGACTTTGGAAGGAGCCCAAGTCTCCAAATAGAAGGGCAAGGGGAAGGGGTGGAGAAAATAGAGGTGTAGGGAGAAGGGAGCTCTGGGATTCTCTGGAGCAGCTGCCTCACTGTTGGATTATTAGCACAGATCCCTCCGGCACCTTCTCAGATCAGAATGTCTTTTGCCTCCAAATACTGGGAAAGAGCTTACAAAGCAAAGAAACAACAGMTCCCTGTTCAAATTATTGCAAATAGTTAAATTATGAAGGCTTCTGCTTGCCAACCTCCTTCCCRCACAGCAGGGTGGTGGTGGTGTCCACCTCTCTGAAAGGATGATCAATTCACAAACAAGACCTAATTTTCTCTGCTGCAATTGGGGGATGTTAAAACTACATTGCTGATAATAAGGTTTGAGTGCAACAGGAGAGGCAAGATGCCAATAGCATTACAATAACAGTGAGGTACTGCAGTAAGCAAGGCTTTTTGTCTGACAAAGTGCAGTTTCCTGGGAGAAGTTAGAGACTCTGAAATAAGCACGATATGAGATTGCCACTGCTGACTGTCAGTTTATTAACTTCATGTAGCTTACTGGAGACTTTAAGTACTTCTTGCAATGCAAAACTTACACTTAAGTGCATATTACAAAAATATATAACTTACATCTAGATAGCATCTTTCATCTTGAAGGTACCCTAAGCTCATTGCAGAAAGTCTGTAAGTCACTCATCCACTAGTGACACATAGTCATCTCTGGGGCATAATACAATAATAACACTTTTATGGGGAGAAAAGAATAACTTCTATTGAAAGCACATGGGAATTTCAGGTAACTAGAAGGTAATTACCCAAAAGAGAAGCTGGCTACAGACACAACTGCTTTAGGTATTCTTTGAGAATAAGCACCAGAGTCCTTGACCTGCTTTGTCTTCTTCATGCTGTTGCTGTGGCACAAAAGGAACCTAAGGCAGCTCTCGCTCACCCCTTGCTGGGGCATCTGCGGTGAGCTGAGCTCCCAAAAGATGCAGTATTTCCACAGGTCAACTCAGGCAGTTTCTAGGATGGTGATGGGGATTGTGGGCAAGGATGCATGAAGCTGAGGCACATGAGAAGAAAGGGACCAGAATACTTTATGCTCCAGTGGGGCAAGCTTCCCCCATGGCCAGTGAGGACAGGCAAAGCCCCACATTCACCTACCTTGCATTGGGAAAGGGTAGAGCATAGACACTGTCAGGCTTCCCTCTCGGCAATGCAGAACTGGGGCTGAGTCTATGAGTAGACCCGGATGAGCATTTCCTATGAAACATAAACCCTGATTTCTTACGTAGAGGGAATCTGGAGTTCAAGGCTGGCTCTTAGTGTTTGCAATATCAGTAGGGACCTCAAAGAGTTGACAGCAGAGCAAGGAGAGTAGCACAGCCACCAATGCCAGAGCCCTGGGATGCCAAGCTGAGAGACATGGCTGTCAAAAGACGGGTACCTTAGCTTGGGCAGGATGCATTAGGAAGTGTGAAGAGCTTGTATCCTGTTGAAATTGCTTCCACTCCTTGAGTTGGCTAACAGCATTTTTATAAACAGGTAAACAACAGTGGCAAAAGCACCAGTGTAATCCTGATCTGGTAGGAGTTTTCACTACAGTGATAATCCAGGCTAAAACCTACAGCTGGGATTTGTTGACATGAGTGTGCAGCCACTACCCAAAAAAGCTGTCATTGATAAGGAAGGAGAGAATAAAACCTTTCCCAGGCATGGCCGGATGGGTTTATGCAGCAAGGTAATGGTCTGCATGCAGGGAAATCTCTACAGTCCTCAGAGGTCAGTGTGATTGCTATTCCCCTCACAACACAGACTGAAATTCAGTGGAAATGGAGTCTGAAGTACCTCTCAGCCCTCCAGTGCAGGACTGAAGTACATTATATAACAGAGTGCCTTGCCATCTGCTGCTTTTCTCTAGTGCTAAATTCAGCYCCTTAAAATGAGTTTGATAATGCAGGTGGTGACCTTAAACATGTGAGGGCAAAACTGGGCAGGACTCTCATTTGTGAGTTTCTGAACCTTGGAAATGACAGTCAAGGCAGCCCAAATTACACATATATGTATCCTTGACACAAGGTATATTTTGTAATAATAATAACAATTAGATTGTGTTGGGTGAATTTATTGCACCCATGTAGCTTTCCTGTTCCTACTACTCAAACTTCTTCAGCCTCTGTTTGGTATTTCTAAGATATATATACTGATAGAACAGAGTGCTGGAACAAGAGGTTGTCCTTTTAAGTTTAAAGTACCTTGTCCTCAGATTTCAGAGACAGACAGTGTCAGTCTAATGTTTAGTCTATCTTTGGCAGTAGAATTTACAGCTTTTGAGAAAAAAGAGGCAGTCTGAATAGGAGTTCTGTGATTTTGAGCTCTTGACAGTTGCTAGAGAATCAAATGGAGATAGGTGACATTTTTGGTGGGAATGTATTTTTCCCATCAAATATCAAATATTTGTCAAATATGCTGATTTGACAAAAAGGTTTTACTCATTTGTTTTGCTTATTTTTTCACGTATTGATAGAAACACATGCTTCTTCTTTATGTAAAAATCAAAATGTTTGATTTTTGTTTTGGCATTTTAAAAGCAAAATATTTTGATGTTTGCATTTAGAATRTCTGTTAGTATTCTCTTTTACATTTTATATTAAAAGTTTAAACTTTCTCCAGACCAGACCAAAGCGTTCTCTGACTCCACCTTATATTAGTTTCTTAAATGAAATTTTCAGTTCAATGGAAAGATTAATATATGTCTCAAATTTACCAAAGCCAATTTCCTGACTTTTGGGGACTTGCAGAAAACTGGAAAAAGCAGGTATCTGTACAACAGAAATCATAATCAAATTGTGTGTGGATAGCACACACAGTTTTCTGACATGGTATTTCTATCACAGACTCTTGGAATACTGTGAAGCTGAATGAGTGAGCTTCACCACTGTGAAGCCTTTTGTTATTTGGAATAAAAATCAATTGGAATAGAAGAAAATATATCTCTTTACCTGCTACAGACTCATTTCTCATATGAAGCACCTTTGACTGTACCTCTGACTACATATTTTATGTTCCACAGAAAGCTGCTAATTCCCTACTTTCTACCTCCAGGAATACAAAATACTGAAATAGGATGAAGAAAACTTTATTCTTGATGAAAGCATAAATTATTTATCATTTCATCACTTCAGACTTCAACCTCAGTGGTTTGTTTTGCTGTGGTTATGTGCAATATTTTGGCAGTAGCTCTCAATAATGCTAGCATTCTCTAGCAACATCTTCAACTGCTGATGGTACTTATTTCAGAGGCAGYATACTTCCAGATTTGTAGAACGACAGCTGCAACATGAATTTCATGAATACTCAGCTCTGAATGTGGGAAAGAATGTAAATTTATGCTTGCATCTCATTGATCTTGTTCTGAATCTAGATGTAGAATAAAAAAGATCCCCTGAGGTTACATTGATTCCACTTTGCTCTGCACTGGAAAAGGAGAAGGACCCCAGGGTATTGTTTTTAGTCTTTGGTTCATTCTGTTTTTGAAGAGTCTAAATAATGGGTCTTCCATCACTCTCCCTTAGAGCCATTTCCAATCCAGAGATTGCAACAGGCTACTTGCACTGCAAGAGACTGCAATCCCTGTGGATGAATTCTCCTAAATAGTACTGGGTATGTGGGCTAACAGCGCTCGCCACTAGGATACACACAGATGGGGAGCTTTGATTGCCCTGTACTCATTCCTCTACATTCAACACACTTGAGACAATTCCTGCCTCCTTTGGTGCTTCCTATTGCCATGCCTTTCCCCACCTCTGTCCTTCCAAGGCAATGTCATGTGCTGCAGCACTGCTTAAAGGGTTCCTTGAGGTAACACTGGAAGAAAGAGGAATATTTATTGCCGCTGTCCATCCTTCTCACCAGCATTTATCACCACAGTTAATGAGACACTAGCATGGTCAAAAGAAGAAATAAAGAGGCTTTGGGCATGCATACTCACTCTTTTTTAGCTTCTGGATTTCATTTGTGTTCTTATAAATGCCTTAATAAGGATAACTGAACAAGCTTTTGTATTAACAAGAAAACCAAACATTTTGAGATTTATGGATGAGGAGCTGTAAGGAAATTGCCCACCGTTTTTTTCCAGTTCTGCACAGGTCAGCCAAGCCCTTTATCAGCTGAGTTTGAGTCATTTCACAATGTCAGCTCCAGCTAAAACTCTGGAAAACATCATAAAAATCTGAGGCCCAATCTGCTTTATTTATTTATTTATTCATTCATCCCACGTGCAGAAGCAGTATTTTGTTTTGACCACTGCGAGCAGGGCTCTGTACTATTGCCTTGACAAGAAGCACCCTAGGAGCAACATTAGCTATAACAGTCCTCCACCTCAAAACTGACTGTGTCTATATGTGAGATTTCTCTGGGACTCTGGGATTCCTCTGACTGAAAGGATTATGTAAATGCAAAATGCTGTTTTTAGTCTCCCTGGTCAGCAGAAGACTTTACACTAATATCAGCTGGAAAAGTAGTTGTACTAAGCATTTTGAAACACTCTGCTGAATCCAGATTCTGACAAGAAGTGACTCATAATTTCTAACGCAGATTCAAATTTGCCATACCCCAAAGATGTGCTGAAGGTGTGGGCACTCAGTTCTCTACTAAATGAGGAGGAAAGCCGTTTGGAAACTGCAGCTCTCCCTCTTGCAGTGACAACTTGTCCTTGATGTGCCCTTCACACTTTCTCACTTTCCTCAAGGATTATGGCAGATTATCTGTTGTAGATCAGATTTGAGTGGTAAGAAGGCCAAATTTATGATATGTTGCACAATATGATATATTACACAAATTACAGGAGAAGTGGGAATTCTTTGGGCAGATCTTAAAAGTTATTCAGAATAGCTCAATTTTTCTGACCTATAGCTAATAGTTTCAGTTCAGAATCAGTTACACACTGTCAGGTTATGTTCTGGCTAAAAATAATCTGCTTCCTTCTGTATTTCAGTTGTCGGGAACCAATATAGCAGCTTTTGTGGCATCAAGTCATACTATAAAGTGATTGGGTACATTGTAAGAACAAGAGTTGGTGGATATTTTGAGATGGGTTGAATTTAACATGCAATTTTTGCTCTTGTTCATTGTTTTATCTATTTTCAAATTCAGATAAGTAGCATGAGTGATAATTACAGATTTTCAGTATTTATAAGAAACTGTCAGTTTATAAATATGTCACTGTGCAGATGACTTTGTGACAGCTCCCATTAAGCAAAAAAAAGTTGTGATATTACTCTATAAATACAGAAATTTGGCAATTTCCACTAATGTTTTTTTTATTATTTAGAAGATGTATAAATACAGTATAGCTTAACTGCATAAATGGCATCCTTGTATACCACAAAAGGGTTTTATGAAGAGAGGAAAAATAGAGATGAAGGATTTATGATACCAGGTACTGTGAGTCTTAACACACATAGGTAAGAGGATAAAACTTATGGAAATAGGTGAGGCTTAGAGTTCTGCAAGATGGACTTTCAATAATACAATAATGARCTTGCAGCCAGTCTCCACATTGCTACGCTGTGATAATGAAATTGGAAAAGCTGGGCGGATATGCTAGTGCCTGTGCAGCTGATCGCTCACCGTGACACACCAGGACTTGGACAGCAGTGGCCGCTGCCCCAGGTGTGCTTGTTGTGGCTGTTGCATCAGGTGCCCAGCCAAAGGAGCACAGCGGCGTAGAAGCAAGTCYGAAGGCTATGGCAAAGTAGATTGCAGGTCTGAGGGTTTGTTGGAGCATATTTTATGGTGTTTCCTTACCATGCTTTGGAAGGGCCTCGGGAAAATAGGAATAAAACCTCATGACAAGCTAGTGTAATAGCAAATGTTACTATCTGCCTTACAGAAGRGGGACTCAAGGCACAAAACAGTTAAAGAGGCTTGGAAAGTGTCCTCTTTAGATGTAGRATCACAGCTTGACAAGGCAGTGAGCTCACAGCTGGCCCAGGTGAGGCTGTGCAGCCTGTCAGCTCTCATGCACKGGGCGTCCCTTGGGATGGCTCATGGGGGGCTGGGTCATGCCGAGCCCCATGGGGTGCCAATAGCCCCTGGCACTGTGGAGACAGCCTGAGCCCACTGTCACTTTAACAAGGTGCCACTAGAAATCAAGCTTTTTGAGACCTATCCTGACATCTGACAGGTAACATCACTCTCTGACAGCCCTTAACTTGCTCAGAGAGTGCCCTTGCTTCTGCCAACTAGTCACAGGGAAAAGAGACTGAAAGAGGTTCAGGCTGAACAGAAGCAGAGGAGATGGGGTATGCTGGCACCGAAGGCTGGGAGAAGGGAGGRTGAGGGGAAGGGACACTCAGGGAAGAGAGGAATGGCAGGGCAGAGGTGACTAGGGGCACAAGCAGTGWATACAAAGAAGTGCAATACTTTTTATTACTTCTGAAAGTAACCAAATATTAACATACTTACATAACATTAACATATTTTCCAACTACAGCCTTAGCTGGTTAATTACTTGSGTAATTTTACAGACTAGAATCAATTCTCCTGGAGTTATACTAGAAATAAATATGGACCTTTGTAATAAATTTGTACAAGAATAACATCAAAGGGTTATGCCCAGCACAGGAGCAGTGTGRCATATGTGAGCAGAGCAAATGAGCATGTCAAAAAATGTTTCTGTCCATTCACTTTGATTTTCCACATCTGCTAAATGGAAGGAATTTGCGTGAGCTGAGAAAAGTGTAATGGCCTGTTGGTTGTTTTTCTGGTTATAGTCTCACACTTCTCTTTTCAGAGGTGAGAATGAAGATGATTTTGTTTTCCAGACTCTACGAATACTCTTGAGTTCAGTGCAATTCTTCTCCAYGAAAGACTGGTGTATAACAAGTCTGCCTGAAAAGTGGCTCACCGAGACAAAAGTCCTATTAGCCAACTGTAGTCTAAGTGGAGAGTTTAATAGACAGAGGTGGCACTATATGAAACCAGCATCAGAATCTTCTTTGAATTTTTCAATGTATAGATTTTCTAAACTGCAGTGAAAACAAGCATGGAAGAAAGAGAAAGGGGTCCTATATTCTCCAGAGTGAATAAAGACTTTGGCTCTCTGAACTGACTATCTGAAAGGAGCTGACTTTTCAGAGAGTGAATATTTTGCAAGTCTTATTTCTTTTCTTTTTTCATTTTTGTGAAAAATAGTCAAACAGCCGAGTAATTTTATTTATCTCATGTTTTTACAAGCGTAAAACTTTTGAGAACCTCTTATACAAATAGGTTCTGTAGACCACCCTGTGGGGCCAGCTGAAAAATGGATGTCCTGCTTTCTTCTGGTGGGTTGGGGATGACACTGGAGCTGACCAAGCACCCTCTTTTCAGCCATGGCTGTGTCTCTCATGGCTGGGCTGGAGCACAATGTCTGTGAAATGTGTTTAGAATCAGGCAGAATGATTTATGTTACGAACCATGACAACCGTGATGAGTTCACTTTCTGTATTATAACTTCACTTAGGCRGTACAAGTACCAGCTTCCTTTTATGGTGCCAGAAGCTCAGCTATGTGATGCTCTATTTCAAGATCTTACAGCTCTGCAGGCAGTGTGCTGGGCACCTGCAGCGTCACCTCCTCCAGCTGAGACAGACTTGCACTCACCTGCTGCTTCATTCAGTTTTCTTCTTCCTTGAAAGTTTGAGTTCAATATCTACCTTCTGCCAAGTGCCGCCCTCTGGCCTCCAGGGTTGTCAAGCTGGGTCAGATTTGTGCCCAGTCCAGGCCAGCTTCCCACATCTCTCTTCCAATATTAAGGCTAAATGTATTGGGGGAAGATGCTTGTCTCTCCATGGCTGCTCAGAGAGTGAGATTTTACTTCACACAGGTAACAGTTTGCTTCAACCCTAAAACTCACTTTTTTTTTTTTTTTTTT
>NW_028186432.1:334219-418312 GCF_003343005.1 Rhea americana
TTTATCGGCTAGCTCACTGTTTTTGGAATGCAGCTATGTTCAATGAAGTCTCATGGCAGTACATTTACAGGGAAATTATGGTAGCCTAAGGAAATAAGAAAAGGATTTCCCGTTGCAGGAGGTCTCCTCATCAAGGCATTTTTTTCCCACAACACTGTAGGGGGAAAACCATATGGAGATAAAATTTGAAATTAAAATAAACAATAATCAAGTAATCATTATTTTTATGATCATATGTTCTTTATCGCCTTTAGAGTGAGAAGATGTTATGGGCGTAAAATTAGTTGGCAGTATGCCTTAAAGCTGAAGCATGACATGGCAAGGAAACAAAGGGCTTTATTCCTCAGCTATTGGCACAGAGCTTGGTTGAGAATGGCTCCAGTGAAATCAATCAGTGCTACAACAGAGACAAGTTAGCTTCCTTAGTGCCTATTTCTGCCACCTTAAGGGAGGAGAAAGGAGGACCATGTAACATCCTACGACACACATAGTTCAGTCTCAGACCCTGATCTTTGCTGGAGGTCTCACTTACATGAAAATACTTCCTGGATTCCCCCTGGTTGCTTTACTCTGTATTTTTAGTCATTTTCCCTAATGAAATCATCTAGCAGAACTAATCCAAACATAGGCTTAATTAATCAACATTTGGCAGTCTATAACTCCATGCTGCAGTCCAAATTACTTGTGACAACTTTCTTAATGCGCAACCAAAATATCTACAGGGAGTCTCTGCCTCAGTCAGCTGGTTGGATAGCATGTCTTCAATTTATTTAATATATTTTAATAAAGCTGCAATAAACCTTTTATCTCTAGCTGCCCACAGAGTATTTTGCAGCAGAAAATGACATTACTTTATCTTTAACTCACTTAAAAAGCAAACAAACAATCTTTTATAATAAAGTGATGTCTTGCTTGGGTCTCAATGGCAGAAAAGGAAGCCACTGAACTGAAGAATATGCAGGTGCTAGTCATAAGGAAGGTCATGAAGCCAAGTGACAAATAAATGCTTGTAGATTTCTTTAGCACTTAACATGACTCAGTTGTAAGATTGCAGATAAAATTCAGCTTGTTTTCATCCTGAACCCGCTGTCTTCTGGCAACCTGAGAGTGCAAAAGAAGAAATAAATCCTCTCCTGATCAGTTAGACATTCAGTTTTTCTGTCATGTTCAAGGAGAAGAGATTAGGTCCACTGCAAGTTTTATGACCAGAAATAATTCTGTCTTCTTTCTAGTTGCAACCTTTCTTTTCTGTTCTGGTTATGTTTTGTCAAGGTGTAGACACAGGTGTCTTAGCACATGGTATGAATTGTTTGTGTTTTAAACTCTCAGACAGATATATACTTAAGAACTGAAATTCCAACTTTGATCCAGACCTAAATTTGACATACGGTTTCGTCTTCAGAATGAGTTAAATCAGATCACTATATCTGAGCCCTCATGAAATGGGAAAGACTTGGTATACTGATCTTAATATTGATACTTGGACACAGCTTCCTTAGTCTGTGAAGGACTTGCAGAAGGACAAAGACAAGAGCCTATCAGTCYTGCATTTCCGAACTGAGGAAATCCAAATTTGAACTCTGATGAAAATTTCTTTCGTGACATCAGACAAAACACAAACACTTTCTACCCTGCCTGTAAAATGGAGTTTCTAAATCTTCCCCATCTCACTGAGGACTTCARTGATCCTCTACATTGCCTGAGGCTATGGAAACTGTCTTTACAGACAGGACATTTGCTTTTTGATTTAGTAAATATGTTATGTATGTAGCTTCTATGGATTTCTGTRTACATATTTTATGAACAAGTTTTCAATGCTTTAATGCTGTCAACATGATCTGTGCACAGGCAGAGTGGCCTCTGAGCTCCTCAGAGGCTGCTTGTGGTCACTGTATTGCAAGCAGAATGGCAGGGGAATGCAGAACCCTGCTCCTTCAGTGACAGGTAGGAATTATCACATCAGCTTGTATCTGAATTAATTTCAGTCCACAAACTGGGGCTATTTTAAAAAAATCAAATGGGGAAAAGTTGCCTGTGCGCTGAATTCCCTGGGAGGTGTCACTACTGTGGCTGAAATCCCAGTAAAGATAAGTTCAGCCTCTGCTCTGAGAAAAGACTTTTGGGAATCACCTTGGCTCCATCTGTTGATTATTCAAAAAAGAAGAAGAAGCTATTGAGCTATTGGTTAGAAAACATGCCTAAAACATGCCTTCTGTTAATCAGATCTCACTCTACAGTGCCAGGAGGGATTTGTGCCACTTCTGAAATAGTTATTGAAAAGGAGGGAAAGGCCRGAGCAAGGTGAGTACTGGCACATACTTGTGGTTGAGTGGTATTTGATCAAGCCATCAGCCCACATTTGCCCGAGTAGTGTTTGCAGCCTGTTCTGTTTGCTCACTGTCAATGCTGGWCAAGCAACAGCTTTCTGTGGACAGGGGGAATGCACTATGGGCTCCTCGGGTGCCCTTCACATGTGGGTTTCACTCTGCTGTCCTGGCTACCACTGTAATTTGTCACAATTTGTGAGAGAAGTCCCACAGGGGTCTGTTCCTTGTGCTTCTGACTGTGCCACTGCGTGCGTCAAAAAATAGTTTACACTTACTTTGCTTCATTTTATTGCCATGTTGACTTTATTGGTCAGCTTTCAAGGTAGAGCACTATTAAGAATGACTCATGTTAATACTGTGGTCATTCACAGAAATACATGTGGATAGCTAAGGAGGGTTGGAAAAAGTATGTATAAGAGCAATTTCAGAATCAGCAATGGTGATAACTTCTACCAAAGAATCCTACAGAAACTGGCCAGGGATCACTATTTTTTCCCCCTCTATCTAATGCCACTGTAATCCTCAAGGATGCATATTTGCAGGCACCATCTCAGTATTCAAAAAGGGTAAGTGTGATGGCAAAAATATACGTAGGGCAATTAGTCTGATAAGTCTCCTTTGCTATAAAAAAAAAAAAAAAAAAAAAAAAAAAAAAAAGATATAGGAACCAGTTGATACAAGACTAAGTGGGGTAATAGATTTAATGCTAGTCAATTTTTTCTTTAATAGAAAATAGATCTTGTCAAGGAAACCTAATTTCATTCTCTGATGAGATTATAAGTTTGGTCAATGAGAGCAACTGTACAGATATAATAGACTTTTGTATGGCATTTGACTCAATATCACATGAAATTCTTCTAAAGGAAAGCACTGTGCAATATCATAAAATGAATATTGAATAGATAAAAGCTCGCTATCTGACAATCTTGAATGTTAGCTGTCAGCAAGGAAACATCATAAAATGAGAATGTTTCTAAATTAAGTTCCAGAGGGATCAATATTAAACCCAATACTACTCAACATTTTCATCAACCATGGGGCAGTAAATAATAATAGTTAAAAAAAAGAAAGGAGGGGGGAAGATGGACTGTTGAGTGGTAAAAATGACGACCTGGTAGCCACACAGGGCAATCAGCTTCTGCTAGCTCATCCAGAAATATTCCCAGCCAAAAGCAAAGACAGATGTATGTAGGAATAAGGCTCTACATGCAGAATGAAGAGCCATATCTGGGACAGAAGGGACTCTAGCATTGAAGCTTTGCTGAACCAGTGGTTCAACAGTGTCCTAGGATAACACAACTGAAGAAAAGAACAATACTGTCTTTGGTATAGGAATGGGAAAACAGGGAGAGGATTAACTCCCAAATACAGCCTTGATACAGGTGCCTGGCTAGCATATTTAGGAGAGTAAAAAGAAGCACAGCAAATGCTACTTGAGACCTGGAGAAAATGATGGAGGGGAAGAGCTAGATCTGTTTAGTGTCTTAAGAAACTGAAACAGAGGTAAGTTAATAAACCTGTTAATAATACCTCAGTGAATGTCTTCAGGGAGAAAAAAACATTAAGTTTGAGAGGGCTCTTAGCTTGAGAAAAGAATGACAAGAACCAATGGCTGGAAACAGAGACCAGGCAAATTTAAATGAAAAATTAGGGAGAAACACAAGAGTGTTAGAAATTAATCAGTGGAACAAATCACAAAAGGAAAAATGTGTTTCTTCTATAATGTATTCAGATCAAGATTTGATGCCTTCCTGAAAGATATGCATCAGTCAAGCATGAACTATTCAGCTTCATGCAGGAGTAACTAGGGGAAACTGAATGACCTGTGATACACAGGTCAGGCAAGCTGAAATATTGCTTCTTTCTGGCCTTAATCTCTATGAATCTATGCATATTTGAATTAGATATAGCAGGGATATCTGTATTTGGCTAGCATGCATCTCACAAATGATTTACTAAAGCTTTCCACCTTTTCAGTGACACATGTTAGGCAGCTGGAGATCAGAAACAATGGCGTGTGCTGAGGACAATTGCTCCCTCAACCTGAGTAATGGCTTACTTATCACCCATTTCTATAAGTATGTGGATAACGTGCACACAGCCCACAGGATGCATTTACTAACACAGACCATRTTGGTGGAATCATTCTGAATAATGTTTGCACCAGAGCCTCTGGATAGCTCACAACAGAAAAAAAAGATGACATTTGCTAAAGCTTTTTTGTTTTGTTTCCCCCAACTTTGACTTTGAAGAGTTCACTCCTTCCTGCTACTCCAGTGGGATAAAACAGTCTGTTAGGGGAGGTGAAACTTCATCTGCTGACTGTGCTATGCAGCTTCTAAGGGCTGCTCTTCAGAGTCTTTCAGCATTTCCTTTCCTCTGCTTTTATTGTCATCTTCCTTTTGCAGTGCGTAGGCCAGTAAACTTACTTGTACTGCATATAGATAATTATTCCTTATTCAGCACACTAACATAAATAATCATTGCCATAGTTCATTTTTTTCAGTGGCTAGAACATTCAGTTACCTAATGTATTGTTCTCCAAATACTGCCCTTTCTTTTTATTTACAAAACTGCAAGGCAAAATTCATTTAAGAGATTAATAATTATTATTGGACTAATTTTGTATGGTGCTCAGCACTCAGATCTCCGACCCATAGTTAAAACATATTAAATTATGGAAGCATATAGGTCACAATTTTATCTCTGATGATTTTTATTAAATATTATACATTATTAATACATTAAATAATATATATTTTTATTATATTATATTATTTGCAGGATATAAAAATAATTAATGTATTTTGTCCTTGCTAAAAAATTTAAATGTGYATACATGTGAAATATACACTTGTAGCATAGAACAAAGTAAATTACTTCTCCTGAGTAGCCTGTGCTGGATTTGAAGATTTAAGAAGAGTGCATTTCTGTCACATTTTGCAGGCTTAGCAATGCAGGGGAAGCAGCTATCTGCCCCTCAGCTGTTCCAGCACACTGCCTGCTGGCATTCTCTGATGACGCCTGAAGCCCTGGAGGGAATGTGGTCTTAGAGAAAGGACCAAATCTTTGTTCAGGCAGACAAACTTAGTAACTTGAATTTTGGGCCACAGCAGTGAAAGTGTACTTTCCTCCCTTTCCCATCAGCTCTCTCAGAGCTGGTGTGCTTTCTTTGCTGAGTGCTAAATCTGCACCATGTCTGACGTGCAGTGAGCTGTCCTTCAAAGTGCAGAAAGGCTGCCTTACTCTCATTGTCCAAGAAAACACTCTATGCACCATAAGCATAAAAGGTAAAGGGAGCTTCCAGGAAACAGACAGGCACAGTCTTGACTGTGGTCATCCTTGCAGGCAACTTCCAGCAAGGGGAAYCTGATTCGCCACCCTTTCCAATGGATCCTGTTTGGGTAACCTAATCTGCTATTTGTCTCGGTGATGGCAGGAGGTCTGAGATACCTAAATTATTCAATTCCCCTGTGTTGGACACAAATCACAGGGTCTATCAGCAGTCTTTTTGATATCCCAGAAGGAAAGATTGTGATTATAGCACCCTGTAACTGGCCACAATCCACAGCGTTCTTTCATTTTGTTTTTTTTTAGGTGTCTTTGCTTTTTGTATCCATACTTTCCTGGCAAGGTTTTTCAGAATTTAGGGTTGGAAATGGTGTCTTTTTCCTCTCTGTTGTGCTGCTACTGAGAAAAACAGCTATGTAAGCCACAGCTATTTTCCATCCTGAGCTCTATCTGTGACTTCTGTATGTGACTTTGACTAGGAACCATGGTGAGATGTTCTCTCACTCCTTTCGCTCAGCCACCTAGAGGAGAAGGGCTCTGTAAGTCATTACTCAGTCCGTATGCTACCCAGTCCCTTGCTGATTTTCATTTAATTGGACTCAGTCTAGATCTAGAGGGTTTACTGACAGGATTTTTTCTTTATTTGGGGAGCAGGTAGAGCATTGTTGGTTTTTTTGCTTGCTATCTTGCCTGCTAAACTTCCTGACTAGGCTAGGCAGCTTGCCATGGTAATACTATAAATCTATCTGGAAGTGAAAAAGGGGAGAATTAAGTTCCTGTCAACAAGGATGAGATACACAAATAATCATCTCAGTCAAATATGTGTAAAGGGACAAACAACAATGTGCTTTAATGTGAACTCAAGATAGACAAGATGAGGATGTCATTGGTTGAAGTGACAGGCTACTAAGCACAGGGAGCCTTTCTCACTCAGTGTCAGTTTGGGTTGTGGAAGCAGCATGAGAAACCCTTAGCAGTATCGGCTGTCTCATGCTTTCTCACTGCATAATAAAATCAGATTGGTTTATCAGAGCTCCTTTTATCTCTGCATGCCAGTCTTCATCAGATCTTTTTCATAAAACATCGGGTTTGTGTCTCTGTTCCACCAGCAGCATCCGTATCAGTTGTGAGTTTAGTTCGAGAAACATATGCACCATAAGGTGTTTTAATTACTGTCATTACTATACTGCCTATATTGACTGGTTAAGTAGTATCTCACGCTACGGTGATTTGCTCATTAAGCCCTGGGTACAGGCTGCAAAACAGAAGGTATATACTGTGGATACCAGAGTCAGGAAAATTCTCATGGGAAGATATAATTTTTAATGGTTTCCTCTGTTTATAAAATAGTTACAAACGATCTTATTGCTTACGGAGGTATGAGGATGATTGCACTGGTTACACATAGAGGTTGGGCTGATAAGCATTGCACAGCCACACCAACACACTTCATTCACTGTCTGCTATGCCCACRTCTATTCAAGGACTAGGTGTCCCCTTACTAGGTCTGACCATTGATTTTGTTCCTTTGCTCTGTTAAAGGAAAGGCTATGCTAACAAGCTTTCTGCTGCATCCCTCTCAACAGCTCTGAGGCAACTCCTTAGTTCATACTTAAAACAAAATTTTCCATGGCAAACTGATATGTTTTGAACCTTCAGGCTTGATAGTGTTCTGAAAGTCTGACATTCCCTCTGGCATTCTTTAACCGTCACTACCGTAGACGGTAGTAAGGGTGTTTTATATCAATCTAAATTATTTCTTGCTGATCTAAAAAAAAAAAAAAAAAGGTCTGCAACTGAACAATCAACTAAGAGGACCTTATCTATATACTGGCTGGGATAACTAAGGTGTGGAAGAAGTAGGTGTAGAAAAGTGCTAACATTCCACTCATTCTTTTCTCCTAATTCCAGGAGCAATCCTACTTTCTGTGTCTGTCTTCAAATCTGCATCCTCTTTTTTTCAGAAATTGCTTAAGAAAGTGCAGTAAAGCCTTGATCAAGAGGTTACTCTATTAATATTGCAACAGCAATAAGTAATGTACTGCTATTATTGAGTTAATAAGTATAAAGGCAGATATATGCTGAGTAGGAGAAATCTGAAGTAGGACTTCCGTGCTATTGTTTTTTATCTTTTGTATCCTAGAAAACTGAGACATCCAAACTAATGAAAGGATCACCTTGTCTTTACTGATTTTCCTGATAACGGAGCCAAATTAGATCATACAGTGTAGCTGTATTCATTCACCACAGAGAAAGGAAAAGTAGATGCTTGGTTTAAGTTTCAGATATTACACAGTCATTCTCTTGTAGAGATACCTACCCCAAAGCTGCTTAGTTCACAGCTGAAAAGGGAGCTTTTCTGCTCACCTTCTTCACTAGCAGTGCAAGTTGTACAAGACAAATTCTGCTTTAACTCCCCAGCATGAAGTTTGGCCCTCTGTTCCCTGTAAATGCTTATTTTCTTAGAGGGTTTTCGCAGATCTGACTTTGGATGAAGTCTGGTATTGCAGCTGAATCTCAGTTAATGTTTCTATTGAAATATGAGTCAGGCAGTTTTCAGTTCTCTCTCTCACATGTGGATTGGCTCTGTGCTACTGCGAGGAAAAAGTAAGTGAAATTTATTGCTGATAAGATTTAGAATATGACTGCAGACCACTAGGAATTCAAATTCCATGGAGAACGCACCACTTTGACATGTATCGTTTTCAGGACGCAGCTTTTCTTCATCCTTGAATCACGTCACAAAATTTCTGAAGAGATGTCTGTTAGTGTTTTGTTCAGACAGAAATTTCCAAGAACGTCACCACTGACAAGAATCTAGAGTGCTATTTCTTTTTTCAATGCTGAGAGTTACTGAGAGAATGAACATGCACAAATACGTTCAGATAATAATAATAATAATAATAATAATAATAATAATAAAGCTTCATTTGGTATTACTGCCATGAGAACATTATACCTGAAAATTTTTCAGAAGCCTTGTGGTTTCTTCCAGAGCATTTGCAACAAAACTACCTAACTTTTATGTTTATCATAAAGAGGAAGAACTAGCGTACTTGTCTATTGTTCCTATTACATTACTACCTCTATCAGTTAGATGAATGCAGCTACTTGGCTTGCCCCACTAGACTGGGCTGATAGACACACAAAGGATAATTTTACATCCTGGCAATTTTAGGAACACATGAAATGAAGAAGCCAACAGTGATAATTTTAATGAGGTCTCTTTCTCACTTTCAAGAAAAAATGATATAGTGGATATGTCTTCTATAGAGAGAATCACAGCAGTCATCCTTTGCATTTTTTAAACATCTTTTAGAGGATTATCTCTACTGTAAATATTCCATATAAAGAAGTCATCCAGAAGTACTGTAGGAAGGTACATATGGGTGTATATATATGTGTGCGGAGGAGGAGTGAGGAGGGAGGGGTTAGGGGGCAAGAAGAGAGAGAAATTGCAGATCTCTTCCCAGTATATATTATCAAAGAGTGAGGGTCTCAGCACAAATTATTCTATACCTATTAAAGCATTTTTATAGGCTGAACTAAGCAAAGCTGATTTTTCTTTTGAATAGGCAGCCTCATCAAATATTCAATACCCAAGCGTATTCTGATCACTCTGCATTGGCTGCTTTTCTCCATTCCCATTTCTCCTGAGATCTCCTTGCATCATATTACATGGCTCCTTAGCATACTATGGGTTTCTTTCTATACCATGTTACCTGACAGGAGCAGCAAATTCCTGTGACTAGAGTGGGCTGAGAATAAATAAAACAGCAACAAGCAAGAACAACAGAAGTCACAGAAGAACCTTCCTTTTGTCTCCAAGTCTGAAACCAAGTGTTTGTTACAGCTACTGGTAGAAGCAAATACAGTTGAAGAACAGAGGATCTGAACACTTACGCTTGTCATCACAGATTTGTTATGTCTCCCCTTCTCCCCCTCACGTCTCTTTGCCTGGCCATCCTGTCTGCCTTGATGATAACTCGATTCAAAGCTAGCATAAATGTGTGCAGCACCAGTAGATTAAAGGAGCTATGTTGACCTATCATGATGGAGAATTTGGACCTGGGTAAATCTAATTTCAGAAAGGTTTTCAAGCACCCAGGGAGCAGCCTTTCATTATTATTCCTTCCTGGTGGCTATATCTTGTATTTATACCAGTGAGAGAAGGGAAATTCCCACAGATCTCTTGCTCAGCAAGAAAAATAATAGGTCAAGAAATGCCAGTTGCTCTGGGATTCTTTTTCTTTTCTATTAATAGTCACATTTCTAACCCTAGTGTCATGATTCAGTCTTTGAAGTAAAGGAAGCAATAGGAAATCAAATGTACGTAGGAGAAGGGGATGTGATAGTTTTAGGCAAACCCACAGAGAAGAACAAATGCCAGTGGCTTGATGCACAGGAAGGATGAATGGCTCCCAAGAAAATTAAAAGCAAGCCTTGAAGTCATGATATTTGGTTGAACAGTAGTAGGAGTGGGCTGGGGAGTGGAGGTGGGGCTGCTGCACGAATATCAGTCCTCAGTTAAGAATAAATAATTCAGTAAGTGATTCCTTAGAGTTCACATTCATAGRGGAAAAATGGTAAATGCAATCCTAGTTTGACAGTTGCAAAGGTGAGGAAAAAATCAGAAAAAGGACCTCTTTTAAAAATATTTTCAATCTCATGGTTTTGTATGTCCTGACTCATAATGTCTGAGTCTTCATCACTGAAATCTTGCCAAGTTTTTCAAACCAGGTCCAGCCCAGACTTTCCAGAGGCTCTAAGTATTGACTCCTAAGCCTCAAACCCTGGAAGTACTTTCATCTGTAGAGTCCTGAGAAGAACAGAGTAAGCAGAGATGACTGAACTGCAGCCAGTTTCCTGCTCTTGCTCTTGCATGCTTTATCACCCCACCTGTACTCTTTCTCCAAAGACAAGCTTCTTCTCCCTGTGCCCCTGATCCCCATATCTCCGAAGGGGAGGTCTTCTCTGCACCTTCTTGGCACAGTTGATGAGACTTTTTTCCTTCTACTTCCTGTTGTGTCACATTTTTGAGCACAGACTGTTCTGGAGCCTATTTCGTTCCAGGCAGTTTTGAAATGAGTTATGCACTGCTAGTTACACTGAAGCAGTGGGATTAACAGTGGGATTAATGTCTGATAAATAAAGCTACCTCAAGAGATGGGAGGAAGGGGAATGTGCTAGGTTTAGAATATTTTATGTATGAGCTTGGTCATAGATATTCTAGTTAGCTCCTCTTGCTTTGTCATCAAATGTGTAAATTTGATTTACAAAGAAGACAATTGACCTTTCTTTTTCTCTTCTCTACCTTTCCTTTTTACCACCACCAGAGTACTTAGCACCAGAGTTCTTAAGTATCTCACTCTTCCATCCTGGTCTGAAATCTCATGGGATCAGATATTATCTTGACATTTAATTGTGTCTGAATTGGATTTTCTGCTTTTGAATATGATCTCTATCTGATCAGATTTAGAATTGGGGATTTCAGTGTAATTAGAGGTGAACAGTAATGTGGGGGGCTGTGTGCACACACGTGTACGCACAAAGAGGTTTTATTGTGAAAAATGTACATTTCAGTCAATTTAAAATTATTAACAAATGCAGGCAGATTTTAATGTATAATTTTGGACAAGTAAACATTTTCTGGGTTTAAGCCTCATTCATAAAAGTAATGTAGGAGGAACTGATCTTTTGTCCTTTTACAATGTATCTGAGTAGGCTGTTGGGGTTATCAGATTTGTTCACACCCTTCTCTGCTTCTTTGATAATATATGGACTTTAAGTGAAGTCTTCTGCCCCTTTGGAGAGTGGCCCAGYTGTCAGCCATTGTGTGTTCTGAATTGAGCTGTCCTTTTGAAGCTGTTCCACTTTGTAGCTGCCTTAAATATTCACAGACACAAAGTGAAAAATTGACTTCAGCCAGGTGGCTAGGGTTATTTATGTGGTTTCTGGTCTCTGCATAAATGAATATTTAAAGAACTTTTACATCAATTTCAGGAGGCAAGCATAAGATAGCTTCATCTTTGACTATTGGCAGTTCAACAAACAAGCTCTTTCAAGTGAGAGACTTTGGTTAAAACTGTGTGTTGAAATTTGTTAGAGGAGACCTTAACCCCAGTTTTTCCCATTCAAAAGCAATGGCATGACAACCATGCTCTAGAGTACTCCTTTTCATTCACTTTCTGAATCTAGTCCTCTCTTTGATCAGATGTGTTTCAAAATGTGTCATTTCACATTGGGCAAAATGTACTGTTGAACCCTAAACATATTCACAATTTCAACCTTCCAAAAAAGAAATTGTCATGAAATGTGTTCTGTTTCAGCCACAGACCAAAACTTAGTGCTTCCGCACGTCCTTAAATGTAATCTCTCTCCTTCCATAACTGAAATGGTATAAAGTGCTCCTCTCTCACTCTAGTGTGTTCTCCTCTCTAATGCAGTATTTCTCTCTACTATGTGTAGCGTTTCAGGGATCTCTGAGAAGAGGGACTGTCTATTTATTTGTTTCACTGCCTCTCACCTATTTTTGGAGGTTCAACTTTGTGAAGGATTGAAAATATCATGATGTTCGTGACTACTATGACAGACATTGAAGAAATGGACAGTGGATAGCTCTCTAATGCTTTTACACTGCTTGCCCCCCCCATGCTGCTCCTTCTAATTTAGGAAGTGCTAATTTAGGAAGTTGAATTAGCCAGCTGAGGGAAGTTAAAAGCAACATATTCAAAATTTTCCTTTTTAATTAGTCTCACTCCATCTTCCTCAGCTCCACTTCTCCTCTAACAGGAAGCCATATGACAGTTATTAGACATCTGCATAACCAGCTGGTTAGAGGTCTCCAGGCTACTGATTGCTCTGGTAAGATCTGCAGAAAAGTCAGTGCACTGTATCCTAATGTACGGGCCTGGCATCTGCCCGCTCTGCCTGCACTTTAGAATAGATGGAAAGGGAGCTATKGACCTGCTATGAATCCCAAATATCTAGATAGCTGGACTTCACAATAGCTGTAAGAGAGAAAAATCCTCCTCTATCTCATCTCTAAAGCACCTATCAGTTTAGTGTTTAAAGTGCTGGCCTAAATCCACTCCTAATTCTTTCAGAAGGCATCTGTTTGCTAAAACTGAATCAGCACTACAAATCTAGATGGGTGCAAATAATTTTGTGTTGTGAGTTTCTCTCTCTGTCAGCTCCATAGCTGCCATTTTGCTCACACTGAGATACAGCAGGTCAGACTGTGGGCACTGGAAAACATCCGGCAACAAAAAGGAAGAGATAGGGCCCATAGGAGACCTCTAAGGGAGTGCTGAGGAAGGCTCCACTTTGTGGTAACTGACAGAGAATCACATGGAAAACAGATGAGCAGAAAGGGGGATATGCTAGGGGATATTTAAGAAAATTGTTGAGGGAGCCAGTGTTTCTCTGCTTCATTAGATGCTTAATGTTAAATTTTGAGCAGGCTATGAGTGGTAGATGGAAGGACTGCAGCTGAATGGAGAATGCATATTGCTGAACCTCCTCAGTGCCCCAATGTGCACAAGTACCTGACATCTGGCATGATAGCTCTATCCTTAAATGGGTGCTGGGGACAAAGGGAGAAATAAGCTTGTGCATAATTAACTGTAAATACAGCAGACAACTGCTCCTTTACGCATTTTTTGCTCCTTTTAGAATATACTTGCAAGTACTCATTCTGTGCCTCGGGCACCTTAACAGCCAGTTACCAGTCACGGTCTAAATAAGGTGTATACCTGTGAACAGATCCACTGCTGCTCAATGTAGCTTTAGAGAAAGACGAAAGTTGATGAGCTGTGTGGCTTGTGCAGAATGATAACAAAATAGTGGTGTGACACGCCACGTGGCAACACGTCCCCTGAGAGGCAGCATCAGTGACTGATGGGGGAGAGAGAGAGATTTCTAACCTAAAAAGGTCTCAGAGCAGTGATGGCTTTGTAGGTTAAAACCATCACCTTGAGTTCCACCTGGGAGCTTAGCAGAGGCCATCGAAATGCACGGAGAAAGGTCTAAATTGCTCCCAGTGTGCRACCTCACTTACCTGTCAGGCTGTARCATCCCGTGCTAGCTTCAGGCTGAATATTTCAGAAGTGTAGCAGTGTGGTGAGAGCATTAAAGTATTCTAATCCCTTGGCCTAGATAACTGTAGTGTGGTCATGACAGACAGGAAAACGTACCTTCGCTATATGGGGTGCAGTGGAAGAAAGAGCTCTGGGACACGGCTGCTCTTTGGCACTGAGGACCAGGCCCTGGTTTGAATAGTGTCCCCAGTCTGCACACTTGTTTTATCTTTCAATCACAGGTGTCAGAGCTGCATTGCTTGGCTGCTCTCCCCTGTCTCTCTGGTCTGGTTGGTTGTGACCAGCTTGCCTGAAACCACTGTTGGCTGGATGGCGAGGTGACACATACCTTGTAGTCTGAAACCAGCACGCTGATCGCAGAGGTTAGTTCGYCTGCTCCAAAACCTGTTCAGGATTATTCCTTATAGTTTTAAGTAACAGGAGTGCTGGGGTTTTGCTGATTCYCTTGGACTAATGCATCACATTGCTGGAATACATCTCACCACTGAACTTTCCTGGTGCTTTGAAAAACAAAGCTTTAGTTCTTTTACTTCAACTGGTAGACCTAGATTTATCCTGCCTAACTTCAGATACCCAAGTGAGGCACCTGAAATGGCAACTTCATTGCAGTGGTAGACTGCAATCTCATACAGAAGCATGGGATCCTTGGGACTGTCAGCCCTTTCAGTAGGCTGGAGTGCCTTGCAGCAGTGCTATTGGTCTTCACTGGCTGTAGAGGGGACTGTGAGTTTCATTGCTGATGCATTGGTAGGGTGAACCTAAGTCTAAGCTTTTTCGTGCTGTAGCCATTTCCTCAGGGGCTCCTGGTTGTTCACAGAGTAGCTGCTACAGTGGTGCCACAAGATGCTGCTTTCAGTACAAAGCACTGTGACACARAGGCCCATAAAAAAGTCAGCTCTTAAATATTTTCCCCATAATCCTTATTCTTTTCTCTTTTGCCTTCTTTATCCACCCTCTGTTTGACTTTGGTGTGAGGAGGTGAGTGAAATTGCAAGGGGACTAATGCAGGAGACCTTGTGAAGGTTTATCGCTCCTTCTGTAAGGCCAGGTTTATGCTCTACCCTTGCCTCCAGGGTATCTATGTGCAAGGGTAACCTAAAACACAACATACAAAGGCTTCCTAAAGAGCTTCTTTTGGCTTAGAGACTCTTAAGAGTAATACTGGATGATATTGTTTGATAGTTCAGCTCCAGTAAGTTATATACTGTCATTTCCAGAGCCCGCTTTTTTTTTTTTTTTTTTTTTTTTTTTAAAAAAAAACCCAAACCAAAACAACAACAAAAAAAACTTTTTACTTTTCCTGGCTCTTTATCATTTCATACTGCAGATCTGGAGACTGCAATTAAGCACTAGACCCTGCAGGTAAGAAAAGATAAAAGTTAAACCTCTCCAGAAACAATCAGAAGTCTATAAGCACCTTGACTCACTTGTGGATTCTGTGACTCCCTGACTGGTGATAAACTAGGACACAAGATGACCCAATAGGTCTATATGCCATGCTTATATGGTCATCTGTTTTTATTTGCACACCAGCAGATAGAACAGGGAGACCATCTGAAGCAAACAATTTATTTGATGGATTAGGCACTCCTTTCAGTGTGTGTTTACAAATAGGCTTCTCTCGTTGTTTGAAATGATCAAATCAATTGTCACTGCAAAAGCGTTTCAGAAGCAGATTTCTCACCAGCTAGTCACTGCCTGGTTACTGATCACTGCAGTCACATTGCATTTTGCTGCATGCTGCTTATTTCGCAAGCAACTTTCAAGATGGATTGGGCAGCTCCGCCATAAGTGGCGTGTTCATGTGACACTCTTCTTATGAGCACAAGTTTTCTTGTGTTAATGTTCAGAAAGAATAAATATGATGAATAATAATAAAAAAGATTGAGATGCTTTGCTGTATATTAAATTTGCCAAATAATCATAGACAAATTTCAGGGAGACCAAAATGCTTTGCTAATTTGGGTCAAATCTGGTGATAAAAGAACAGGTATGGAAATTTAAGGCACTTCATTTTGTCATTTTCTGAATGATTGTTTTCCTTTTTACTCCAAAATTCTTTTTCTCATTTTTAACCAAAACTCTAAATTAAAGGAAAATTGTTAGAAAGAGAAAATAATCCACCAACAAAACAAAGAAAATATTTTCATGTATGCAAAATAAAACTTTAAGGGTTATATTTTAAGTTAGCCAAAACCTCTGAGAAACTTTCTTTTTTAATTTCCCACTTAATTCCCATTTAATTTCCCATTTTTTTCTTTTATCCAGCCACTAAGCTGGAGGGAAAAAATCCATAGCTCTAATCTGAAATACCTGGCAGTCCTTATTCAGCAGTACATTTGGACATAGGCTTTAAACCCACTCCTATTCAGCAAACTACTTATGTTTATTCTAACATGAAATAGACACTTCAGAGCTTTGCTGAAGAGTGAGAGCCTACTAGACTGGAGTTTAATCAAATTATTAATGTTCATATTTATCTGATATTTCTGTTACTGTTTTTTTCCTGACTGCTCGCTCAGGATTAGATCACCGTCCAGCTACACGCTACAAATATGTAGGAGAGTTGATCCTTGTCTTAAGACTTAAAACAGAGTAAGAGGTAAAAAAGGGAGAGCTATAACCAGATATAGAGAAAATATACATACACATGAACAGCATATCTTTCATTTAAGTGTCCCTTAGCCCGTTCTCACCTGAAGACATTACAGAAGAAGTAGGACTTGCAGACACAGGTGAGGGAGGGACAGTGCTGGTGCAACAGATGAGAATGGGCAAATTATGAGTTTAAAATTAGTATTCAAAATCTGTTTGGAGAACTCAAATAAGTTTCTCAACTTCCAGACCAAGCAAAAGCTTCCACCAACATCTAGCACTCTGGAAAACCTTGCATAAGAACATGGGACTGGCTGTGCAGGATTGGACCAAGAGTCTGGTTAGCTGAATATCTCTGCCAGTGGCCACCTTCAGGTGGCTTGGACAGATATAAGAATAGTGTGAACATAGGGTAGGATTAGTGCGTGCTCCCAGCCCACAGCTTGGGGACTTCTTGAATAGACAGGATGTCCTGCTGGAGCCTTTTGAGGATCTGAAGGGTCAGGTTTTCATTTGCAGAATTCTTCTCCTATCTGCATTGGGGGACAAGTAAAAACACATAAACATAGCGAGAGGAAGAATAAAGCAAAGGATATGACTCAGTGTTGTCTCTTCAAGTGGAGCTGGGGTAGAGAAAAAGCAAAAATAGCATTTCTGAGCTCGGGTTCACTAATATTTTTTACATTTGCAGCTGTCTTGTAATTAGCAAAGAGCAGCTTCCTTAAACCATTTGCGATCAGTATATGYACTCTGTTGATCAATCAGTGAATAAAGCTGTGACTTTTCCATTGATATATTGCAGAGTCATTAAACTCTAATTGATGTTTTGTTTGACTGTCTGTTGGACTCTCCAAAGCCCTCAGGCACCCTCCTTGAGTGARATATAGTGTAACAGTGCTTTCAGGTGGAGTGGCTGCTGCAGGGTAGATACACAGACCTCTGTAGATTGTGTGTGTATGTGGAAGATTACAGKTCTGCTGTAATCCCCAAGCTTTGGGGATTACTTTGAAACAAAACGCACTAGAAGGGCTTTTGCATCGATTTCAGAAGGTGATTTCAGTCAAAAACTTTGGTTTCCATTTGTTGATCTAGCACGTAAGCTGGATGGTACTTCCTCTCTCAGGCTCGTTGTCATATTACACGAATAGCTGTGCTTCATACAAGTCAGAGACTTTTAGTTTCTGAGATGACTGTAATAATTTTGAACCATCCTCTCACCTTGTACAAGAGTTGCTGTTTGTGAGTTATATTATTCAGGCTTTCCCAGTTTGTCTGTATGRCATCTTCAGCTTAGGCACAATAAGGTGTAGGATTTTTGTAGTCTCTTCGAACTTAAATTGTTCTGTAATTTTTTTGAAATAAAGTTAATTCCATGCATAATTGCATAGAGGGAATTAAAAATAGAGGTCCTTGATWTCTGTTGATTCTGAAAAACTTAAGTGACTCCAAACAAAGTGGTTTGTTTGTAGTCACAGCACTGTGTGAGTCTCATCTCAATGCCTTTAACTCCACAGACCAGCTTGGCCAGCTTGCTCCTTCAGGAGGAGTCTGGGAAAAAGTCTGGACAGAGATTCAGACAGTCTTTCTCTGGATCTCCCTGCTCTTCAAGGCAGCAAGACTGTTAAGTTTGTACTTCCTGTTGCTATCATATGTTGGCAGAGCTTCCAGGTCAGAGATAGTTTGCATTTAGATGGTCTGGAGTGCTGGCAACAAGCATGCAATCAGCAGCCTTGGTTTGAGAGTACCATATCTGATACCAGACTATTTGAGAGTCAAACTATGCCATACAGCAGTGGTAACACTGTCTTCCTACAGTAATGCTCCAGTATGGCCAGTGCTCCAGATGTGGAATTATGGTCTGTAGAAAAGGTTTGGGTACATGGGAAAACATCTTGCTATCTTGAAAAGTAGCTCCAGAAGCATGGTTTCATTTTGCCRACCTGTTTTCCACGTTTTCTTGCCTTTGCTAGCTGCCTGGGATGTACAGCAGGGGCCTGGGACTGTTTAGGAATGGCATTGCCACTTGGCTGTGCTGCCAGGTGACTGCTCTCACTTGTGAGCTTTAGAGACTGATGTGCTTGCACCTTTTGCAGCTGGCTTTAATTCTGCCATCCCAAGAAGGATGGTTACCCATACGTTTTTCTGTGGTACGATGCCTTCTTAGCTTGGAGAAGACYGGGTGGTCTGTCTCCACAGAATAAAATGAAACCAAACAAAAATGAACAAATAGGRAAGAGATACAGGAGCGGGAAGAGGTAGGAATGTAAATAGAAATATGGTACTAAAACAGTGAAGTATCACCATCATGTTGACATAGAGTCTGCCTTCATGTTCTTACCCTAATGATTATTATTTTGGCTGATCAGGTACTGTCAATAACACATCTATCTCCTGCCTCCTCTTTTGTTATGTKTAGCAAATTGTTTGTGGGCTGTTCCAGATTTCTGCAAGTATATTTGTTTTTTGTCTGAAAATATTTTTGCACTGGGACAAATTACATTGCCAGCTGAAGAACAGATTGTGAAATGCATTTTTATTAACYGAATCATATTGTATGCATTGATCCCTGAGGTCTCATTGGTTGCATCTACTCTATTATGGAGAAATAGCTGGGCAAGACTAGACTAGAGGACATAWTTGATATCCATCTACATGCTTTGTGGACCTCATAACCAATTTAGCGAATTCATCTCATCAGCCCTTCGGTGATGTGAGGCGACTGGAATCAGGCACAGAAGATGCCCCAGGACCCTTCCACAAATCATACCAAAGCCACTTGGCAAAAAGGTAGGGGAATGGGACATGTCAGCAGGGTGAACTCGGGTTTGTTTTGTTTCCTTCAGAGGAAATACAGAGATGAGCTGTCAAGACTCTGGGGTTCAGATCAGTCCCGGATTCCTCTGCCTACAGGATAAACATCACCATTGCATTTATTCTGTTCTCAGAGAGGAGGATGGGAATGTTTTTTGAAAAAGAGTGGGGTAAAGAATCCYCTGGATTTGGTATGGATTTCTGGATGAATATTTATTCGTGGTAGCAACTGCAATATCAACAGTCACACAATTGCCTTGCTGGTTTCTGAATAGTGAACAGCAAGACACAACGTGCATCTACTAGTCTAAATGAACCAAATTTGATGCTTTGATTCATGAGCATAATTGCATATACTTACAAATCAAGCTATTTGATGTGTTCAAGCCAATGTGATGATAGCAGCAATGCAGAAAATGTTTACGGATGTTCTAACTGGAACAGGCAAAAGGAAACCAGTTTCATATAGCCTGTGCCTATGAGAGTTTATATGTCATATACTGTACAGTCTTACTGCCTTGCTCAACCTCTCTCTATGTAGTTTCATCACCTGGTTGCTGAGTGCTGTACACAAATTACTATTACAAGCATGTGTATATATCATATAAACAAAAATTACTTCTTTATGAAAACAGCACTCTTTTGGTACCTGAGAGTCCCAGCAATCACAGGGCATATGTCAAGTATATCAACACATCTGTAAATGTAATCCTTCCTTCCTTAAAGGACATGAGCATAACTCATTCTTAATAGGGCTCTCATGGCAATAAAGGTTAACAGCACACTACCACAGCAGCTATTAGAAGGACCTGCTAAAACCTTAAAAACCTCAGTTAGAYTAACTGTTCAGGGGTTTAAAACAGACCGATGCAATCCTGTTCTTGTAAAATCTATAAAGCATGAGTAGGTGGATTGGCTGGGCACTGACGTGGTGACAATACACAGTAACTCAAGAGTTCATATCTAGATTGGAGCTCATTTAATTCTTTACCTGTGAAAGCAGCAGTGCCATCTTACACTATAGCAACTGTAGTCTCCTGGGCTATGCAGCTTGAAGGACCAATGGAAAGTTTTCACATTATATTTCCAGGCCTTGCTTTCTTTTCTTTCTCTTGAATCCAACTTGTATATATTTCTCTTTCCGAACGTATTACTCTGCCCAGTCCCTCCCATATGTACATCTTCCTATGCCTTAATGACCCCCATACACAAAGCAAGTTTTTGATCTTACTAGCTGTGCTATTGAAGACAGCCTTCATCAGAAGCCATTTCTGCCCTGTGTTATCTTTCAGTTTTTTTTCAAAAGCTGAGATAATTGTGTGTTACTTAAAATGTGTGTGTGTGTGTGTGTGAGAGAGAGAGAGAGAGAGAGAGAGAGAGATGTCAGCAGGGAAAACTACAGGGTGTATTTGAATTTGCTAGTACATGGAGTGAATGATGAACTCCTGTTGTCTCTGATGGGGATATTCCCCTTGGGTGCTGGCATGAGCCATTCTCACTAAAATCAAAGGGTATGGTATGCTGTAAGCACAGAAGCTGAGTTCTGGTTCGGTAGCCTAATTCCCTATGTCTCCCTGTCAGAAAGTGTTTGCTGGAATGTGGCCCTAAAACTCCCTTTCTTAATTTGTTCCTGTAGCTCCTGACTAGTCCCTTCTCCTTGGCCAGTTTTGATCCACAAACTATCTGCCGTGATACTTTCATAACCTTTCCTTTAGTCTGAGCAGACTAAACAGACCCATCCCACTTGCCAGGGTGCCCAGCTTCTTGTAGAGTTTCTTTTCAYTGCTGTGTGAACTTCTATCACTTTAATGGAAAAGGCTAATGAAGTAGAGATCGGTAGCCTGGTAAATGTTACTGTGCAAAAAATCCTCAGCTGTCATATATTTTTTTTTTCTTGAAGCAAATGACTGGAGAACCCAAACACCTTTCATTACTACTCTGCTGGGTCAAGTTTATTATTTTTATTCATGATCATTTCTATGTCCTGTATTTCGAGATAACAGTGTTTGATCACCACAATGCCATTCACAAGTTAACCCTGCCAGTGYCTGTCTTACGTAAGATAAAATTAAGCTTATTTAATTTAGAGAAGGGGGAGATGTGGATGAAATTATCTCCAAACAACCTAATTCTACTGCCATTATTATCTAAGTCACAGCTCTCCATACAGAAGCATCCGAGCTGGTGGCCCAGCCAGGGAAAGAATCCAGGTTTTGATTTTCATTAGTACAGTACCAAAAAATGCTGGCTTAGAGGAGGACCCAGTGGGCTAAACTTTGCTGAAGAAACAATTTCTTCTGCTAAGAACTTGTAGTCTTGACAAAGGAAAATCTCAAAACCAGGAGATAAGTCTTAGCTTAATTAGAACATTTCTGTCCGAAGACACTTCCAGTGCTGTGTGGAGGCCAGTGCCATGTTCCAGGACTGCAGTGGTGGCCGGGCTGCTGTGATCATCTGATTGCAGACTCAACCGACAGGTAGTTGAAAATAGTACTAGTTGAAGCCAGACTGGAAGCCAGATAGTGAGTGATGTGAAAAAGTAAATAAACGAGCATGGTATTTTACTGGCAGGCATTGGCTTGCTCTGCCTTCACTTTGAATTAGCCAAGACCTCATGTCTAATGCCTCACTCTAGGCATGTCTCAGATTCACAACTGCCTAGAAGGGCTTATTAGCTGGCGCTCGGCACTGTGCTGGCTACAGGGACATCGCTTCCAGTGAGATTCGAATGTAGGTCGAGGGAGTTCCTTTCCCTCATAGCGGAGCCAGAGCAAGCTTATGTCACCTGCAAAATGCAAAAACATCCCCCACACCGGTGCTTTCAATAGGGYGATCACTGTATTAATTCTGTGGCAATCATGAAAAGTGGCAAAGAAAAGTAGGTTCATACCTACTGCTGCTTGCAGCAATCTCTGTATGTGAATTTTCTAAAGGAGTCTCTGCCTTCCCTGACAAATTTGTATGGGCACACAAATGAAGAGGTTGAACCCCACTCTGGGCTTAGTCATTAGCACCCTGCAGTCACCCTTCCACAAATATATGGCTTAGAGGAGCAAAAATAAATACTCTGCAGAAAGAACATTTACTTCTGATTAGACAATTTGCTCTGAATTTTTATATCAACACCCTCAGCAGAATCAAAGGGCACTAAACTTGACTCCTGCAGAGACATTTCTAGCATTTGAATGTCAGTCTTTTGTGTTAAAACATTATTTTTTGGTTGTTTTGTTTCTGAGAGGTATAATGGATTTGAATACTCTAGAAAGATTTAAGATCTTGAAGCGTCAGGTCTAAGATGCTGCTGTTCTTCCTGAAGGTCAGTAGTTCACATCCTCAAATATTAAAAAAAGAAAGAGACTTTACTGAAATTGATGGCAGTACTGCTGATTTTGATCCCACGTGATTTTAGTATACTTTTTCCCTTTTCTGGGACATACAGATAATGAGACCTGTAACAAGAAATGTTTGCTTCATCGTTATCCTCGAATCCTAGACCACTGAATGTTTTCATTATGTGAGAATTATTACCATTTTATTATTTTTAATGCCTTGAGACATTTTCCTAAATGCTGCACTGCCACACAACAACAAGACAGAATTTTTAACTTTGTATGAACAAATAGCTGTTGCTTATGTAAGTGGAAGAGAGGAATCTAGGCTGCAGCATACCTCAGATTTTCAGCATAACCAAACCGATCAAAACTTTACTAGTGAGAATTTCCTATCACGTCCTGTTTAGCAGTATTAATTACAGAATATTCAAGGAGACCTTAAGGTGACCCGTATTCTAAGGTCTGTCACTACACAGTCAAGTCTTCCGAGATCAGCAAATGCACACAGTTTGCTGTTCCTAATAAACTCACCCAATTCAGTAGTTCTTCTCAGGGCATGGCTGAGGTACTACTAGAAAGAGAGTGAAACTATTTGCATTTTAAATAGAACAATATCATGAGATTATTGGCAGTGAATTCCTGTACTTCCCAGTGTGGGACAAATCTTCTGCAACTAGTCATGATGAAACAGTGGTTCAGAACCAGGTCACTCAGGAGGACACAGCATACAGAGAAAGATGATAAAGCAGGATGCAGGGGCTGCAGAGCTTTCCTGGGGACCTCCACAGGGTGACTGCAAGCTGTAGGTAACAAGGAAGACTTTGTAATTTCAAGTCTGCTGGCAAATCCTGAGGGATTTATGGAAAATATAGTTTCTTAGAGTGGTTTTATAGCCTTGAGACAAGTTGGGCATTCAGAGTAGCCTTGTGGAGTTGTCTCTGAAAGGGCTAAAGTTGTTACATCTCTTTTAGCAATTACTGATTGATAAATCTCCCTCACCTTGCAAATTTGAATTCTATTCAGTTGTGACTGAAAACTAGGCTCTTCTGAAAATTTGTCGCTATGACTTGTTTCATTAGAGGACTGGATAACGCATCACATTTTGATGTAGTAGTACTTTTTAAACCTAGCTGATCCATTAGCTGAGCTAAAAAGACACCCTTTGTTATACGAAACTTCAGCATATTCATCAGCCTAGAAGTGTGGTCCAGAGACCATCAGAGGGAGACACAGCACCATACTGAGGAGGAGCAGTAAGAACTTAGGGTTTCTTAAAGTAGCAATCCTTAAATGGATTTTCAAGCCTACTCTGTGCAGGAGGTTGAACCTGCCTGAGAAGGACTGTCTCTTCTCTCCAGGACCTCSCTTTGCATGGGACCTGGCTGAGATGTCCATCTTGCTCAGCATCATGTACCACTGGGACTCAAGATAAACAG
Source organism: Rhea americana (assembly GCF_003343005.1). NCBI lineage: Eukaryota > Metazoa > Chordata > Aves > Rheiformes > Rheidae > Rhea > Rhea americana. The sequence goes on from NW_028186432.1 coordinate 358,111, forward strand.
AGACTTGGGCTGTAGTTACACCATTCATTCAGACCTACCTTGGTGTCTACACATCTCTGCTTTATGCTGTATACACACATTTCCAGTGGTGACTTACCATAGTCACAGGGACTTCCCTTACTCTTTCTGATTAATATATAAAGCCACAAAAGCAATATAATACATGAAAAGACAGCAAAGTGAGGAAAATTTATGCATTTTTTTTTACCTTCTCTCTGCATTTATTTTAGGTTGTCTTTATGAAAGGAGGATACTCACAGGAAGAAAAGTTGCATACTGTGAGATTGCATGCATGAAGATGCAGGAACAGCTTTTGTACTGAGAGGCTAGAAGTTATGTTTTCCTGGTATTATAAAAGTATTTATCCAAGTGAAAGAATCTCAGCATAAAATAAGCACAGAAAATACTTGGCCTTAACCTAAGAATGGAYATTAGACTACCTTTTTCCGGAAGCTGACATTGATTTGTTCAAATAGGGTTCGCACTTGTACATTTTAGCTTCTACTTTCATACTTTCAGTTTCTCAATGAGAAGAAGAGCAGAAGTAAAGCAGAAGACTTGTAAGTGCTGTTATTGGACTATTTCTGGCTTGAACTGAAGCAGCAGGTGGTTTAGGTCAGTAAAGAAAGCCTGCTCAAGAGGCTTRGGGAAATGCTTAAACTTTTAACTGCCTTTGGAACCAAACCTTGTAATTCTCAGCTCTTCTGAGTTCACACATTGTGATATCCATCTGCCACACTGCTAACCTTTTGGAATGAGTGCTTGCAAATTTATGCAGGGAGATGCTGATGTTCCAGTTTTATACTAGTCCCATTTAACTAAMTTCCAGAGAATCTCTCTATGCAATTCTGGTACCAGAAAGTCAGGAGAGATATATTTATGTCCATCATTATTGRAAAGTGAGCCTGACTGTTCAAAAATTTACAGGTGTTTACTGAAGGTAACCAGATTTTCTAAAGAATTGACGATTTATAGTAGACATATTTGTCAGCTGTGGAAAGAACATCTCTCTTAGGCTACCAGGTTGCAAAAATACAAGCCAATTTTCTGGCATAAAATTAAGGGATCTATACATTTCTAATATTCACTGTGTTGTTGTTCTCATGATATATGAATAAAATGACCGTGCACTTATCAACTCCACCTTAGGCAGGAGTGGAGCTAGTTTAAAAATACTTCAAAATGCAAAATAATGTACTGCTTCAAGCTGAATTTGCTTAATTGTGTTATTCTGATAAGAGTGTAAGCTTTGTTATCTCCCATTGCTCCATTAAGATTACAAGGAATGTTTTCAATTGACTTTTTTTTACAACTTCTCTATATTCAGCTGAGTTAAATGAGTTTCATGACATTATGTGTGAGAATGCCTTGGCCTGGTGATAGAAAAGAATATACTGACCCTTCTGCCACCTACAGTGTATATTATTAAATAAATGGGTTATTGGCTGCGTATTTCTCAGCTATGACAAAGATCCAGGTTCAAATCACAAGGCTCTTTCTGCAGCAGCTGGAGTTGACTGAATACAGAAAAAAAATGTTGTTCAGCTGTGGACCTAGGGGAAATATTGGACTGCAGCAAGATACGATTTAGGGTCGTGAAACTAGGCAAGTGTTACAATTTTCTACTTTCTATGTACCAGGCTTTTTCATTTTTAAGTTTCTGCCATCTGCAGAGACAACTGCCGTTTTGTGTGGAAGAACTGAGGCAGTTAGGGATAGAAAACACATGAGGTCACTTTCTTGCTACAGTATCTTACTTCAACTATTTCCTTCTTCTTCTTCTTCTTTTTTTTTTTTTCTTTTTCTCTCCCATGTTCTGAATAAAAGACATTTGGCTTGAGGGTAAGAAATTGTTGGCTGTAGGTAGCAACCATTAACACTAATGGAACTTAGCAATCAAGCTGCATTTGAAGAATACTGTGGGTGTCACTCACACGTCCTACTTATCACTCTGTGCAGTATTCCTATAGCTCCAAGCAATCCTAATTAGGATTTGGACCCACTGTGCTTGGTCCTGTGCAAAGACTGCAGAAGAACCTTTCATGCTCTGAAAGTTTCCTTGCTCCAAGTATCATCTGTTTACGAAACATATAGCACTTCCAAAATAACCATATGAAGACACTTTTGTAATTCTCTACAGCATCCCAGATCCCAGAAAAGCAATGSGAGCAGAATCACTAATGCAGATCTYGCATAGACRAAAGCATCAGCGTGGCTAGGTAGTTAGCTTTGCCGATATTGTTATGATTATTATTACTTCCTGAGTGCAGATGGAATAAAGTCCCTATTTAGGTTTCASGTTCTAGTCTCAAACATTTTCTGTATCATGAATCCAGGGGAAATGGATTTTTCATTTAGCAGAGTCCAGATGTAAAGCTGTGTTGTGGCAACTCAGGGGGAAAATAAGAGGAGGTAAAGATGATGCTCTGATTCCTGCATTTTTGTATACTCCCCCTGGTGTTATACATCTCCTGCTTTGTAAAAGCAGAACTCTTCAAACAAGGAATCATTACGTAGGCTTGGCAGTTTCTTATCCTTTCCTCCTGAGGAAAGGAAAGTCCTTGTCTTTTCCTCTTGCTTTTCATCCCCTCTTTTCCTTTTTCTAGCAAAGCAGAGCTCTCTGTTATGTTCAGTGCACCCCTCTGTGAGGATTTTAGGAGGGATAAAAACATAATGTAATGCACAAATGTCTTGTTCYCCAATAGCTTGTAGAAATATAATGCTACTTCTTCATATTTCAGGTCAAGACTTTTCAGTTAGCTTATATCCTCAACAGCAACATACGTTTTGATTTAGCCAGAGGTTCAATGAACGGAATTGGATTGAATTTAATCTTTTTGTAAAGAAGTAGCTGAAATTGAGATGCAAGTTATAATTTCCTTTGAAAAGATAATGCCAACAACAACTCATGCATTGTATAAACTAGCTTAAAGTCTCTTTAAAAAAGTGCTATATTCTAAAGTAATGGTCAGAAACCACATATAACAGGTTACTGTACATTGTGAGCTACTGACCCAAGCCAAGTATAGTTTCTCTAGCAACACAAAGGAGTAAAAAGGAAAATGTTAGAAAAAAACTCAAAAAGCAAAGCTTCTCCCCCTACAATTGTCAAGTTTTTATTCCTGTCATAGGTTCTCCTCTCCTCTCCTCTCCTCTCCTCTCCTCTCCTCTCCNCCCTACAATTGTCAAGTTTTTATTCCTGTCATAGCCTCTCCTCTCCTCTCCTCTCCTCTCCTCTCCTCTCCTCTCCTCTCCACCCCTTGCCCTTTGTCCATCACCCTTCGTACTTTTTCACATTTTGCATGGCACTTTTTTGCACAACTTGACAACTCCATTTCACTTTCTGTGCTCAATCTGTATGATTTCCTGTTTTAATATCATTACATTTGAAATGAAAGGTTTCGTATTCAGCACTGTGGTGATATGATCACACTTCCAAACTCATCTCCTCCTTCTGTGAGGTTTCCTGATTTTGTCTGGCCAGGGAAAGAGCTTCTTTATTTCTCATCCTTCTTCTAGATTAATGTAACTTTCAGTTCTTATCTAAGACTTTCTTCCCTGTCCTTTACTTTTACCCCCAAGCACACACATATAGTGTATRTGAGTGAGATTTGGAAAGAACCAAYTGGCTGYACAGGCATTTTTTCCCTTCATATTCTCTTTGATGTGAGACTCTGCTGACATATTTTCATTGCCTGGTATTGAAGAAAAGGAAGCTACATGAAGTAAATCAAATGTTGCCCTGCTGGGTCTTAAAATGACAACTCGCTAGGGGCCTGGGAGGAATTTAATTAATCAGGTCAGTATTCAGGTCCGCGAGATCTAGGCCCAGGAAACAATGTAGAAAGAATTAGAGAGAGTAAAGCACTCTATGAGTGTAATAAATCAAATTTTAAATGTCAGAGATGACATTTGACTTGCTACCAACATTTGTACCTAAATTAGTTAAATATGGTTAAAATGAATTGGGTAATCACAGAAAATACATCTGGAAAGGGCTTCAGGAAGGTATATAGTTTCTTCAGCCCCAGTGCAGGATCTCACATATCTAACCTATTCCTGGAAAATCTTTGTCTAATCCATGCTTGAACATCTAATCTGATCTTCTAATCCATACCTCTGTCTTCTAATCCATGTATCAAGTGTTGGAGATTCCACATCTTTCTCAGGCAGCCTGTTCCTGTACAGAATTTTTGTTGTTAGAAAGTTATTTTCTGGTGTTTAACCTTTCTTTCATTCTAGTGTATCTAATTGTCTAAATCTCCTTGTAGGAAAGACATTCTGACCTCACCTCACATCATGTCAGTTCAAATCACAATAATTAAGTTGAAGTCAACAGTGTGAGTCCATTAGAAGGTGAGAAGTAGACCATTATTTYTGAAGATCCTCCCACTAGTGCTAGAGGAGGTATAACCACACTGAACACGTGCATCTTGTACTGGGACTTGGACAAGCCTAGTAACACAACAGGGAGCTGCTTCTGCAAGTACTTTCTGAGAGCAATTTTTAAAGTAYGTGAGCTGTATGAACCCATACCTGACATGAGCAGATATCACGTTCACTTGGCCTTGAGCTATCCAGCAACTTTTGAACAAACTCACGTACTTGTGCTATGGATTTCTAGCCTAAATCAGGCTTTTTGAAGCCTATGATGTCCCCCAAAACCTGGAATAAGCTTGTCCTCTCTCATAGAAAACATCTTAGGACAAGGAACATGTGTGACATCGTTTGGTCTGTCTTTGCCAGTAGTTAAGGCTCCTTCAAAAGCATGGACGCTTCCAGACCCTAGCTTGTCAGTCTAAGAGTGTTGAAGTCTCTCTGAACCTGATGCTTTCCTCTACATCCCTGCTTCCTACTGCTAGAATGAGGCATCTGCAGCAGCTTCTGAAAGCCTGTGCTTTTGCATGGCTTTCAGAGTGCATGTCACAGGGCAACCCTTGGGTTGTCTCCTACTTCCCCTGAGCGCTAGAGCACTCCTGCACAACAGGCTCRCATGGTAGACTGTTGTTACCTGCTTCCTGCTGGAAGAGCAATAAGGGAGCCAGTCAACTGGTGGAGGTGGAAGAGGCATAAGCAGTACATTCTGGCTTTTGAGCAAGGAATTCTAATGAGAAACAAAATGATAAATATTTGCATTCATGTTTTTTTGTTTTGTTTTGTTTTTTTTTTGTTTCACTTGTTTGTGCTTTACACTCGGGAAACATTTTCCTCATGGTATAAAGTGCTGAGGCAAGTTGAAGAAATAAATATCTGACAGCCTCATTTGGCTAAGATTAAGTATACAGAAAGTCATTTCACATTTCGTTGCTCCATGTTGAAASTAAACAACAACACCCTTCTTTGGCCTAATTTGTTTATTGTTTTGGGGCTTGGCAGTGAGGCAAACCTTAGCAAGACAAAGATGTAGGTCCAAACTGAGCCAGATCTACAAATATGCTTGAATTGTAGAGTTGCGTTTCACTTCCACAAATCCTTTCTTTCTTTTTAGCTCCATTTTCACTGTTTTCTCTCTTTCCCYYCYKKYYKSMWKSCSRMYKGGMGGCTCCCTCCTCYTCCTGCATGCTGCCTGTGTGCAAGTGGTGGGGGCAGCAGTAGCTGGCACAGGAGGGACAGGTTGCTCTCCGCCCCTGTGTCTGCTGTGATATTGTGCCTTGCAGCAGCCAAAAAAYTCTACTCCAACCCCTACAGCCTCAGGTCAGCACCTGCCTGGTGCTTTGGGGATGGAGCCAAGGAGCCCCTCAAATGTGCAGTGAGTKTAAGAGTCTGCACAAATTTAACTGTGGAACTTCAAAACCTCAGCACTGACCATGAGCAGCCTGAGAGATTTAGTTGGGTTTCAGGTACCTTTTCCAGAAGGAAGCTAATTCCTGTATCAAAGTGTCTCAGTGGAGTATACGTTTAATTTTTTAGCCTCAGCAAAATTCATAATGTCATTCTTGGAATGATCACCCCTTTTGGCTCATTGACTTTTGCCCTCAGAAAATTTTGCAATTGTGAAAGTTAATGAAAGTGAGGGCAGACGAGCAGCCTGGGGAATGCTGATGAGAATGATCATGTTTAGGGAATGAAATGGGCAACTGAAGATAGAGTCTCTTTTAAAGAAGTGTTTCTAATGGGAKGAATTTCACAATCATTGTCCTAGACAATGCTATCAGCACTAATAATAATGCACAAAAGTAAATCTGATTTTCTCGCACTAAATTCCARTACACTTTCTTTAATGGCTATCAATATTAGCTCCAAGTTCCCTGGAAATCCTAAAAGCCATTCATAATTTCTTYTCAATTAACTTTTATCTGAAGATGTTCAGTGTAGCTGATGCATTTGTTTGATCATATATACGAACTTATGTAACACTGGTGCCTCTATTTCTGTGTATTGCAACTTTATATTTCTAGGAGCTTCACTTGAGTGCAGAGACAGAAATGATTTGATCATGGTTTCTACAGCCTTCTACTAGAGTAAAAACATTAAGRCTGTACTTTTTTTCTATGGACTTTAGTTCGATCCTTTTTTGATGTCTTTTGATTTAAAACATAAGCTAGAGAGAGTGGAAGAGTCAGAAGTGGAAGTGGAAAAGACAGATATTAGTACATAACAGAATTTCAATTCAGAGGAAAAATAAAATGAGTATTTCTAGTAGCGTTGTGTAAAGATGCAGATAAGGTGAATGCAGAATTGTTATTTACTAAATCCTTCAGTGCTAGAACTAAAGAGCACTTGAGGAAAGGAATAAGAGAAGAATTTAAAACCGATTAAAGAAAGCACATCTCACACAGTGGGTAATGAACTTCTGGAAGTTGTTGRCCCAGCAGGCTGTAGAGGCACAGTATTAGCAGGCTCAAAATGGGATTGGACAAATTTATGGACAACAGAGCCATGAATGGATACTAAAGGGGAACGGCAGGTCTAACATCCCCAACAACAGTGAATACTGAGGAAATACAAGAGGAACAGACATGGAAAGTGCCAGACTTGTGCACTGCCTTTGCATAGTCTCTCCTCCTGCCCCTGCTGGGTGCAGAGCACTGGCCTGGGGGGATCATTGCTCTGGCCCAGAAGGGCTGCTCCTATACTCTAACAGTAGGCACAATTACATATCTGTGTGTCTAATAAGTGCAAGATTTTAGTTACAATATTTTACACCACTAATCAGCTTTTGCCTAGGCTGAAATGCACAACACGTTAAAAATAATCTCTACTATATTAATGGGTATTTTGGAACAGCTGTTTCACACTAGTGCTTTTTTCAGAAAAATAAAATTATGTATTTAATTTAATTTATTTAACATTTAAGGGGAAAAAGGTTGAGTAATTAAGAGCCCTATGAAAAGCCATAATGTTCATCTAACACAGGAATTTAATCACAGTTCTGTTAGGCTTTCCTTAAAAAAATTAAAAACCTGCTAAATGGATTACTGCTTTTTTTTTTTTTAATTAGATGGCTTAATTATAGCTTGTTAATGGAAATATTACATAAATACCCCTCAAAGCCACACATCCCGATGCATTATCACCAAAGAGAAAAGTTGCAGGTGTCCCTAAAAGAGCAACTGTTAATATAGGTAAATGGAAAGAGAATAAAAAGCCACAATAAAACAACTCCTAAATGGTGCAATGGTACCTTCATATGGGTAGCCATTGCTGTTGGGATGTGTTGACACTGCAGTAATTTACCAGCTTAAACAAAGTTGTTGGTTGCCTGAACATTTCAAAATTCAAGATTTTCTGTGTATTTCCTCTGTGCCGATTTAAATCTGCAACTGTAGTTGCAGATTTCTCTCTGTCAACTATTTTATCTACATATTCATAGAGAAACTGCTTCATCTACATATTCATCTGAATGYTCTGTAGTCACATAGAGCAGTCAACTGCTGGAGATTTGGGGAGTATTTTAAGGTTTTTTACAGTCTTCTTATGTGCCCTTTAGGTCATCATTGTTCCTCCATTAACATGGAGGAAATAAATTATATGGAAATCAAACATATTCATCTTCGTCCAAAGCTTTCAGGATTCCGGTTAAAAGACTGAGTGTGACTGAGCTATTATATGTACACAACAGTATTCCTGTGTACGCAAGCATGTGCACACATGCACTCATACATCATTATGCTCCATATTTGAACAGATATTCTTTGGATAAAATGTCTGTCGGTCCTAGCTACATCTGTTTTGGCTGCTGACCTTGAAAAACCAGAAAAGGGTCACATTTTCAAGGGATCATTGATTGGAAATTCCAGATCTTTTGAACAGGGTTATAAACAAAGGTAACTCCAAGCTGTTAGTCACTTTGATAATCCAACCTTTGTGAATGGATACATTYGTGCTCAGGTGTGTATGCGTACACTCGAACTATAAAAAACATGTAAACACAACTTTATTTAGGTAACTGCACATACATTCCCAAGTATCTGTTCATTTTTGTTTAACAAAGAAATATGCAGTACACACACACACACACTGTTACAATCAGAATTAAAGACATATCACAGACTATGATATATATATACCCAGGAGAATTTAAGATCAGTTTGTGAGGTCTTTAAATACTGAAGAGAGAGAAAATTATTATTTGAGTTATGAACATGGAGAGAAATATTTAAAGCTTCCCAGAGTACATCAAGGGGACAAATAAGACAATAGAATAATTCTGGGCTAGGACCAGGAAATCAATTGAAATGAACTGCAGCACTGCACTGATTTTTACTAAGAGATGAGTGAATAAGGCATCACAGAATGCCCAGTCTTGCATATATATATATATATATATATATATATCTTATTTTGGGGGCTTGAACAATGGCAAAGTTCTACTTCTGATGAGTCACTTCTATTCATAGAAGCATACACAAAATAATAGTTTCTTGCATTGACTATGATTTCTCCAAAAGAACTAATTATAGCCTGAGGAAGATTATGAAATTTAGGCCATAGTCTCCTTTTCTCTATTTCTAAGCACTGAATTGGATCAATACAGAATTGTTGATTCACAATCCTTACACAATGTTTGATAAATAACCACTACAACTCTATGTGATGAGGAATTTTTATCTTTCTGAAGAGCCATAGGGACTTGAAGGTCTGAGAAAGCCTCTGGCTAATGCAGATTTTACCAGAGGGAGAGACAGTGCTACTCCTAAGGAAAAGAGAGCAGAGGGAATATTGGGCAATTTCTCATCTGCTTGGAGAGTCTTGCTGTGTTTGGAGTCTCATACATTTACCTTGCATGGTACCTCCAGCGCAGCAGCTATATGAGGCCATGCACCCTCAKGAGAGATGCTCAAYATTTTTGTTGAGCTTATGTCTCATYTTCTGTTAGCATTTATTTCCACCCATTCAGCATARCTGAATGACTAATCTTATGTTTGGTGAGGCCTAAGGAGAGGGGGTTGCAACTTCGACCCTATTTTAATGCTTATAACTGATGCCAAGAGGGAGAGCATCCACTAAGAAACTACTCTTGCTCAGGACATCTGGGTTCAACGTGCGACTTTGCACTGCCTGGCTTGGAGATGTTCCCTGASCTGTGTTTCAACATCACTCAACAGCCCCTTTATGTCACCTAATCTTTTAAAAAGGAGGGCTCAGAGTAAATCCTAGGGAATATGCAAAGTGGAATGTCAGTGCACACATGCAGACTGGAAGGAGAAACTGGGGCCGAGAAAATGCATGGTGGTCCAGCAAATCAAGGGCTTTGCATTTGGGTGACTGCTTGGTGCATGCGAATAGACGATTCAGTGAACTGTATGCAGGGATTACTGGCTCTCTCAGAGGTACTCAAGACAGGCCTGAATTGCACTGATAGCCCAAAGAAACCACTGAAAACAGAGTTGAGCAGGAACGTTCTGATAAAATCAAGCTGCATAAGAAAATGCAATGTCATAAAATGTGTGTGTGTATGTATATACATATATATGTGCATATATATGTTGTATATGTGTGTATATATATGTGTGTGTGTTTCTATGTGTATATATGTGTATGTGTGTATATATATATATTTGTAGAAGAAAAAGGTCAGACTCTGTGAAACAATCCTGTTACCAGCAGATCTCTCACCTCAGCCAACTCTGGGTCTTGGAAGAGTGGTAGGGAGGTGTTATATGTGAATATTTTGAGGGGAACTGCAGTTTCAGATGAAATTTCAAAATATCCATATTACCTGAAAACCTGAAATCTTTTACCTCTGCCATCTTTTATGAAGGAAATGTATCTTGCATGGGGGAAGGAGGATACTTACATTTTTTAATTAATTCCATAACCCTATCTGACCATGAGCCAGCAATGTGCCCTTGTGGCCAAGAAAGCCAATGGYATCCTTGGGTGCATTAGGAAGCATGTTGCCAGCAGGTCKAGGGAGGTGATCCTGCCCCTCTGCTCAGCCCTGGTGAGGCCTCATCTCAAGTACTGTGTCCAGTTCTGGGCTCCCCAGTACAAGAGAGACATGGWGCTACTGGAAAGAGTCCAGAGTAGGGCTACGAAGATGGTCAGAGGGCTGGAGCATCTGCCCTATGAGGAACGGCTGTGAGAGCTGGGTCTCTTCAGCCTGGGGAAGAGAAGACTGAGGGGGATCTTATCAATGTGTACAAGTACCTGAAGGGAGGGTGTCAAGGGGACGGGGACAAACTCTTTTCAGTTGTCCCATGTGACAGGACAAGAGGCARTGGGCAGAAACTGAAGCACAGGAAGTTCCGCCTGAACGTGAGGAGGAATTTCTTCCCTGTGAGAGTGACCAAGCCCTGGAACAGGTTGCCCAGAGAGGTTGTGGAGTCTCCTTCTCTGGAGATCTTCAAGGCCTGCCTGGCTGCAACCCTGTCTAACATGCTCTAGGTGACCCTRCTTGAGCAGGTGGGTTGGACTAGATGATCTCCAGAGGTCCCTTCCAACCTTACTGATTCTATGATTCTATGATTTCTTCATTCGCTGTTTGTTAGGTAGGTATCAGTGGTCTGTCAGGACAATGTTTCCTATTTGGTGCTCAGCTGAAGGCATCCTATTTCTAGTAGAAGGCTCTGGTCCCAGATAGTCAAACTTCTGTCAGCTCAAATGTGGACTATTTCACTACTTTTCCTCTGCTACTGAAGCCATGTGGAACTTCTAGCCTGGGATGAAGCTCTCCAGTAATGAAAATAACATTTTCCATAACCAGATTTGTATCAGTGTTCAACCAACTGCACTGGCCACTAAGTGGATTTTCATTTRAAGTGTTAGGCAGTGAGTGGCTGGGACTTAGAATTATTTGGCTTAATATTCTGCAGTCCATTCTGCCCAGTTTCTGGCGAAGGAGATGTTGCATAGTTATTGGCAGGGTTGCAATATTGTGTGAGGAGTGTTAGAGGTCATGTTTATTTGAAAAATTGCTACATGTTTGGTATGATAAAAGATGCCTAGATACTACAGTAAAGAGGTAGATAGATTCCAATATGAGTGGAGATTAGAGCTTACTGTAGAGTMCTGCAGAACCCTGGTAAAGTCAGGCCTTCTGTAAATCAAAGAAATTCTCAACACGGAGAGCTATATGCTGAGGGCATTTTTCTTGAATCAGTACATCAGTAGTTTAACATACCATAAAACTAAGCAGTGTAACGATGATGATCGTTTCCTRCTATTTGTTGCCAGAAGCCTGTGCATTTCATAAAAGCACTGCCAGACAGAAGTTTTTGTCACATTTAGTTCCTCTGAGGATTTATAGTTTGGTGGAAAATTTGCTGTTGGTGAAAAGGGAACTTACACAACTGAGAGTGACATTTGCCCAGGAGTAAAATTTGTTTTCACATTAAAGAACAAAAAAGAAAAAAAAGAACAGGAAAGTAGCAAGGAAATATGCTCACAGGTTTACTGGAGGGAATATCTGAATCAAAGCCAGAACTGGTCATCTTCGTTCAGTTCAATCTCTGATTTGATTTTCTTGTCAAGACTCTAACATCACCATACTTTGTCCACGAGGAGCCTGCCAAACAGTATCTAAAAGCTTGCAGATGATTTTGMTCCTACTGCATCACTGAGAACCTCACAGATTTGCTGTTTTAACTTAGATATGGTATTGCAGAAGCACTTCTCTGCTTTATACATGTGAAGCAACGCTCTTTCTGCTTATAATCCCAGTATAAAACTGTCCTCCAAAGACCTGTTGCAACCTTCCTACTACTCTTCTCCATCATCTTATTTTTGCTATGCTGTCTGTCTCTGTTCACGCTCTTGATGGAAGTTTCTTCGCTGGAGTGCTTGTTGCCTAGAAGGTTCTGTCTCTCTCTACATCACTGAGTCTTCATCATCTTTTGAGTCTCTACTGTGGGTGTGCATTATCATCCTTGTGTCTCCTTTTTCATTTTTTCCACATCCATTATTAGACTCATAAGTGAAATCTGTGTTAATTTTTCACTCTATAGCTTAGTTTAATGTATTCTTTATACCATATTCACTCCTGTCTTTCAATTTTTAATCCTGAATCATTTTAGACAACAATTACTTTGAAGGATGCTACACAAGATAAGTTTATATTGTATAGTCTTATTACCAATAGCAAGATCAACTCCGTTCCCTTTCCTATAGGGGCTTCATAGTCTATTTTTTAGGACCTCAAACAATATATCAGCTTTGAAGTGGATAGGCAAAGAGGAGCTGGACTGAGAAGGGTTTTGGTGGTGACGTGTGGTGATCTAGTATGGAAACAGAAGGCATGCTATACTCAGCCTCTTTTACATGATTCTGGTAATGCCACCTCAATATTTATCTTGGGTGATATCATTATACAGCCTGGCCAGATCTGTACAGGAAAGTCTAAATGACCCAGACTGCATCTGCGGACCTCATGGTCCTACTCAGCTTTGTGTGTGAGGGTGGATGACTGTTCATCTTTCCTATGACGTGCTGCAGTGTTCTTCCACAGAGAAAAGTGATGGCAGATCTCTGTCCTGGTCCCCTATCAGAGCTGACACTTGCCCAGAAAGCCTCATGCATGAACACAAGCAGGACAGTAAAACTAACCAACAACTCCCACGAGATACTGCAACATCATCTCCCCATTAAAACATTTTTTTTCTCCCAAGAATTACCATGAAAAGCACCATTTTTTTTCAGGGATCTTTTCTCAGTCAAAAGTAAAGGAGTTTTGCAAGAACTCTTTTAGTGAGTCCTATGAATACTAACTGAGAAAAAAATYAGGAAATCCTTTATGTTGATTCTACACTTACAGTCCAAGGTAAACTCTCACTGCTTATCTGCCTGTATTAGTGCAGGGAAAAGAAGTCAGAGCACTACCCARGGAAATGGCTTTGAGCCTGCCTGGCATCTGTGCAGGGTTCAGGCTCTAGCCCTTCTGCTGTTTTTCTTCTAGGAACATTACTCATATCCTGTATACTTCTTCTCCCTCCTTGGATTTTACATCTTCAGATGCTGGTAACACTGTCCAACATCCAACCTCATTAATCACTTATATTCTTCCCCATCACTATAGCAATTATTTAGTGCTTGGCTTTACTGGGGGCTGTGCGAACATTTGCTAATTAATTATAACCAATTATATATCTTTATTTTTTGTTGCTTTTTTTTCACACCTCAAATCTYCCATCTCCCTATTTTTTCATTTGTTTTTCAAGCCTATTTGCTAATTGAGGGATGACGAAYGGAGGGAACTTGGTATAATGTGTCATTTTTATTTAGTGTGAAGGTTATTTCTGTTACCATTGAAAATTACATAATTTAAAATAGCGACAGGTTGAAAAACTTGATTGACTTCTCCATGCTATCAGCATCTTAAATCAGCTAATGGGCTCAGTTTTGTATCTGCGAAGTCCTGGCTAAAACTTCCACTAACTGCAGGATTTCAGAATCCATTTGACAAGCCACAAGGCTAGTTATTTGTAGGATCCTGTTGCTTGCAGACCCCCCAAGGACTCTCAGATTCAGTATGAGCAGAATCAATATCTGCAAAATAAGATTTTCCAGGATCAGGTCTGAGGAACGAATGCAAAGAATGAATGCACTGCCTCATCCTGACTTGTAGGRAAAATGACTTCCTCCTTAACCAAGTGTGAAAGTTAATTCAGACRAAGTGTGAGACAGTATTGAAATGAGAGAAATACATTTTAATTAAAATGTCAGCAAGATAATGCAAACCAAATCTTAAACCCCTACCATCATGGTTTCCCCACTGAGCCCYCCTGCTTTTGTTCCTCTCTCCCTCTGATTGCTTTTTAATAACAGCTTCTGTGTGGCCTTTGTAAATAATCCTCTCATTACAGGTTTGCTTGAAACATGCAATCAATTTATTAAGGCATTTTCCAGGAGAAATTAGCAGGTACAATAAAGTGTAATTATTCTAGTACTTGTTCATTTTTAGAATGGGAGGTTGACCAGGTGCCACCATTGCTTTTGCCAACCTCAGCAATCAATTTGATGGCATTCAGCTCAAAGCAATATTCTGATGAAGCCAGACTGGGCACTCAGTGACATTTTCAGAAAGATAGAAATGCTAGAAATCATCCACAATTTCCCTCAGATGCAGTCTTTTAAACATCTAGGGAAACTGGATTTTTAATTAGATGATTTTATGTGTGTGTGTATGTATATGTGTTGCTTGATCCCAGAAGAAAATACCAATTTTTCCCACAAATCAAAAAGTGAAGGCTGAGAGGGAGTTAAATAAGATTTGAGATGAAAGTGTGATGAAGTACATAGYAAATGATGGACAGCGTTCTTCTGCCATAAGGGGAGACCACAACAGTGAGGAGAAATAGTCTGGCTGGGGGACATGTGGGTACTTCAGTCCCCTCAACCATAGCTCTTCTGTGGAAAAGAGGCAGTATTCTGAGACGGAAATATTTTGTTCTTAAGTTTAACAGGGGAAATGCCAAAGTTTCTGTAGAAAATACTCTAGTTCACATTGCTCAAGATCATCTTTGTGGTGAGAATTATCAATATCTGGTAGCTTTTCATTCGTAACTGAGAAATGAGCTTGGTGTACATGGACCATTTCCTAGTTAACGGATGCATTCTTACGAATTACCAAATATGACTGGAAATAAATGGCTATCTGGAAGAGATATATGGGAATATGAAGATCCAGCTACTCTTCCATGAGATGAAGGAGTCTATTCATAGCAGGACTGAGGCAAGGAAGAGAAATAATGCAGGGGATTTGGAAGATGAGGGTTTCTTTCTGAGGTAGAGAAGAACAGGATATTTTTAAAGAAGGAATGGATGCTAAAGCTGATAGCTATGCTGTAATTGCTTTGCAAAGAACAAGATATCTGTTGTCACAGCAATTACTACAACATCCCTTACTATTAGTAAATTTACATTTAATATATGACCTAAGTACATGTAAAAATGAAAAAATACCTTTCTTTTTTCTCTCTTTCCGTGTGATTAAAGCCAGAAAACTGAGGTTGTGGCACAAAAAAAATCATCCTGGCATTTTATCTGGATCCTTTCTCAGTGAACTCAGTGTTTTGGTTTCCAGCTCAAAATTAGTTTTTCTTCAACCTGTAAGAAAGATAACCCTGCCAAGTGCATGAAAAACAAACCACCTCACCAATGCTGTGAAAAACAGAGGAATCAGAAGTCAGTTGGTCATTACTGATGTTGCGTTTCTCAGAAGACTGAAAGATAAAATAGCCATCTTTCTCTGCACTGTTGGCAATATTATGTTTTCAGTAAGCTAATCAGAAATGACTCAGAAAACTTACTGGGAAAACATAATGGGAAGTACCATCACTCATTTCTACTATATTACTTCTCAGACCCAATCAGATTTTAAATGATGTAGAAATTAATAGCTTCCAAAATCATATCTAGCCTGTAACTGAGAATAAAGTCAGTAGAGAAATGTTATTCTCACCATTACCTATTTATTCCTTCCAATGTCTATTTKCTTCTTATATATAAGCATAAAAGAAGCTTGTCTTCTAATTTCTGTTACTGTGGGTTCAAAGTGGGTCCTCTCAATGAAGCCATGTTATTGACCCTTATGTAAAGAGGAACTGCTCTGTTGATAATATTTTTGACAAAAATTGAAAAGAATCTGTAAATCACCCAAAGCTCAGCTTTGCCAAGCTTCCTGGCAAAAAGATTTCTAAATCACCTTAGCAGGTGTCACCTAGATGCACATTATGCTTACAAAGTATTTCTTACACCTTTTATTGTTGTTGAACTTACCTATTTTGGTTATCCTGATAAAATATATTATTATATGTAACTATATAATATAAATTATTCATCTTTCTTTGGAACGTTTGCAGGAAAAAATCAAAATATGAAGTACTTTGAGTGAGAAATATTCCCACGATGTCTTAGAGGATTTTATCATTCAATTATTTGTTGTGCTGCTGAGGCAATATCTGAAAAAGAGACTACATCTCCCATGGTGCCCTATCCTTGAGAATGGAGCATTTATCAGCCTACTTTTATAGTTTCACTGCATTGTGGATGATGTAGTCATGATGTAGAGACCARCTTGCAGGGGAGGGAGAAATCCAGTGGGACCTCTCAACTCCACAGTCCATGGAAATGATTCAGCCAGAGCTATATCAAAACATGCCAGTTTTCTGGCAAACACTGTRCGGCAGATGCTCCAGCCCTCTGATCATCTTTGTAGCCCTATGCTGGACTCTTTCCAGTAGCTCCATGTCTCTYTTGTACTGGGGAGCCCAGAACTGGACACAGTACTTGAGATGAGGCCTCCCCAGGGCTGAGTAGAGGGGCAGGATCACCTCCCTTAACGTGTTGGCAACASTCTTCCTAATGCACCCCAGGAGACCATTGGCCTTCAGGGCCACAAGGACACATTGCTGGCTCGTGGTCAACTTGTCATCCACAAGCACTCCCAGGTCCTTCTCTGCAGAGCTACTCTCCAGCAGGTCAGCCCCCAGCTTGTACYGGTGCCTAGGGTTATTTCTCCCCAGGTGCAGGACTGCACTTGCCCTTGTTGAACCTCATGAGGTTCCTCTCCACCCAGCTCTCCAGCCTGTCCAGGTCTCCCTGAATGGCAGCATAACCCTCTGGTGTATCAGCTACTCCTTCCAGCTTGGTATCATCAGAAAACTTGCTGAGGAGGCACTAAGAGAGAATTTCTAAAGGGCTGCTAGCAGGTCTCTGTGCAGTGAAGGCTATTGGTCCTAAGCAGYGGTAGCTGCCGCAGCCCATTCTCCGCAAGACAGGAAAGAACACACACATCAATGTGATGCAAGTTCACTCCCCACTATTACTCTACCTATCTGGCTTATATATCCTTTCAGAAGGCTCACGTGTTCACGCACTTTACAAAGCGTCACTATTGGTTGTCTAGCATTGTCCAGGTGTATCTGCTCAGTCTCTAATTGACTGCTGTGTCGACTCCCTTTCCAGGTGCATATACTTCTGCTTATCTTGCTGTAAAATAGCCAGGGACCCAACATCTCCTCCTCTTTTTTCAAAAACAGAGTCAGCTAGCCTCTATGGATCGATTCTGAATGATGTTTTCTTTCTCATTAAGATTTGTTAATGACCATACATGAATCACGCCAGTTAATCCCAACCACCAAGCCCACTGTGCCTTCATGTTTCTGTAGGCAACACTTCCGGGTTTGCTTCACCACCCTGTAATGCCTTTGTTGTTTCGGCTTTCTCCATCAGCCACGGCCGCACCCACTTGGCTGGTATCCACGTAGTTCTATCCCCTGCACTATCACAGCTGCAACCTCTTTATGCTTGTTGTAAACAACCTGTTGGCTTGGTTGAGGAGCTCTTGACAAATCTCTCTCAGCTGCTCTTGGTCCCCTAGCTCATCATCCAGCAGCAGGACCTTTACTGGATCAATGTCCGTATCTGCCAGGTGAGCAGTAGGTTCCGGACACTCCTCCCCTTCCCAGGGTGGCAGATCATCGTCTATTCCCCCCCAAGCCTCTTTTTCGGCTACGAACAAGGGACAGGCATACAGGGAACACTTGAGATTATCATCGTCAGGTACCCCTTCACACTGAGGCCCTGAACCACTCACAGCTGTCCATTCTGAGTCCCCCGAGCCCTCCTGCTCCTCATTAGTACTTTGTATGGCACTGCAAATGGCAGCAGCAACAGCCACTTCCCCGTGCAACTGTTCCAGCATCAGTCAGACCAGTCAGTAAATCTTTGCCAATGTCCGCACCTCCTTGGATCCCACTTGCATGCTTTCCCACAGTTCCTTTCTGACTTGTTCCCGTGCTTCCAGTTTGTATACTTGTGGAGCTTCCACTATAAGCCCCTTTCTTCAGCACCACAGTAATAAGTCAGTTAAGTCTGACATCATTATCTGAGTGTCCATTTTCCGAGCCAATTTCAGCAGGCTCCCTTGCTCTATCACTGATGCAGCAAATCCCATCCTGCTTTCCTGACTCACCAGTCAGCCGTGGCCACAATTCTGCCTTCCTTCAGGCACCCAGCTACTATTGCTGTCCACGCAGGATCCTTGCCCACTTACAGCTCCACTCCTACCCCCACTCCTACCCCAGTTGGTCTCTGAGGATCACATCAGGGTCACCAGATGCCACAGCCCATTCTCAGCAAGACAGGAAAGAACACACACATCAATGTGATGCAAGCCCACTACTACTCTACCTATCTGGCTTATATATCCTTTCAGAAGGCTCACGTGTTCATGCACTTTACAAAGCGTCACTATTGGTTGTCTAGCATTGTCCAGGTGTATCTGYTCAGTCTCTAATTGACCACTGTGTCAACTCCCTTCCCAGGTGCATATACTTCTGCTTATCTTGCTGTAAAATAGCCAGGGCCCCACCAGTTAGCTTTTGGTTATTTCATGTGGCTGACTTGGGTAGAAGATGTTCAGGATTTGTGACCTGAAAAACTAAAGTCTTGCAAATATTTGTACCGTGTGCATGCACAGAGCATTGTAGAAGTGCATATAGGAAAATAAAATGAACTGAATTAATAAATGTCCTGTTACAAGTACTACTCTGGGGAGATTTAAAGCAGAGGCTTAGAGGAGAAGGTGTTTATAGTTCGAATTTCTTGAGTTATCTACTCTTAATAATGGAAACTGGTAGCAATAAAGCGGCATCTATTCTTTCTGTGGGAGTAACAGCGTATTATCTTATATTATTATCTTATATTATAATATAATCTTATTGCACCTTTGATATTATTACAAATGGACAACTGCATCATATTTATATGTGGAAGGCCCAATTTCTTGCTAAGCTTCAATGCTGTTAAGGTCCAAAATGGGAGATAGTAACTCTTAAAATACCTAGGTGAGTGGGCTTTAGGAAAACACAGGTAGCGTGGGAGATAAGTCCAAGTTCTGGGTTTCACTGACAAAAAGTAAATAAGAAATCTCAGGTTAATTTTACCTGAAATTTCACTCTGAGTTTTTCCTTATAATATCCCAGGCTAAGTCACTCACTAAGATTTAATCTCTTCCTAGACTTCCTTTCATTAAGACATTTCTGTGCTCTCAATTCTAAATTTTGATTCCCTCTGGTGAAAGGCTGCTCCCTTGCACCTCTCCAGAGTGATCCCAATTTCACTGCCAAGGAGGGAACTGCAATTAASCAGCAGATTCCTGAAGTGACCCATCAGGGCTTATTCTTGCAGAACAAATTCTACAAGGATACTTGAACTCACTCTTTCTATCCCTCTCATAGTCCTTTTATCTGACTTCTTTTACATAGTTGTAGTCCATTCATCAATCCATGTCTGTTGTTTCATCTCATTCATCTGTCCTTCAGGTCCATGCATTTAGTATATCCATGTATTTAGTCATTCTTAACTAGCCATCAGTCAAATTGTTCCCATCTGTATGTCAGTCATTTTTTTTCTGTATGCTTTATCCAGTTACTCTCTCACTTAATGTATTGGTCTTAATATATAAGAGGCAGAGTAGAGGCAGTGAACTGTTTTATCTTTACACTTTATACATAATTATGTAYGCTTCTTCATGATTAACAGCATCAGATATTTAGAGTATTCCCTAGAGGGAATATTTCCCTATGGGAAGAAAGGAAGACAGAAAGATTATTTCTAGAGGCACCCAGTCCATGCCCAGGTTGAAATGATAGGTCATTACTATGTTCTTACCCGAGTTCTTAGGATTTTGCCTCTGAAGGAGCCATTTTGCAGCACAGCAAAGGAAAAGCAGAATTTATGTCAGTATGAAAGCRTTGTTTTTTTTCTACAATGTAATGGGCACCCATGCCTATGCAGTAGGGGATTACAATAAAACGTTCTGGTCGCAGAATAAGATCAAAACAGGTAAACAGGCATACTGTGTGCCTGAGGGTCAGTAGGCCATAAYAGAAAGGTCTCTATCGACAGCAGAGTTTAGATTATGCATTTTATAGTATCTCCAGTAACAGCAATGTGGAGTTAACAGTGAACTTCTGCACAGCACTGCAAAGAAGTGACCTTCCATGTGGTCCTGCAGATCAGTCCATTTTTTCTATGTATAGCTTGAGAAGGGGGAAACAGTTTTAAAAAACTGAGAAAATACAAGCTTAGACAAAAGAAACTATGACAAAACTGAACGGTAAAAAGGATGTGATATAGCCTGATGCATTCACAATAGCAATATAAATGATGGAAAGGAAAAACTAACTCAGTATATCAGGTGAAAGGATAGAAAAAGTAATCTGAAACTATGGAAGGAAAAGTTTACAGCTGATAGCAGCAAAAGATTCTTGAATTGGATTCTTACAATATGGAGCCACTGGAATTAGATGGAGTGTTAGGGGAGAGGAAGAATTGACCTACTTAACTGTAGAAGAAATTGGACAATAATAAGAAACACATGTAGGAGGAAGGCCTGGGTGTTTAGATGCACTGATGGAAGTGTTTTATAGCCCTTRGTGCTCCAAGTTTTCATGCTTCTGATATACAAATCTGTGGGAGTCCAACCGAAGTGTTATTTGGGAATTCATGTGAGAGCAAGCTGAGCACAGAGTCCAGCAGTTTGCACTGAACATTGCATATCTCAGATCAGTGTACTCTGTAGCTAGCAAAAGCAAAGGGATGCACGGCTGTGCTGGAGATGCAGTAGACTTTCAGATCATCTCCAGTAGATTGACGAGGGTTTTAACAACATACTTCCTTTCTTTTAATTTGCTCCTTTCCTGACAGCAAATTATCCTGTCAGGTTTTCCTTCTCTCCCTGTCTTTCTCCAAAATCATTTGTCTGTGTAATATGTCAAACTCTCCCAAAGGTAGAGAGAAGGAATATAGTTCCTTTTGGATTCAGGAGCTGGTCTGAGACCCTGGATTGGGGAAACTYTTCAATCAACATGCTGTCTTCATTTTGGGGCATGATCTGGTGTGTCCCCAGCCTTTCCACCTGCACATCTCCCTCATCCTGGTGTCGAGGGAAGCCTCAAGGATGGGGGACAGAGAGAGCCTGGGCATGGTCATGCCTGAATCATGGTGTGAATAAAGCTGTACCCTAGGACACAACACAGACCTTGCCTGACTTCAGACATCTGTCTATTGATGTAGTAGTCACACCGAGCTCCCATATAACCACTGGAAAAGAGAGCCACTTCTAAAGTGTGATTCATCTCACCTGAATATAGATGCTGGTCAGATTCCACACCAAAACTTTTTTCTCTTCTTTGATTGTAGACAAGGAGCTGGACAAGGGCTGGACAAGGACAAAGGTACATAATAAGCTTTTTTGTGTGCACTATGCTTGTTTTAAGTTCAGCAAGTGAAATCACGCTGCCAGGGTCATAGTTCCCTTGTCGTCTGTGCAAATCCTCATGAGGTTCCTCACTGATTTTCAGATTCATTGCAGCTTACTCCTCAGATCTGAATCTGGCTAGGTGGACCCATCTTTGAATATTAGGAGGACTAGTTCATGAGAAGAAGGAGCTGTAGGCTGAGGCAGATACATTCTAAGGTAAGAAACTGGGAAGAAGGGGAGACACACAGATTGGAATATAGTCACTCTAAAAGGAGCTAAGCAGAATTAATTGTCACTTACTTTCTGCCTAATTCAATTTAAAAATGTGATCCTGGAAAATGAGCAAGCCTGAATGAGCCTACTGTTTTTTTTTTTTTTTTTTTTTTTTTTTTAATCGCTTCACAGCCATCTTTCGGTGCCTGTATCCCAGGTGGAGAAATGGCTGAGTTCCAGCCTTTCCCAGTTAAAATTAGAAAACAGTGTCACAGTATGAATCAGGAAATGTGCTCATGGTTATTGGGCTGCTCTGCACTGACAGTGTAGGATATTTGTCACCATTTCTAAGTATTTCTTTACTGGCTTATTTGCTCTAAGGCTTCTGGTGCATTTAGACATTATGTATGAAGTCTTGTATGGTTGTTAATTAGCATTCAGAAGGAATACTTCAGTCTATGCATATTATTTGCACAGGTTAAATATTCCTGATAAGACTTCTCAAATCAGACAAGCTGAATTTAACTTAATTATAACTATGAATACTCATGACGAAGGTAAAAGCGAGGTTGCCCAAGCTTTTGTACCATGAAAATGAGGAAAGGAAGGGGCATGAAGGGTAAGTGTGTGGGAGAGAGAAATCACCTCCAATCATAAAATAAAAAGATAAGAAGAGAGAGGTGTCATGAAATGCTTGCAGCTATTCCTGTGCTCTTTTACTGTAACAGTGAATGGGGAACGGCAAACCTTTGCAGGATTTTTAGAGTAAAATTCACCTAAGGAACACTCTAAGAAGCTCATTGGGTTATTTTTGTAAGGAGAAGAAAAGACGTAAGTGGACAGAAATATTTTATTTGCTAGTATCTAGACACCTGTAAATATGAAGCTGCAAAATCTGCTGTGTCATTGTGTCCAGCCCTTTGAATGTTTTTTCCTTTTCCTAAAATGAAGGGCAGCAAAAACATTTTAAACGGGATCATGTTTCGTTGTGACGTGCTGTTTCATCAGCATTAAAATATTCCTTGAGAATATGTCAATTTTGATGAAATTTTCATTAGAAAAGAGCTGAAACAAATCACTTCAGCTGTCTTGTTTTGTTTTGGTAATGTCAACACATTTTGTTTTGACAATGTGAAAGTAATTCATTTGACTGCACCATTTTGATTAATTGATTTTTGTTATATACATATTAATTTTTTATATTGTATTGTTTTGTATGAGATTTTAATTGGCATATTATTTTGAAGATTGAAGATCATGCTATAATGTTTTCACATTAACAAAATGAAGTATTTTGACATAATTAAATGAAACATTTCAACACTAGCAAACCAAAGCAATTTGATACTACCAAAATAAAACATTTTGATAGTTCCAAATGCCTTAGGAATTTGTATAACTGTCAGAAATATGACTATAATGCAGTGTTGTTCCAGTTTGAGAGGAAAACATTTTTTTAAATTGAATTTTCCTTCACAGCAAAATTTCCGTGTCTCCTAACTTTAGAAATCAGATGTATCAAGCTTCAAATGGTTTCATCCTTTGAGATATGCTTCCACTCTCCATTTAGTATCCGTATATTTATGGGGAGAATAGGTGGTGCAGAAGATACTAAGTTTAGAAATCAGCAAAAAAGAGTCTGAGTACATGCTGCTGTGTAAACCTCAGTTCATCGGATCATATGACCTCTACTGTCCGATACTTAGGCAGAAGTCTGCTAAAGAAAACCAATTTACAGCAAGTGAGCATAGGATCTGTGTTACTGGATTAGCCAAACTATTCTTTCTGATATGGTCTTTTTCCATCTGTATCAAAAAAAGAGTGTAAAGAAGATATGAAATTGAAATAGTTATGAATACTGATACAACCAAAACTAGAAGTAATCATGAGAGATTGATTGAACGCAGGGAAAAATAGACTAGTGTGTTTCACTGGCTTTTTCTCATTTTCAGTTTTCTTTGAGGCTCTTTAGAAGATACATTTTATTAGTATAAGAAAATGCAGTGTATGGTAATCTGACACTAACCTTTAATTACACATATAATCCAAGTCCTAGACCAGTTCTCACACTGTTGTGTTTACTACAGAGGACGCAGCTATGCAAATAGATTTTGAGGTGCCTGGAGAGGTTTTGAAGGCAGGGAGACACTCTCCTGAAAAAAGCAGAATAAGGAAGCCTATCTGACAGAATCACTATCCGGCTGCCCTGTGCCCAAAACTTTATGTATGTGAAGGWTTAATAGTCAGAACAAAATACAGAAAATAATAATTATCTATTCATTTTCCTGTGTCAATATTCAGAAATGTTATAAAAATCCTCTAAAAATATAAAATGTAGACATTTCTGAACAAACTCTGCAAATGTTCAAAGAATGGAAAGTAATCTTCACAGTAATGTTTACTTAATTCTTTTCTGAAGTTAAAAGTTTACTTGAATATTTTATCGTGATTGCACATTTTGGAAATATGTGTCCAGTCCTCGTATAAGACCACTGTAGTGATACTCGTAATGTAATTCTGTAACAGCATAAAGGGAGTTCTCCCTGACCTCTAGAGCCAGACAGTCTTGTGTCCTGAAGCATGAGAACTGAAAGCTCTTGTGATATTTTCCTGGATAACAGTTAGCAGATGCTAATCTTATGCATATACCTGCCAAATCCTTTCTTCAAATTTACAAAGCTTTTTGCCTTGCTGAGAAAAATAACACCGTGGAACTGAGAGTTGCATAATAAGTAGATTAATTTTACTGATTGCTGTGTTGGAAAATAATGCCCTTTGTCTACTGTAATCTGCTGCCTTTAAATGTCATTGAGGAATCCCCTTGCACTGCATGGATATGCTGGCCTTTCTTATGCTGGACTTGGTTATATACCTCTGTGTTATCTCCTCAGCTCTATCTCATACCAGGAGACATTTGACTATTCACTTACCGTTAAATATCATAAAATGTTCTAAGATGGAAGATGCTGCGAAAGGCAATTTCTGCAACAATTTTACTTTTACTAAGCAGAATGTGTGAAGAGCTACCTGCATATGTTGTCTATTGCCACTTGCTAACCCTTCAAAATGTAAAACGTTTCCTGTCACTCTATTTGTTTTCTTCTTTCTCTCTTTTCCTTGGAGAAACATTCTCTCTGATTTCAAACGATCCCTTAAGGCACACAGAGCTTTCTCTTTAGAGAGAGTCTCTTTAATGATGATGAACTCCCAAATGTTTATATTTGAGATTCCATCAATGCATGACTTACATCAATTAAAAGGAAGGAAAAAAAAGAACATGCAAGGAAAGCTGACAGAATATAAAACACCAGCCCTAGGCCCAATCCCAATGAAGTTGATAGAAATTGCATCCCCTCCCAAAAGGTGATGTTTTCACTGTAGAAAGTATGACTTGTGATCCAGGCACAGGTTGGCAAGGAGGTGGTTAATCCTTCAGCTCTGATGGCAAAAGGTTTACCCAAGGCTTCCCTACTCTTTCTATAAAAGGTGAGTAATATTTTTTTTTTTTTTAAAAAAAGAAAAAATTGGCTGTTTAGAGTYGTGTTGTAGCAAGAGGGTTAGTGTCTTCTTTAACACAGGAAAAAGCAATACAGTGAGGTATTTGAGATAAGTAATATGTGGAACTACTTGCTYTTATAGTAAACTGTTTTCTTTTTTTAATGATGAAATAATAAAACTTAGTCTGTTAACATTTTAATTCCACTGTTTCAATGAGGAAAAGTATGTGTGTGTGTAGGGAGGGTAGTGTGGGGAGAGTGAGCAAGAGTTCTGCATTTCTAAGGAAGAAAATATGGCAGAAATAATGTATTGCTGTGGAAGGTGATTAAAACGAAATGCCAGTGGATTTCAGAAAATCTCATAGATGGGTTTTCTTTAGGAGAATGAAGAGTGGAGAGGCCACTAAGGTGAAAAGGTGGGAACAGTGCTAGCTTCCAGCTGAGGAAGGGTTGGTGAGTTGTGTTAGCTGACAGCTTACTTCTACCTGCACTTCTTAAGAGTAAGTGTCCTGCTGGGCCTTGTTAGACTAAGCAAAGTGTTGCTATGTGTGATAGATCTTTGCTTAGAGGCACATAGAGAAGAATCAGATAAAATATTGTGCTGTAAACTTTGTCTGACCCTTTTTTTGTGCGTTTCCAAAGTTCTTTACCTGGGCAGCTGGTTTCAGCTGTGCTGCAGCAGGGCCTTGGCTAAATCTGAGCCTCTGACCTGAGGGTTCTCCTGCATTAACCACCCAGCCAAAATGGCCTGTGAGGTACGATTTCATTTTAGGTATTTAAAGCTAGGGTTAACAAGGTCAGGAGATGCTCACTGGGGAGCGGCACTGAATTCCTAGGCAAGATCTGCAGTTAACTTTCTTTGCAGGTTGCAAATATTAATAAAGCAAGAACCATAGCTGGACAGATGTAGGCATTTGCATTAAAAAGTCTCTATTTTGTGCAAATAATGCTATCCGAGCAATAAGGACAGAGAAAGGGAGAACAGGATGTGCCTGCACAGAGTTTCATCCTGCTTATAACTATTYCACTCTGACAGAGGTGTGAGCATGAGGCAGGGAGAAATCATTTCCACTGCTACTACCAAAATCCCTCTCAGATATGCATTTGGAAGCATAAATTTTGATGCCTTTAGGCCTTTCCTGGCACTAAGCAGTTCATGTATCTTGCCATAACTGGGGCACGACATATTTGTTCAGATTAGTACTGCAGTGTCAGTAAAGAGAGATACTAAACCCCAAGGGCTAGAGGCAAGCGTGTGATGCTCTCAGAGGGGATTTTTTTTTTAACATCTTGCGTTATTTTACAAAAGAAAGGCCAAGGACTCTGGTTTGCTGTCTCAATGCAATGAACTTATTGTAAAAGGAAAGTCTACCTGTAGGAGGAGTAATGAAGCTCTCCGTGCAAGGCAGAAGCGGAGGGACGCTCCAGTCTGGACTCTGCTAGAGGCAATGTAGTGCAACTGGCTCTTGCAAGCTACTGCCAGAAAGCTCAGCTTTCTGTTCTGTATCACCTCATGTTCTGCTCAGGAGGYGACATGTAAATACGTTCCCCTCCTTTCCTCTTGCTTTTCTCCTCTTCCTCTTCTCCCTTGCTGTGTGTTTGGGTCCAGTTCCTGCCTACTGGCCCTGCTGCTGAGTGAAGCTCCTAACCAGCCCCTGTTCCTCTGGAAACTGGAGCACAGTACAGGTATGGGTATGCTACTGTTCTGCTCTCTGAGGTGCAAGCAAGTCCTATGTTGCAAACAGACTTGCAAAATTATATCTGCATCAGAATAAATGCAATGTATAGTTGTCTTGTTTTTAAYAGTGTCACGACAAGCTCCTGTATAGGAGAAGCCTTTGAACTTACTGAGTCATATAAACATTTATTATGAACCTCTTGTGTTTAAAAACAAACTTTGAACAGATTACTTTCTTTGTGTGTCTGAGAAGTTAATCCAGCTCTGCATAGATTTGGAGTTTTAWGTGAATTTGTCCATTTTGTTTGTGCAGAAATCAACTAAAAGGGAAAAAAGAAAATCCTTTGAAATACTTAGGAGGACTCAGATTTTGGAAATGAAAAAAAAGAGGAGGGGAGGAGAGAGATGTTCCTATTTTCAAGGAGAGCTTCTGGTCCCTATATCCCGGTTRTAGACATATAAAAGGGCCATAGCTGGGAAAGATGTAGGCATTTGTTTTCATGATGGTTTTTGGCATGATAGTGGAAATAAAATCTAGGATATGGGCTTAATAAGAATTAACACTATAAATCATCACCTGTAAGTACATTAAATTGGGAAAACTGAATTGGGCAGAGGCCTATAGAAATCCACTGGGAGTACAACATAGTCTGTCCACTGGGTGTCATTCTTGACCCACAGCTGGATTACCTTTACGCCCTATGTTACACGCTTCAGGAAAACAGCAACTGGAAGCTGAACTTTTGTGTGCTTTAACAATTCTGTCCCTGTCATTACCTCTGAGCTATATTGACAGGAGGTGTTTGCAGCTATATTTTTCTAGAAAATCTTAGCGCTAAGTACTCCTCTGGGCTACAAAATCAACTATCTTAATCTTGTCCATCTGTCTTATATAACCCAAGATGGAGCTGCATGGAAGAAACAGAGATCYCTCCAAAATACTCAGTTCTTGCCTGCTTGTAGAAAGAGCAAGTGTGTTTGCAAGTGCAGTTGCTGTTGAGTTTGAGAAGTTCTGTCAAATCCATCTGTACAAGAACTAACTTCARGTCAAACCAACTGAAGCATTCATTGCTGAGGAGATGATTTTCGTTAYAGTATAAGAAAAACTATTTGTTGTTGATCTCTAATTTGTGTTTTAACTACCATGTTTAGTTCAGGAGCATTTTCCTCTGAAATTACATTTAACTTAATTGTTCAAAATGTAAATATTACTGTATCCTGCATTTTCTTCTGAACTCTTGGGTATGAATGACTCAATAATTTTTTTTTTTTGCCTTCTCTTGAGAATAAGAGACCAAGCATTGTAAACAGCTATAGTTTTTCTCTTTTTGCTAAAGAGCATGAGACTGCTGCACAAAAAAATCTGAGCAAAAAATGCACTGTAGTATAATACCACACAATCAGGCAGTGAGGAAAAACAATTCCTCACTTTCCCAGTGGCACAGAACAATGTCACAGATGCTGCGAACAATGTTTGCATCTTCAGCAGCCTAAAACAGAT
Source organism: Rhea americana (assembly GCF_003343005.1). NCBI lineage: Eukaryota > Metazoa > Chordata > Aves > Rheiformes > Rheidae > Rhea > Rhea americana. The sequence goes on from NW_028186432.1 coordinate 386,649, forward strand.
GAGTTCTCAATGCTATCTGAAGGTTGGTGGCAGAAAGAAAGCTTCTGAAATGGTGCTTAATCTTTGGTTCCTATTGGGATGAGCCTCACGTGAGAGGGATTCTGGTCTCCAGCTCTGTGGGTTCTCAGAAGGACAGGAGCCCTAGCAGGCTCGGACAAAGATGCAGTGAAGGTTTTCATATAAGTTCAATATATCTTTTCCCCTCAGAAAAGATGGAGGGTGCAGGATGGCGAGTGGTGGGAGGGAGGATTTCTTGACAGGTAATTTGGGGATTATCTGATATATTCCCATGACAGGCTGACTAYAGACCATTGAGTTTAAATCACTAAGGGAAGACAAGCAGCTCTGAGTGATGTGACTTCATATCACAACAGATAATGAGGATACTAGGGTAAGTCCCAACTTCACCTAGAAGACACCTGTTCACCTCCCCCATTTCACAAAGATTTCTGTTAAAGATGGGCACTTAYAAAATCATCTGCGTCTGGGAACTACACGCTTCATACGGATCTGTGTGGAGTTTGTAATTAATGGCATGCAGCAATATGTGAGAGAAAACAAGAAACTAATGAAAATGACAACCAAAAATTCCAGATGTAGCAAAGGAGGGYTCATAAGTGATTTTCTCTGGTTTGGTTTTGAATTGATTCCTCTTTGCCTAGGCTGTTTTACTGCTCTTATGTTARCTAGACAAGGAAGGAGAGGAAGTATTGCCGCAGGAAAATCCTGCTGTTTTTGTTGAAAAACAGGTTATGATTTCTTGCATTTGATGAAACTGATGCTTTTTCTTCTGACCTTGACAATGTCTCTTCTGATTAGAGTCCAGCAGCATGGAGATGACCTTTACTAGCTGTTGCTGATGTCAAACAAATAAAAGTTGAGAATGTCGAAAGGACAGGGAATGACAGGTAACATCAGGAGTGAGGCGGGGGAAATGCTAAACAAACTGGCCTCTGGGTATAAAAGTTTGCCTTTAGAGTGATGCCTTAGAAGAGGTAGAGWTGGAAAATCTTGTTGGTTTTCTCCAATACAATTTTCACACAATGTAACCCAGAGAAATACAGAAACRCATAGCAGCAACTTATTGTTTTATTTCCTCTGTGGATGCACTTGAAAAAAAAAAGGAAACAGGAAGAGGAGAAAAAAGGAAAAATGAGCAAATCTGACTTCATTTTGAATCCAACACAGAAATATTTTGTGCTAKTTTCTCTGAAAAGATTGTAACTATATATGTCTACATATGTGAGCATATTTGAGGCAATTACTTTTTGAGGGATGAGTTCAGAGTGCAAGAATTAAAAATGTCTGCTTTTTATATGCTATGCTCTATTTCCCTGCTCCTCAAGTTCTGGTTTTGTAGCAAAGGTGCATTAAGCAATGTGACTAGCACGTGTTTCTGGTGTAGTCTTTCTTTTTCTCTTCCAATACCCCTCTAGAAATTTAAGTATATAATTTGGGAACATCCTCATCATTTTCAGTGTGATTTCTAGTATAAAAGGAAGGATAAGTTATCCAGTCTTAACAATGCAGTATTTTTAAGCTTTGTATAATGTGACCTTAGCTGAACAGAATATTTTGAGATCTTTGTGAGGGAGAGTGCTCTTTTCACCTTCTTCATCTGGGAAATATTCTCTGCTTAACTAGCTGGTTCTCAGCTGTTACATACCTGCACTCATTTCGACAATGCTTCATCTTTCTATACAAGGGTATGAAAGCACCTTAAAGCATTTATGAGTAAATTGCACTATTTTTTTTTTAAAGAGAGTAATTTATTATCTGTATCTGAGGAAAAGTGAAGCAGAATTGTGTCTCTTTTGAAGGCACATTTTTTCCCTAAGGAGCATCTTTTGCCTCCTCTAGATGACACAGGTTAGATATTACCTGGAAATAAAATAGAAAAAACAAAACAAAACAAAAAAACCAAACAAAAACAAAACAAAAAAAAAACCCTCAGCTGGTCACTAGTGTTTAGAGTTGGCTTTAGCTAACTATACTTTCTGACAGCTGGAATATTGGGTTCACTTACATTTTAGAATGCTAGAGACATTTCGATGCAATTTTSCATTGATTCACATCCTTCACAGTCATAGCATTCATGTGGATGTATTTCCCTTGTATTGAAAACTGAATGTGGACCTGTGGACTGTACAAAGGTACCTGTTTGTACAGATCATTGCCTGATTTACCGATGTAGAAAACCGATGAACGTGCTGCTGYTTTTACTATGACAGGTTCAAAAGTGAGCCTCTTTAATGCTCAAAACCAAAATTCAGATGAGTTGTCCGGGTTCTTCACTATCTCGCACTGATGCAACCTCATTGACACCTTMGTTACTGTAGAGCCATGCAGGTAGAGCAACACAAGGGGAACTCACAGCCTCATCTAGTGCCTATGTCCCCTGTCATAACGATGTTGCCTGAGTAAGACCAGTGGAGAGACAGTAAAAACTGCCTAAAACTAGCTTGTCATAATTTCCTTCCTCCTCTCCCTCAAATGCCTGAGTTTTATGATTTTTTTTCAGCTTTTGGCCAGAAGTCACTTACATTTCAAAACCTCAGTTAATGGAGTGTTGGATTTTGTCTGTATTGCAGCTGGCATCCCAGTGAATTTGCCCGCAGTTAACTTGATGGCCAGCTTTGCTCTGAGCTGTACGTCGTTGATAATAACAAGTGACAATCTTGCCATTCCAACAACTTGATAAATCGACCAGGCTTCAAAATAAGTCAGTTTTAACTGTCACAAAACATGGCAGGCTTTTTGATTTAAATCCCCAAGATCAAACGTTTCTGACAGAGATCTCAAAGCGCATGAGCTGGCAGGCGCTCGGGGCAGGTCAGTCTTCTGATAGCACAGACRTTTATGGTGTGGTGGTGTGGAGGTGTGAAGCAGCAGCTTCCCCCCACCCTTCAGGGCTGTATTTGACTTGTCTTTTGTACTGCTTTTAGAATAAATCAATTCTCAGTGAGCTCAAGCATTTCATGTTAAATAACGTTTTGTAACCAACTGCCATGTGCAGTGTTCACATCAGAGACCCTCACTAAAATGGGTAAGTTTTTTGAGGCTGTCTTCAGCAGCAATCAGAACACTTAAGGTGGCTCCATCTGAGTTTAGTTTAAGATACCATGCCACAAAAAAAAAAAAAAAAAATGAATGGAACAGGCAGTGTCTGTTGTAAGTTGTTTCTTACAGCTGCTATGTTAGGATGGGGAGATGCTTCTCCATAAAGGTACCTTCATAAGCTTAGACTCAGAGACAAATTCTGTCCTCTTACAACACCTGAGAACTGATCTGGAGTCATAGAATTCATGGCTATTTGGCATGTTGCTGTAAGTATTTCTGGCAGCTTCAGGGACTTTTCTACTCCTTGTATTAAGAAAGAGAGTCAATCTTCATTAAAAAAATTTTTTTATTATTGTTTTGGAGGATTAGTGTTAACTATGCAAATGAGTTTTAAGGTACCTTAGTATARCAGTGTCTGTTCTTATTTCACCCTAACTATATCAAGTGACTGATTGCAGTCATCACAAAGAAACATGACTCTACTGGTCACTGCTAATATTTCTAAGAGTCCTCAGGGTTTTGTTCTGATCTTACACTCATTTTATGAGGTTTGATATTAAGAGAGTGACAGTAATTCCTGTTCTATTTTTTAAGGAAAAGAGTCAGTGCAATTTCACTTGTACATCTAAAAGATTGCCATATGACTCTGATCCAGTCACACTGAGATTTCTTTAAAGACTACTGAGACAGATTGAGAGTCAGGTGCCTATTTTAGGATGGCTCAAGCCAAATCAAGCTTTTTAGCACAGCTGTGTTGTTCAGAGCTGGCAAGAAGAGAGATCTCAGGCTGATTTAGTTATATTAACATGCATCCTATTGTTGATCTAGCTATACTAGCAAACCTGTGTTTTTCCTATCATGATAGATGACTTTACTGTGCTATTACAAAGATATACACTTTTGCAGGAACACTTTCCTGTGTGCTGCTTGTAATGCACTCTCGGGGTTGGCTTTGAAATAGCAATACAGCTTACTAAAATGTCATTACAAAAGTGTAAATAGGGAAAAACTTGATTCCTTCAGGCAGTTTAATTTTTGCCAATTCCTTTCTTTTTTTTTTTTTTCTTTTTTTTTTTTTTTTTCTTTTTGTTTCTACCATGAGAAAAACTGGATTAATATGGGAAGAAACAAATTGGAAGCATCTTGAGCGAGTAATAGTTTACTTTGTCCTGCCTGTAGCAATTTTTACTTGCTTTTAGTGGACATCTGTGAGAGAAGTATTATGCTAACATGAAGTAGAACTGACATTCTTTCCACTTAAAAAATAAAAGCATGATCATGTTGATATATTTTCATTAAAAATTCACCAGATATTTATGAAAAACCTACATTGATAAATATCTAGGATCATTTAATTCTTCAGAGTTCTGGAACCTTAATAGAATTATTTCCATAAAATAACATTCCCATTTTGATCAACTTTCAGAGAAAATGAATTTCAAATCCAAAGTAGAAATGTATTTCTAGTAGAAGCTCACTGTACAATATTAGAGAATGTTGAATCATCAGGCAACAGAAATAATACCATTGGATTTATATGGTCAGTCACCCCAGGAGGTGACATATATAATGTTTAAGACAAAGATTTTTTTTAACAATCTCCAAGATGATTTTTTTAAATTAAAAATAGTCTCACAAACACTTGTCTATATTGAAGCACAGAAAACTAAAATGGAAAAAGACCTCAAGAGACTGAAATGGCTCACTGCTTTACCTCATGTTAAACACACTGAGTACATCCCTACTGGATATTTGTCCAACTATTCTTATAAAGCTCCAAGGAAATATCTCTTGCAGTTCTCCCTAGAGAGTCTATTCCCATGCTTCACTTTGGTTCAGTACCTAACTGAAATAACTTTTTTTCTTAACAGAATAAAATTCCTTCAAATGTCTCTTCATTTTCTTTACCCTTGCTGGCTGTGGGGAGCTATTGATTGTTCTGCTTTTTATAGTAACATTCTCTCATTTTACAAATAGTTGCTATGTCTCTTCTTAGTCTTTTTCTTAGCCTACACAACACAATTCAGTTTCCTTTAGTCTTTACTTATCRGTTATATCTGTTCATCTTTTCATTCTTATTGTTCTTCTCTTTATACTTGTTTCATTTTATCTTTCTCAAAATGTGCCATCCAAATCTGACCATAGCTGTCTATGTCTTAGTACCAACTTGAAGTGACTTGGAATAATAACTTTGATTTCTTTCATGCACCTCTGCATAATATGTTCCAGTAGGAGATTCTGTAACAATATCTCTTTTTTTCATCACATGCAGTTTAGGATCTGCTGTCCTCATGAATTCTCCTCTGCACAGTCACCTTAATCCCCTCACTGTATTTGTTCATTTGGTTTACTTTGGGCTTATTCCAACTGAACTTCATCTTGTGCATTTCAGAGTGGGTTTCCAGTTTCTCAGTATCATTTTGACTTTTTGGTCCTGTCTTCTAAAAGGCTTGCAATCTTGTCCCATTTGCTTTTTACACAATTTTTGTAAGCATACATGTTCTAGTCAATTAAAGTCATTAATAAAACCAAGGCCAGGCCAAATGTCTGTGGAATAACACTTCAAAATGCTTTTCAGTTTGACCACAAGCCAACAGTAGTTATTCTGACTACTGTTTTGTAATCATTTGAGAACACATTCCCCTGTTTTCTTTATGATATTGGTTCCTAAGGTTGAGGAACTGCCAATGGTCTAAATGTGTGAAAGTCTGGTGTGCCTGGTGTGAAAGTCTGGACCATAGACTTCTTGAACATTAGTGCCTTTTTTAAACACTGCAGATCTGCTTTTGTGTTGCATATGATTCCATTTAATAGAGCAAGGACATCAGGACTTGCTTGTGTTTTTAATGTGTCTGTATCTGTTGCCTTTTTTTTTTTTTTTTTTTTTAACTTTGATAAGGTTTGGGTTCAGCTTGACTTTGTGGGTCTGGCTTGGTTCTGTTTTATCCAGTGGGTTTTACAATTTCTAGAGAATAACATACATGGAGGGAGAAAAGAATATCTGCTAAGACAAAACAAGTCAGAAAGATCTATATGTTTGTACTTAATGAAAAAAATATATATATTTTTTAATTTAAAGGAAACAAAAGAAAGCAATGAAGACCTATCATTACTTTGAAACATAGTGCATATATATATTTTTTGCCTTCTGTTAGAACGTATTACTTCTGTTTTCTTTAGCTGCCTTTGACACAAATGCCTTGACATATCTGAATTTCACTATCTCTCATAAATAAAGTTTTCTTATATTGAAAACATATGTTGCTGGTGTTGTAATAGTCTTCCTTTTGTCTCAGAAAATCTGGCAATTGAAGATGATAAATTCATCAGTACAGATTTCAAATCACAATTCTCTCTCTTTAACTTCCTTTTTTGAAGCTGRCCGTACTTCTAGTTTTATTTGGGGCTTGGACACCTTGTGCAGGAAACTTCATCCTATCTGTGAGAACATGTTATGATGGATTTGCAATTTTCAGCAGGATTTGAAATTTCTGCTAGGCATGATCTAAACATTTTGCACAATTGAAGGCATCCTTAAAGAGTAGGAAGAAATGTAAAAGCAAAGTTTTTTGGTGTCTCAAGGACCTGGAAAGATCTGAACATTCAGAATTTGAAAAGATAGTAGAAGAGAAATCCAGTAGGGAGAGGGGAGAAAAAGAAAGAGTGAGGGAGACCAATAGTTTCTTGTATGATGAGATGTGTTTAAAAGTAACTCTTTCTATGCTCTTTTAGACATCTATGAGCAATCTCTGAATGCATGAACATGCCTGTTCTGTGTGGATGTAACACCACRTAGAAATGCCAGCCCTGACAGCAGTATGTCCATCCTAATGCAGTTATAGAGATTCTGGCTCCAGAGATAGCTTGTTCGATGCTGACTTCAGGAACTTAGCTGTGCAGTATGTATGTCATACGGCATGGGCCACATGAGAGAACAGAAAATGTCATCAGGAGTCTCTGGGGGAGCAGAGTAAGGGAAGAGGTTTAAGGGAAAGGGTACAAGGCAGAGAGAAGTAAAGCACTCAAAGAATCATTCATTCGCATGATTCTTTCTTGCAGGTTTTTATTAGATCTTTAAACTCCACCAAAAATCATCCACATGGACAGGCACACCTTTGCAAGGACTCTGTGCCATTCTAGGAATAGAAGTTGCTTGTTTTTACTTGTTGCTATTAAAAAAAAAAATCCCACTATTATAAATATAGATGTATGTTAGAATCATACTGCATAATGCATGTGGCTGCATTTATAAAAGTATGCTTGTGTATATGTATCCATATGGATTTACATGCCTCTTCTAACAATAWGTCTGAATCCGCGCTGTATTGTTTTAAAGAGCTTTTATACTGTTTGAGATGAAAGTTGTCATGTAAATCTAGGATATTATTATTCTTTTTCAAAGTAAACAATCTGAAAAGTAAGGTATTCACATTTTAAAGGCATACCTTGAAGTCTGTAGAATATGAAGGGGGTAGGGGAGCTGTTTCTTTCAATCTTTTTCTAAGTAAAATAATTACTTTCAAGAGTGAGAAATGTATTACTAGTTCTACAATTCCTCTATTATATTGTACCAGGGCAATAAATGATTAAATCCAATGTTTGTCTGGTTAAAAATTACAGRTACTTAATAAATAATTTGGCTTTTTTACAGTGGAAATTAAAATTTCTCTAAGAATTGAGGATAATTTTTTTAAACTGCTGCATATAAGGTCATTATAAAAGGGGGATTAAGTACTTTCTGGGACAATGCATTTTRAAAATGAGCTTAAACAAGTAAAAATACAGGTCATTTAAGTGTAAATGGGAAGAAATCAACTCCAGTTTCCTCAAGACCTGGATACAGTCYGTTCTTGTGTGGGAACACAGATGAGAAATTTGTCAAATGCTGTCTAACATGTAGTGATGGCAAAGAAGTGACTGCTTCCATTTCTGTGTGATGAACACTGGATTTATTTGTAGAGGGCTATATAGTAGTGGGTGGATGTCAAAAGTAGGAAAAGGGAAGAAACAGCAGACAGAGGAGGTGACAGAGAAAAAAGTCTATTTGTTAAATACCTTCAGGACTGTTTCCCAGAAGCTGTCCACAGAAGAGTGCTCTTTTTCAGGATAGATATRTCGGCTCATGTGCTGGTATTCCCTAGGGTCCATTCCCAGGGTCTTGTCTTGAAGGTGTGGTAGGACTATTCCCTTCGCTTTAGTAAGGGGCAAGCAAAGCTGAAAGCATCGGTACAGTTAGTTGCATTTTTTAAGTAGCACCTTGGTCTGAACAATGTGTGTGGTAACAAAAGTAGATACGCACAAAACRGAGCCTCTCAATGTGAGTGTTAGCAACAGACCTTCTCCACTGAATATTCTGCTGTCACTTTTTTACTTTGGAACTCTGAACACCCTGAGAAAAAAATATTTAAAAATGAATATAAACATGACTTTGTTCTATTAGATGTTTGTGGAAACTACTGGCATTGCAGATTCTGGTAGCTGCAGATTTCAGATGGACTTCCTGCAAGAAGAGTTTTTTACAGAAGTATTGAGCTCTCAAGCTTAATTGCTACTGTTATATTGACATTCCTGATCCTTTTAAGCCCCTTAACTTTTGATGGCTCATATCTTGAACTATGAACAACTGACTATAGGTGGGGAAARCATTTATTGTATTCTACATGCCACAAATCAGACTTTTTGATGGTGGGGGAGTCAGGAAAAAAATTATTTTATATATTATATATTCTTTTATATATTATATAATATTAATCTGTATTCTGTGCTATACCTTAGCTCACCAGTTATATTAATAAATAGTATTTATTTTATTTTATTGGTCGCAGTTCCTTCATTAGGATGTCAGTCCTTCCTACCTGGAGTCATGCTGGCTGTTTATCAGAAAAGCCAGGTGAGAGATGGGCAGCCATCTCTGGTTTGGTGGATGGGCTTGTGCTATCCACAGGTYGGAACAGACCTCTTTGTAAGCTAACATCAGCCTTCTCAGAAATGAAGATGTCATTTGGTTATTGTTTCTTTGGAATCCAGGGCCCAGCCCTAATTATGAGGATTCTGTGAAGAGCTGTCTATTGGAAATCGACACTTTTTTTCCTGCCCTATAGCTTTAAGCACAGCTTCCATTTCCCAGGAGCTACCTTCATCCATTCTATTTTAAAAGATGTTCCGTCCTCTTTAAAACCCTTTCTACCACCATAGACAGGTACCGTAATATAGGAATAGACACATGCATAAACAAAAGTCTGCAGGAGTCAGTAGGCCTCATATCGGACCATAAGCGGTGCTGCCCTAGGGTGGTTTAATTCCACCTAAGTCATATATCAAATAACTGCAAAGATTAAGTGTCAACAACTTCCTTTAGAAATGAATCTATTTGAATCAGGAGTTACTTCACTAGCTCTAATCTTTAGGAGTCAACTTCCTCTTATTCTCCAGCGTGATGGGATAGCATTCACTGTGATTCTGTGGTACTTATCACACCCCCATATGCTGGAAAAAAAAAGGTTTTATGTTACTTAGTAAATCAGAGGTTTCTGTGTCAGCTCAAAACTAATTCCCGAAGCCATTTGATCCAGGCTGTTCTGCTGCTTGTAGGACTGATTCCTTTTCTCAGAGTGAAAATAYGAACCTTCAATATTTGCTGCATATCAACTAATTTTCCTGTTTAACTTTTCCAACTGTTGCATCACATTTTTAATTTTCCTCCCTTTGTAATTTTCCCTAAATAAAGGCTCTGGTATTTATTTCATTTTTTACTGAGAGAGAATAATAAACCTGTCAAAAACAGAGATACTCCTTCCCCTCCTGCCCAATTCTATAACAATTTTCTTATTGGTTTATCCCCCTGAAAGGAATTATCATTCTCAAATAAAAGGAATATTAGAATCTGGGCTGTTAATTCTGCCAGATTTTGTTTCCATAGCAGGACAGAGTGCAACTCTTCTGTTACGATCGTTCTGCACCTCAAACTGTACTAATGGCATTAATTTTTCTCCATATTTTCCTGGGGACTCCTTATGAATGATACAAACAGTTCAGATAACACTTCTTTTCCTCCTGCCGTAAGAAAAGACTGCCTGCATTTGGACACAACTGTCAGAACAAGCATCCATGCTATCCTGAGGACAGAAATCTGCCCTTGTGATAAGGATAGCTTGCGAGGTCTGATAAAGTAACCAGGGAAAAAGGTTAAATTATATGAAATTATCAGGTAAAGAAGACATCTCAATCACTGTGTTCTTCAAAACATTTTTCACATGTGCTAACTCAAAAGTATCCCTTGATGTTTATATAAATGCCATCTGTCATAACTGATATTAATAGAGCAATGCACATAAATTACTCTCAACCCCATTTGAGTTTCTGTGAAGTATAGTATCATGGAGTTTGGTTACCTAAGTCTGTTAGGAACTGGTTTACTTCTCATGCTGATTTGACATTGGTTTTTGCCGAGTTGTTGCTGCCTGATACCCAATCTGAGGCACAGCAGAAAGCTGGACTCAGGATTGTCTATTCCCTTTCCAAAGAGATGGTGATGAGATGTCTTTGGTAAGCAGAGGAAAGAAAAATAACTGAATGTCATGACGGCTTTACTCCCAGTGTCATTTACATGGAAATTGTCCTATAATGAATGATTTGAAGGTTTTAGACCTTGGAAAAAAATGARTGCAGAGGAAAAATATGGAAATATGATGAATGGGCTCAATAAATACAAGAGGGCCTTCACAACTGGCAAAGTTTGTGGAAAGTCCCATGCAACTGTGGCAGGTTTTGTCCAGAGGTTATCAAGTTTCGTGTAGGAGACAGTCATCTGGATAATACCATGGAAATTTTTAAACACAGTTCTTGGTAAATGAGAGATTGGAATCCTCTTCCTTTTCTACCTACTAGAAGTTTCTGTTCTTGCTTCTTCAGCATCTGAATGCTTCATAACTTATGTGGCTTCATTGCACCACAGTGTAAAGAATTTTTACTACCCCTATTTTCTCAGAGGAGGTAAAATTAAAGTAAGAGTGAGCAATGTACTTAACATCACCTTCTAAGTCACCAACTGAGCCATATTTCTTGCATTCAAGGCACRTGAATGATTCTGTACATATATCTATCCTTTTCCCACACAATGTTTTTGTGTCACAGACTGGACCAAAACAGCTTTTTCTGAAGCAGTGAAACTCAGTTTTTCCTTTGGCATTTTATCATAGCTGTTGAAGGAMAAAAATAAATTCATCAGGCTGAGTTATTCAGAAGCTTGTTCACACCTCTCCTTAATGTGGGGCATCTGTTCTATGTTGTTCTTTGCAGCTGAGTGTCATTCTCAACTCACTTTATAAAACATGGAAAATCACCCTTCTTCCATCCAAATATCTGACCGTGGAAGTCCTTTAAAGGGCAAAATTGCAGCTCCTTCAAAGGCTGATTCGCAGAAGAGCTTGAGCTTTGATTTATAATTAGAGCTCTGAAAACCTTTCAGTACAAAACTGGGAAGAGCCAGAAAACATAAATGCCCTCTCCTGCTTTCTATCTCACTTCACTATAAACATTGTCTATGCCCATCCTCTGATTCTGTGTTTGCAATGTTTTTGGTGGTGCTGGTATGAACTAATTTCAAAGGGAAATTTAAAGGCAACGAGAAGTGTCCTCTTTCCCCATAACTTTAAGGAAGGAATCTTTGCTTCAGTTGAAACACACAAAAGCTCAGTGACTCTGTGTAACTTCAGAAAGAGCTAAATTACTTTTGTCTTTTACCCTCCTTTTCTTACTTCTTCTCTCTCCCTGTAAACAAAAATATTATTTATTTGCTTTAGGACTCAGGTGCCTAGGAGCTACAGTTATTTGTGGAAGAAAAGCTGCTATTTTGTACAACATGGCTAATGCCACATCTACTCAGAACAAGGGAGAATAAACCTATATTCTGTCATGAAAACATTTTAGTTCCCTGGTGGCTTCACTCTCATAAAAAAGAGAGGCCATACAAAAGTAAAAGCATGCATGAAGATRCATCCTTATTTGAATAAAGCAGGAATAAGCATGAGTCTTAAACAAAAATATTCCCTACCTCTATGCATCTTTAAATATTTGTGTTTATTTTTTGTTTTTCTCACCATATGTTTTTTTATACTTCCATTTTCCCTCCATCTCTTTTCTATTGCTTTCTCCTAGAGGAAGTCCTTTTCCAAATTATGTTTCTCAGGCTCCTCAGGATGACTTTTTTTCTCTGAAAAAGGAAAATCTTTTCTCGAAACTCCTCTAAAGRAATGGTTGCAGCAGAGTGTAATCCTTCAACATCCAGAAGTAGAAGCTGTGGACAGAAACTTGAAAATAAGTTAGTTCTGCACAGCCATGGTAGCTGTGTCTACACGTATAAGCCATACAGCTCTAAAGCTTACTTTCAGTCCTTGAGCCTACTGGATTTGTACTTGCACCATATATCCTATTATGCACTTTGTCAAGCCTCTCCACATTAGAGGTGATTTTCTAGTGCTAGCAACAACTGTAGACTTTGGTATAATGTACAGCACTATGCTAAGCTCAGCTAATCCTGTTGAGAAGGAGAAGTCTTCACAGCTATTATACCTCTATCAACTTTTCTTACTGCTTCTAGCAACTATTTCTGAAGAGCTTTGAAGGTTAATATTTGTGATTATTAAATATRCATATAACGTATCCTTCCTTCTGCTAACAGTCATATACATTGGATTTCTTTTTTCATATCGTGTTGTGGGACATCACTGATAATGTTCAGATATGGCAGGGTATTGAGTCAATTAATGGGAAGTTTAGTAAGGAAGCAGTTTATCAGTTTCTTGGTCATCTCCCACAGATATCTCTATTGGAATAATGTGTAAGGCATTTTTGATCATTTGTAATAGATGCCATGAAGCAGTTCACGGAAGGAAAATTTTGCAAGTAGATAGTGCTTTTTGAGTAAGTTTGCATATGTAGGTGACAAGAAAAACCTTGTCAATAGATTCATGGTTAGAATAAGAAATCACCAGAAAATTTTGGGTGTATGTAGAACTGGACAACAGAAATAGGGAAAGAGATAAGGAGGGATATGCTCTCTGTGAATGCGTCAAGCATAGGTGACAGCCCTGATTTATAGCAGAGTCATGATTACTGCTGCGTAATATGTACCTTTGAGGTTCTGGACTTCAGTCATCAAATATTCCCCAAATCTGAAACTCAGGTTTTAAGGGAAGGAATATCTTTGCCTGTGCAAGAAGGGATACTGCTTTTAAGATCTAAGAAGTGGATTAAGCTGTCAATAGCACAAACCTTTCATCACTTCTAGGGGAACAATGAGGACAGAAGGACCCATTCATTTTCTGAGTTCAACATATTCAAGGTATAAGAACAACAACCAATCTGTTAGGCTGATAGGGGGAGGGCTTCTCTGTGTAGGTAAGGTGCCATAAAAAGAAGGGTACTGATTGATGCAGAATTTACAGCCTTTCTTKGAAATGAGGAATGTATATTTCAAGTGGGTAAAAATTAGGGAATATGAAATAGCATTTTGCTCTGTGGACAGGAACACTCAATGTCGTTTWTTGATCCCACTGCAGGCACATCAGGTTTATTATCTTATTTCCAAATRTGATCACTAATGGGCATATCACAGAAAACTGATAAAACAGACTTTTCTGGCTGGCCAATAGAGTGCATGAGAATAAACTATTAGAATATCCCTTGCTAGCTGTGTGCAGCATTTTTGTAACAGATCTCAAGCTACATACAGTGCAACCAAGACTCAAATTTTCTGACCTATGAGGATCTAAATCAGCTCAAAATCTTCACTGATAGACCACTCCATAAGTGTCCATTCAGACCTTAGGTTGAATGGTTTGTCCACCCAGAGGCTGGAAAATGAAAACACAGTCCAGTAATTGGAATAGAAAAAGTTTTCTCTGGTGAAATCATCTGATTTTCCTATAGTTCTCTGTCAGCTCTCAGGATCAGATCTCAAACTTTGAAGTCTGACTACCTTAAAGAAACATCTGAGTGGAACTGTATTTCTAACAGTTTGGAAAAGAAAGAAAGAGAGGAATGAGACTGGACTGGCTGACTAGAGAAGAAGATTATTGGCAGCATACTGACATCAGCGTTACAAAAAACCTTTATTAATCACCTTCACTATCCCTTTCCACTGAGTTACCAAGGCGGCTCACTAGCTATTGACTTCTGTTTCTCTGAATTTCTGATTTATCTGTCTTCATAGGCTACTGGAACCCAAATATTCTCAATACATCCTACGTCTTTTAGAAAATGTAACCCTTTGTCATCCTAGGGCAAGCAGTAAACACCTTGTATACTATTTACTCTGATAGACTGTAAAGATGCATGGTAGAGTTAGCTTTCACAACAGCTTCTGTTTGAGCAGGGAATATATTAAACACATAAAAAGCTCCAATAAAACCCAACCGGTAAAAAGTCAATTTTATACTTTCAAATAAACCTRGGTAGTAGATATACTTAGGGAAAAATAGTGAGTAAGCACAGACTTAAATGAAGACAAAAATCAATTCCAAGTAACACGCTTCCCGTCCCCCGCTTTGGAGCAGACTGCATTGCCATCACTGTCGACTCTGTCACAGCAAAGAGTAGCCTACAAGGCTGTAACATCTCCCATGTGCATATCACTAATTAGCTGCAGCGCAGGAGCATGTTAGGATTTTAACTACACAAAATAACAACCCAAGCGTACGGATTATGACAACAGACAAATTTTAATGTCTCGGAATCATAAAGTGTTGGTAGTTGCAGCATTCCCCAGCCCACACAGAGAACAAGGGGAATTTTTTGTGCTGTTAATACTTACTCCTGTTTGAGGATCCCAGGGGCTTTGCAAATAGAGAACAGCATTTATCCCAGCTCAGAGGGTAGGCACGAGGTCTGGGCATTGCTTAGGTTCCAGTTAAAGGTTTAAATGGGGCACAGGGTTTATGCATGTGAGTAGATTGCACTCCTAATGAAGTGTGCCTCCCTGGGAAGTAGACATAATTAAATCCCATTGGCAGATGAGGAAAGAGAGCCACGGAAGGATGAAATAACTAGCCCAAGCTCTCAAAATGAACTAGAAGAAAAACTGGCAGGTAAGCCAAAAATCTCCATTCAATTATGTACATTTTCCATACCATCTAAAAAAACCTTACTCTTACGCTCTCTTTGAAACCTATTGGTATCCCAAGAACTCACTTATTATCTATCAATGGGCTAATCATTCTTCCCTTTATTAAAGTCATTTTTGTTGGTGCTTTTGTCTTGCTCCTTACCAGGCAACCCAACATGCTGTTGTGAAAATCATCTTCATCCTTCCTTGACATTCCTGCACAAACCTCTTCTTCATGTTTTTTGGTAACAAAAGTCCCTGTTATAGCTRAGAGACCAAGAGAGAAGGACAAGGAGAACAGGAATGTGGCAGGGAATACTTAGAGACATTGCACCCATATTCTGCCTTCTAGCTCTCCAGAATATAGTCCTGCTCAAGCACTAGCACTTCCTTTAACAACATTATTTACTAACTGCTTCAYATGTTCTTTCATGAACTCAGCCTTAGTTTTCCAATGTAAATAATGACGATGGTTGTCTTTCAAACCTGTTCCAAAAAACATCTCTTTACAGTATGTTCTGTCATCTCTTAGCATTTTTTTCCCTTTGCTTCCCCTTTTCCTCTGTCAAGATTTTAGTTACTGAAAGCACTCTGAAGAGATGCATGAAATGACTTTGATGAACTCATTCTGGTAAGAGCATCCTATAGAATGCTAGATTTGGTTTTATACGTATTTCATCCTAGCATGGAGGAGAAAGCCAAATGAAGCATGTTTTTTTTTTTTCTATTCCTGAACTAAGAAAGCCGTGGAAAAGCTATTTGTTCAAGTGGAACAAAAACCCCTGTATGGCAGAGAGAGCATGAGAATATTATGTAATACCCTGGAATCATTATACATGGCTCTCCTGTACTTTTATGTTTAGAAGGGATTGAGTGAATGGCTGTGCTAGGGACTGAGAGAGAAAGGTGGAAGTAGTTTGTCTAACCTGCTGTTGAATGACCTATATATCAGAATACTGAATTATAGACCTGAAGGAAGTTCCTTGCTGGAAACAACAGGGAACATCATCCGTTGGACATGAATTTTTAATGGTGATTTCTCTGCTGGAGAGAGTGTTGAAAGATGCTTATGATTAGAACTTGTTTTCATGAAGAAAAGCAAGAGGGTGGGGGGGAGCAGCCGACAACAAGCTGAAGAAGGGTGAGGTAGTGAGGCAGAATGTGTTTTCTGCTGTTGTAGCACTGATTTAGGATAGTGTCTTTGTTAAGATGACCCACGAGCACACAGGGGATTTGTTCACCTTTTACTGCTGCTGCTTACTGACCTGATAAGCAGGTGAACCTTTGGATCTCCCTTAAGAGAAGTGAGAATATTGACTCAGAATCAAAAGGGATAAAATCCTGGGGATATAAAAGGAGAGGTGTGGTCACCCTTTTGCAGCTGGTTTGCTGAAGGCTGGCTCTGAGGGGTACTGGAGGAGGTCATGCATCTACAACAGTGTCCTTCAGCTTGCATTCCGTGTCTCTTGCTTTGACCTTCAGATATCCCTGACTCTGCTACTAGCCAGTTGTTTGACCTTCAGCAAATCAAGTCATTTTTGTTACTATTTTTCTGCCAAACTTCTTTATTGTCTTATCTAGACCTATTCATGCTTTGAGCACTGACTAGGACCACAGACCCTGCATAACAACAGGGGTTTCCAGCATCAGCCAGGCTCAGTGTTAGTGGCTGAAACATGCTGAATCACATTCCGGCATCCTGCCTGAATCAGAAATATGATGTCTGTCAGCAGTCCTGGCTTTGATGTGAGGAGGAATTTAACTCTGAGGGGTCTCATGATTCAAAGAGAAATCGAATTTAGGAGTAAAGGAAAATGAGGTAGACTGTTTATAGACAGCCTATGTGTATTGAAGATATGCTATCTCAAGTCTTTTGCAATCAACAACTAAGAATAGCATTTCTGTGAGACAAAAGTCTGAAGACAGCGTGGATGTGCAGGCAGCAGGAAATACAMGCAATATTTGGGAGATCAAAGAGATCATCCATTATCTACAGCTGACATGCTGTTTTTGTCATTGAGTCAATCACAGCCCTCATTGGGCAAGCCAAAAGTGATACTTCAGTGTCCTCCTTTTAGTAGAATTACAATAATGAACTTTCTTTTACTCCTTGAAGTACAAGATGTATTGATTAAAAGATCTATTATTATTATTAGCTATTCAGCAAGTATGGATTCTTCTTTAAATTTCTTTTTCATGCATATTTCTTTCATTAATTCTCTTATTTCATATTTTCTCTTAAAGATCTTTTCCTCTTATCCCCTTTGTTCCTCATAAGGTCTTAGATGACAGTATTTTTCATTATATTCCTCGCTTTTTTAATCTCTTTGTCTCCATTTATGTAAATTCAGCATGTGAACTTGCAAGATGATGGAGTTATGAAAATCCTTGGAGCCTGCTTTAAAATCTCAGGAAGGTCTAATTAAATATTTCACATGGGAAAAGACATGTTTTCCAAAGTATGTGAAAAAGTAAAATTGATTGACATGAATACTATGTCTTAGATCCAACATTTTCTGACACAATAAATTTCTGATTAACCCAGATTTCAAAGTGACTTTTCTGTTCTATTCTTTGTAGAGACATGGTTTAAGATAACTCCGTTTCTTCTTATGTTTTTTTGTTTTTCCATATCAATACAAGATCAAAAACAAACATGAGCTATTTTACTTTCCTTTTCCCCCACTTTTTTAGGTTTTATTACTTTTATTTTATTTCAAGGATGGTCTTTATTTTTGCTGCTTTCTATTTAAAAGGAATGAGCAGTGAATGAGGAGAATCTTTAAGGGAGATTATCCCTTTATCACAAGAAAAATAAATCTCCTAAATCCAACTGAAAATCTACAATGAGCTGAGATCATCTGCCAAACATGATGGCAAAGGAGAAAAATGAATTCTGTCTCCACTTGGTTGATTCAAAGAAATCTAACATAAAAATATTGTCATACCTCCCACTACTATGCCAGTCAGGCTGCAATCCTGCTGAAATTCAGAGGCTGCATTTCTACTGCTAAATAAAATAGCCAGGGACCGTTTTCCAACCCTCAGGCCAAGTAACATAAACTACCTCCATCCCTACTTCATAGCACTTGGCTCTGGGTCTTCTCTTGTCTCCATCTTTGGTTGGGGGAGAGGATCTCTTAAGACACAGTTGTTATTATGATTTCTTTTATTCAATTTGAAATGTCTAAAACAATGTGAACAATTGTTGCAGATATTGCCATCCATTAGAGGTGTGTCTTTATAGTGTGAAACTGATGGTGTGTGTTGCATTACTGTGGCTGCAGCATGTTGGGTGTTTGAAAGTGCAGAACCTACTGGGATAGTGCTGGAAAGGCATGCAGAGAGGAGGGAGCCAGAACTGTCTATGCTGAGTGCGAGGGGGTAGTACCTGGTATAGTCCGTCACCTGAGCTGCACACTACCTCCTGGCCCTTGTACTGGCCCTCAATCCTTGAATTACCATTTTGAAGGTGCTAGTGGGCCAAATCCATCCCAGGAAGCAGTACTGTTGGTTATACAGGATGACTTTAAGGCAGTCTAGTGGCTGTGCTTTCCTCCTCACTCTCTTTTATTTGATTGTCAGAATCTAAGTTGGAGGATGTCTTTTTTAGTGCTGATATGTGAGTTTCCTCTCCCTCCAAAAAGACCTATGGACTTCTATTCAGTAGAATACTCTGCTTTGGCGTTCATTGCTAAGTGCAATACCTCATTGACATGGCAGGTGTGCTGCAAAGGAGGTCTGGATTGAGGAAATGAGTGCTGTGAGTTCTCTGCACTCTGCCTGTGGCTCGAATACATGACTAAGAACCATGTCCTCCAGCTGCAGTTGCGTTGTCTACCACCTGTTCATCAACTGGTGAGACTGACAGGAAGTTCAGATATGTTCAGGCATTTGCCTCAGCACAAACCCCTCACTGAAACTGTGGGAACTCTGCTGTGGATGAATGTCTTCCTGCTTGGCCACAGGCAGTGATGAGAAGAGTTCACTTCCGTCCTCAGAATGGGTATCTCCGAGCCATATGCTGTTTGGGTGCTGAGGGAGTGCTTTCATAGGGTCCACAGAATAAACACTGTACAGTTTCTATAATTGACTAAAAGTCCTTGGTGAAAAAATAAGGGTATTTCAGCTCAGCTGCTGAATTCAGGATAACTAAATTTTTTGTAGTGCCAAACGCCATGGTCACTTTCGCTTGCAAGCTGCTTCTCTTCCACTCCCAATCTGTAAGACGTCTTAGGACACTGCTCTGTTCCACAAGAGAGGGTGTTGCATTTCAGTATTAAGTGAAAAAAATTATTATGGGATATGATTTTTTTAGATGCATGATTTTTCAGATCAAATTTCTTGACAAACATTATACATCAGTATTTGGAGGTCTGGAATATGAATATGTGGGAGAGGGAAGTAAATTATGTTCTGCTTACAAAGACAATGCTAAGATGAATTACTACATAAGGGATTTCTGGAAGCATAGAACTGTTATTTTAATGCCCCAAACAGTTATGTCTTTGCACTGACAGAGTTGGAGTTTGTAGATAAGCCAGAGAGATCAATTTGCAGCAGTCAGAAAAACAACAGTTTTATCTATCTTCCTTTACTCTTTTGATACTTATGTCTTTGAATATAAGTGGTTGTGTGGGGGATCCCTTTCCATTACGATCTTTGCCACAGATGAAAATCAAAATCATTTTGTGTGTTGGTGCCTGAGGTCAATGCTGTACAAACTTCAGACCACACTTACAGAACGCAGAGTTGTTCCGGGAAGGACCTCCTTCATTTTCTCTGGAAACAAGACATTGCTAGGTTGTGGTGATCAAAAAGATCTCAAAACGCTCATTAAAGCCTCACAAGAGTCCAGTAGGAGGCTCTGATCTTCTTTTTACAAATGTGCGAAAAGTCCAAATTGTGTCACAGTCACATGGAATAGGCGAACGAACCTGAGGATCCTCTACTTTTATTGCAGCTTCATGGCACTAATTCCATCACAGTGGAAAAATCGAGCTGCTGTTTGGGGTGGTTGTTTGAACCTGCTCCAAAGCTATAAAATATGTAACAATGATCTTGAAATCTCATCAGAATGACCTTCAAGGTGAAAAAGTGCCAGACCTCTGTGCATCTGGCCACATGTTTTCCCTTGTGGGATTTCAATTTCATGTCTACTAGTCCTGTCTGGAATCAGAAATGTTAGTGACACGGCAGATGTGATGCATAGTTTTGCAAATCTAGTGAGATCTAGTACTGGCAAAAGATTCAGTTTTATGAGTATCTTATTTAAAGTACATCAGCTTGACCTTCCTTAGTTTATAACAGATTTCACCAACTGTGTCTTCAAAATGTCAAAAATAAAACACTATCTCTCAACTGAGGGTGATTTCACTTATTCCAGGCAAACAGCAGAGCTAATAAAGTCAACAGGAGGCACCATCTTGAATTAACTCAGAGCATCATTAAACTTTGTTATTATTTCTACTTTATTAGCCTGGAACCCTAAAGATAAAGCTAGTTTTCCATTGTACTAAGCAGAAAACTCATGCTATAAAAGGATAAGCATATAAATAAAGCTGTATTGTCCTCACTTTACAGAGAGGGAACTGAAGCATAGGAAAAATTGTCCCTTACATTTGAAGGGATAATGCCAAGAAAATAGCATTCTCATGTATTCCTTACCTTGTCAAAAATACATGCAAAGTACAGTTAATGCATATTCATTACACTTGATTTCACTGAGTCCTGACTGAAATCCTGTAAGTCCCTGCACCTCCAGTACACTTTGGGATGTTTTCTGAGCTTTCTGTGGCAGGCAAAACCTTGTCATCTCTATCTGCAGCTGGCTTGTCACAACTTTTACACTTCATGAGAGAGTCTCATTTTCATTTCTAGAAGTGTTTTGAAAGTGCCTTCTCATACTGAAAGTGAAGGTCTATAATGGATTTCGTTAAAGTAGAACTATAGTCTCTCAGGAAGCTTTAAAACATTTTTCTCTGTCCTGCATGTTGCTGTATCTGGCAGACATGCATGACCTTACATAAAGAGGCATTCTATAGATAGATGTTTCACACACACAAAAATTTTTAACTAAAGTGTAAAAAACAGCTTTCTAAGCTATACTCTGCCTGTCACTTCTCTTAGTCCATTAGGTCTCAGAGGTATGAAAAGCTGGATCTTCTTTTGCTCGTCTTGTAAATTAAGGATATTTCTGAAGTTTCTTCTAAAATTATACTAACAGTATTAGATTATTCTCCCTCTGCTTTCCCCCCTCCTCCCAAAGGATAATATTTGTTTATAGTCTATTCTCAGATTTTCGACATATTACTTAACTTCGTCTAAACATTCAAACTATCTAGATCTCCATATGAGGCTGAACTTCCCAGCTTAATTAACATGTACCTCAAACTTCGTTTTCCATCTCTGTGCATCAGAGATAGATCCATCTTTTGTGGCTCAATGCCAAATCAGTCTCATGTTCCCAGTAGGAAATGTGTCAAGGTGGAGATGAATGCATAAGGTATGGGGCTATCTGCTGGACTGCTATCTGCAAAGAAGATAGCAGTCCAGCCAAGCTGAAGGTGATTTCACTTATGACTGCAGTTCAGACCCAGCCTTTCATAGGTCCATGTCACTTTTTGTATCATCCCACGTTAATGTCTCCTTYGCTATACAGGTAAAAGTTTCCTCTTGTGTCAGTGTTCCTGACCACAATGTATTTGTACAAAAAAGTTGCTAGATCTTTTTGGGTAGATAGTTACAGGGTTATGAAGAGTCAACTAGATTCACAGGGCACTGGCTGTGTTCTTGAAATGGACCTCTCAGTATTCAAGACAGCTCTAAGGCTCTGACATGTCTGGATATACATTGAAATAAAGATGGGAATGAACTGTGGAAGTCTTAAATAAAAAAGATCTCTTTATCAGTGATTAAAACAAGCAAACAAACCTAAAGGCTTTCCTCTGCACAGCATGCTGATGTGATTCTTTCAGATAGGCAACTTAATCCATTACCGTCTGAGAAGAAAAGCTAGCCCTTGTGATTGTTTCACGCATGTTATCCTACTCAGGAGCAGCAAGTAGTAGGCAGTAGATGGCTCTTTTACAACAACCTCATCTCATCTGTTCATCCACTTGGCCACTCAGCCCTGGGGGCTTCAGCYTGGCTATGCTGCAGTTCCTAATATGGGGGATAAGGAAGGCTGGGCCACAGTTATCTGAGGCTATCAGTACATTGTCTACAGGCAATAGGAAGGGAGGAGTTTGGCAAATCCTTCCTGCCACCCATAAAATATTAGAAGCAAATGAAGGTGCATGMGTGTCAGCATATGCGTAGAAGAAAGGCTACAATTCAGGGTGATTGTTGGAGGGTGGAGAAAAGTATGTATCCTTCCCCTTCTGAAAGTCCTTTCTCTGTGCCAAGTATTTCCCTTATTAAAGGAGGTGATGTTTTTTCAGGTGCCTGTTTCTTTGGATACCAATTTTTCTATTACCCTTCCAAACAAGGTCAATGTCCTGCCTGCTGTGAGCCTGTTAKCCTCTTCCTCCAGTTCACTCAACCATTGTTAGCCGTAATCAGTGAAGGGAAGAGCTGTCACAGTCATGATTGAGACGAATGACACGGGTACTGTTCAGTCTCTCAAAGCACAGCTTTCAGGAGACTCGTGCAGAGAGCGCTGCTCATGACTCAGTTGGACACTCTCTTCCTTGTCAGCCAGCTCCTACCCTAATACCRTGGCATAATGTGACAAGTGAAGGTTTTGTGCTGTTTGAACACGTTGATGCTTTGGACATTAAATAGATCCTGCAGAATACATTTCTTATTTCCCTGTCTTTGCATTGAGACACACATATACATGGAGAGTGTGCTGCACACTAAGCTACCGGCATTTCAGTCAGGCAGTGCTGAAACTACCCATCTCCACTTCTGGCTTTGCAAAGAGCAACTAGCAGTTTAAAATAATTGACTGAATAAAAGAGAGAAATAACTAATCTGTCCACTCTTGAACTACTGTTTAAGATTCAGGGTGGTTGAGTTTATTTCACAGCGTCCAGGATGACACACTCTACGTGGGTTATTTGGGCAATACACTGCTGTGCGTGGGTTTTTGATCTGTCTCTAAATGACCCAAAGTGGGCCTTGGGCCTGTGGGCCTGTGTCTTCAACTTTACTCGAAACAATTAGAAAATTCAGGTTGATCTGGTCTACTTGAAGGATCATGCTGAAAAGAGTGTACCACTTCCAGGCATGGACTAACACTGGTTGTAATGCTCAAGGCTGTTTAGACAAACCAGCTTATTTAGTACTAATTAGTATATGTTCAAAATGACACTTCTTTGCTTGGGGTTTTCATCCTCTCTGTGTCCTTAGGCAAGTCGTATAATCCAAATTTAGAAATAGAGTATAAATTAGGAATTTAAAGGTCTGGGCTGATTTTCAGAGATGATAGGCAATCCCAGGTTTCATTGACTTAACTGTGAGCACTCCCGTCCGATACAAAAAGGGAAAACAAAACCAAGCAATTTAGGTTTGATTTTTTTTCTTTCTGCTTACCTTCCTCAGTAATAACGAAGAGGCACTTTGTCTGAGTCTGGGAATGTTTGAGGTGAGTACCTCAATAAGTGCTTCTTATTGAAAGATCTGTATGCCAAATCCAGCTATAGAGAGCTCATTATTGAGTTATTGTTATTATTTTCAGTATAAATTATTTCTCTTATGGCATAGTGTTATAGAGGTAGTAGGCTCTTTTGTATGCAAACAGTATCTGAATCTCAAGGACAAAATCCTGCCTCCCATTGCACTGATGGAAATCAGGAGTAACTCTCATAAAGTTACTGGAGTAATTCTAACTTCACCCTAAGGCAAATGAAAACAGAATATGGCTTCTTGCTGACTATGTGGAAAGTCAATGAGTGCTTTAAACAGGCCAGTTTAAGGGAAGGAAGGCTAACACTGACAAATCATCTCTATATTACGCCTAGTAATATGCTTTATACTTAAAATGGAACATATTATCCCAAAACAATGGAATCACTTGACCATGTGGGATATAATAGTCTCTGGAATGACARCTGAACAATGGATTCCAGCTTTGAGCTCAGAAAATCATTCTTTCAAATAAGATTTTAATATTATTCTTTAAACTCTATTTGGTTAAGATGATCAGCATTAGGCTGTCCATCTCATTTTAGCTGATGTTGTATTTTAGCATAAATATACCTTTGGAGTTCTTATAAAAAACTATTCCTGTAGCTTTTGTTCCTTTACTGCTGAGCATGCTGCAGTCTAGTGCAGGCACACACCTTAGTTCAGGAAAATGGCTAAGTTATTTTGGGCTGAAGGTTGAAGATCAGATATTATAGGGAGTATATTTGTAGCCATGAGAGTGGGACATGAATCTTTGTGATATTACACCCTGCCATCATTCTCAAAGCATTTTGTGCAATGTCTGCACTGAGACCATCTTGTTCTGTTTCCTCAAGAGATGCCCTTTCCTCAAGCGCTTTTTTCATGGAGAAGGTTTTAACAGCATTATATTGTATTATATTATTATGACTAATTATGTAATTATAATATTAGAACATTATGGTGCATTATCAAGCACCCCAGGTTGCATTTGCTCACTATTAAGAATTTACAGTCATAAGTTCTATGTTTATCATGCAGTTCATGTCTTTTATTTTGAGATAATTGTTGATATCTGATGTCTTGGAAAAGCATAGATTTAAATGTTTTCCTGCACTGTGGCCACAGGGTCTGCTCCAGAACCCCCAAAATTAGCACTGAACCTTCTGTTTTGTTATATGATTGTTGAAAAATAGCAGTCATCTTTATTGTTCAGTGGAATGAGTGTATAGTACAATTAAATTAGAGCAAAGCAAACACTGCAAGAAGGTTTCTATGAATAAATACATTTAATCAGTTTATTTTTATAAAGATTAAGTGCAGGTCACTTGTGTATTCACTTTGTGTCGTTGCCTAGATGTTGTGCAATTGACACAAATTTGAAAGGCAAATTTCAAAGCTACATACACGTTTTTTCAAAGAATCAAAATTTAAATCCCCACATCCTAATATTTGCATTACAAGTGATCACCCAATCAAGGAACAGGAATAATTAACAACTCCAAGATGGTCAGATTGAACTTCAAAATATTTGTAATCAGTCCACAACTTCAAAACATTTGAGAGGGTATCATTAAAATACAAAAGTTTCCGAGGGAAACACAATTTTGTGGTGAGTATTTAGCTAGCAAGGAAGGGAAGTTCCCTTCAACACGTACACCAAATAATAATAACTGCAAAACATAAATATACTGTCTTCCTCATTGTTACCACGATAAAGATGTCAAAAAGAGAAATGAGTAATAGGGAAGTCTATTAGCACACATGATTCACTCCCTATTCAGAGACTGATTTTACTCCTCTGTTGCCATCTATTCTTCTGGATTTTTGTGATGCTAAGTTTAAATTTCTTTAAACCGTACAGTATCMATCATATCCTCTGGGAGACTATTCTTCAACCTATTGGACCTGAAAAGAAACATTTTTTTTTTCAAAATTTGCTAACTGAATTTGCTAACAGTATTATTAAGTAACAATGGATTGCATCTCTTTTTATGATCCTAAATAATTTATTTTACCCTTGTTGTTTACATTCTTTGCTTTGCATGACCTCCTCTTATCCCAGCTATTGAGTTCTTTTAATACTATTTTTTCAGAACTCAGTCCATCTGTCTTAATCATTTGTTGCTGCATTTCTCTGAATCCTTTCCAATTTATTGGCTGCAAGATTCTTGTGACTTCATGCAGTGTTCCTAGGGTGGGCCAACTGTTTGCTAATTTAATGCAGCCTCCTTGATCCAACGTCATTGTCTTTCAGACATACACGATCTACGATTGCTTTCAGTATATACTTAATGCCAGTGCCCTGGCAACTGTGAAATGAGGAGAAGAGTGAACACATGAACGTAGTGCTGGTGTGTGAGGATGCTTCCTCTGTGCCCTCTGGATGTTCCCTAGTCAATGTTAGGGTGATCGCTCCATAAACACCAACCACAAATGCAGGTTAGATRCAAATAGAGTTGCAGCAACAAGAGATTCCTTGTCCTGCTTCAAGCTGTGCTGAGCAGGCATAGGGCTGTGTGACAGGACACCCAAATAGCCCCATTTGGGTGCTGCCCCGTAACATTGCCCTGGTAATTTCTACATCAGTTGTCAGTTCTCTGAAGCTAGTACATTCCTTGTGTTATATATAGTGTCCTACAGTTTCTCATGTGTTGTCCTGCTAGTGGTGCCTCTAGTCAGGATGGGCCATCTGCATATGGATTACTCCTCTTTTACTAACTGTAGCATCCTACAGTTCCTCCTATTCTTCTCTTGTTAATGGCACCACAAGTCAGGACTAGCCATCTGCATGGATTTCTTAACACACGTTATCATGGACATTACATCACTTTCTGTAAATCAGGATGGCAAGTTTTGTATTAGTGTGCCTCAAAACTCTGTCTTGTGGCAGAGCTAATGCTGTATCTGTAGCACCAAGTACTCTGTTATCATTGCCTCTGCAGTTGTTCAGACTTGTTCACAGATGGTGCAACACAGTTCTTGTGCCTAGGCAGCCTCTGTCTCCCCTGTTGTGACAGTGACAATTGTGGTAATGTTTTAAAGAACATCAATATTACAGTAATTTTAAGTCACTGTTAATTCAGTCTGTCTGAAATGCTTGCTCTTTTGTTCATGAAAATGAAATATTTTTAGGTTTAAAGACAGAAATGACAATGGAGGTCTAGTCTAGTGCTTTTTCTACATTACCACGGACAAATCACTGATCCATTTTCTCACAGTTCCCTGCCTGTAGAATAAGAAGAACGATACCAAACTTGCATTATTTATATCCATAAAAGTCTCCAAGATCTTTTAGGAGGAGGTGTGACTGATATGCAAAAGAGMCATAATGGGAAATTCCTCTGAGACTCCCTGTCACTCTTCTGTTTTCATTGCTGCCAGTATAAGATGGCGGCTTCTCATAGCCTTYGTGGACATGCCTATGGTGGCATCTGAAGGTGACCTTGAAAGCAGAGTGCAAGAGGCTTTGTGTCATAATAGAAGCAGCAAGTATATTTGGGGAGTGAAAGGAAAAGGTGGAGTACATGACAAGAGCAGAGGAAACTGTTAATTRCTGAAAATTTCTACCAATATTGACAAGAGACAGATTTGTCTTCTGGGTCGCATAAGCAAAAGACACAGTGGCAAGTGTTTTATGTTTTAGTTTACTTTATCTCCTAGTATCTTCTAAAATTGAAATATTGAGGGTAAATTGTGACTCAATAGATAAAACTTTATTTTTCTCATATCACAGTCAGAAACTTTCCTCCATAGTCAGTTACTATAACAAATCTCATTTTTGTGAGTCATTCTCAGTCTTTAAATTTTTTTGGAGTTATCGCTTGGCAATCTTGTTTCTTAAGTAAACTYAATACACTTAAATTTTGTTTTCACACCTAAATTTGATAGATGATGTGGAATTTTGCAGACCCCCTAGCACATTATAGCTACAGTCTCATCTCCCTGTGGCCATTTTGCYTCAGAAAGGTATTTTTTTCTCTCAAGTTTTCTTGTGCTTGGGGAGGAAAATTCAGGCTCTTCTTTTGGGAGCAGGGGAATATTTTCCTGGGAAAGGATATTTCTTTATTTCATTTTTGAAAGCTAATGAAGGGTACTTAATTCTCTCTTGAATATCTGTGGTATAGATAGAGGTTCATTCTTGCGTGTTACAGACATATGGTTTTATCCATGTAGTTCAGGAACTCCCAGATGCAGAGCTTTCCTCAACTGAGGAAAACAGATGGTTTCTTCCTCACAGCAGTGGAAATCTTCATGCTTTGAGTTTAGTGTTGATTATCTCAGGGCATGAAGCTTTCTTCTTGCTGTACTTCAGAGAAATTTATTTTCTCYGAGGAAGCATTTTACTGTGGCGTGTTGTTTTGTTCCTTTGCCTGGTGAAGAGGCAGACAGTAWCCCTGCCTTATCTCTCAGGGGCTGCACCTCATTTTTGGAGGTCCAAAATTGTCCCACTCACGGTTGGCTTGAAAGCTTTTTCTCTTCTGAAAAAATGTTCACTGTGATATCTTGGAGAAGGAATACCTTCTCTTCTACACTTATATGCTTTATCCCTTATTATCATGCAGGACCTCCTGTATCACTGGGCAAGGATGTTGTGAGGAGGATCACTGCAAATGAGACACTGGCTTGCCTTTCAGGCAGCAACACAGCAGGGTTGCCATAGTGCGGAAAGTCCACCTGCTTATTAATCACGAAATACAACATTTAATTTAGCACAGTGTTTATTAAATAGGTACATGTTCTGGATCAGTCTTTACAATTCTTAAATGGTGAATGTCATTTGGGGAAACAATGACATTAGTTTAAGTTTTCAAACTTCGGTTTTCAATTTGTCTCAAAATTCCCACTTATTTGACTTTAAAAGGAAGTAATACTAGYGAATATGAGCATCTGTTGTTCCAAATAGTGTTTTTATAGTGATCTATCCTTAAGATGTTAGTAGTTAGTTTTTAAATATAAGAGAGAATCTTCTGTGATTTGTTCCTTCTAACACAGTCTCTTGCACCCAGGCGCTTCCCTCAGTGCATATACAGAAGCATGCACTTCTCCTGCTGCTCCTTCTGGAGCAACCTTCTGTGTTRAAGGTTGCTTTGCTTTCTTTTCCCACAGGAGAGGGCATATAAATTAAAAAAAAGAAAGCCTGTTCTAAGAGAAGAAGTCTTAATAAATAGGTAGCAGATATCTTGAAGCATTCCATATAAGACATAGTATTATTTTTGGAAAAAGAATATACTGTGGACCTATTTCTCTTTTGTTAGCCMAAGAAAGATACCATTGGCTGATGACTGCTATAGCTGACAGTTCTCTGTGGTCTTGGAAGGTTTACTATCAAGATTAAAATACTGATGTTCAGAAAGGAAGGACAATCTTCCTTCCTTCCCCCGATTAAAAGGAGCTGTCTTCTCTTTATGCCCCTTGCAACTTAATCAATACAARCTTTCTCTTTCAACCTAGTTTCACTGGTGGTTAGTATGTATGGCACATCCTTACCATTTGCTCTTTCTGCAGAAATAGGGAAATATTCAGAAAATGAAAAACCACTGAWGACAAGAAAGTCTCTGAAAGGCGAAAGAATCTGCAAGCTTATCCCATTTACCTGAATTTCCCCAGAGTGTTAAATGTGTGTGAACATGTAAAGATTTTCTGGTGTCATTCCAGTGTGACTGGGTTTTACTCAGATAGAACCCAGACAGCTGAAACATTTCAGTACTGGGTAAAAAWGAAAAACTCTCTATTGGGGGGTGGGGATGTGGGCTTTATTTTTGTTTGGGAACCTCACAGCGGCTTCAAGTTGAAACTGAATTTTGAATAACTGTTCAGGTTCTGTATTTTATTAATTCAGAATAGTTAATCTAGTCTTAACTGTAAGTTTTGCATTTGCATATAAAAGACAAGATTTCTGAAGCATGCCCTCCCAACATTTACTCTATATTTTGGCTGTCAGGAGCACTGGGATAGTTAACAGTTCCTTTTTTWTTATTTATTTATTTTCTTTTTTCTTCTCCTTCCTTTCCCTCTCCAGATGTAAATGATCAGTGCATTCTGTCTTTTTATTTGTTATTCTTGACCAAGTAGTCATACTGGAGCTAGAGTAAAACTGCAGAGTAACAATTCAGAAGAATGCTTTGCTTCCTGGAATTATGTGAGCAACTACCTTCTGGAGGCGTAGGAAGACAGTTCTGGTGTGATCCCATACCAGGTCCTGGGAGTACTGAATACTGTGAGCATCTTATGAGCATTACCTTCATTGGGGCTGGAAAATTATTTCTGCTATGGATCTAAAAGRTGGATGGATCACTTCTCCTGCTCATGAGAGTTAATCCAGAATGACAGAAATTTACTCATTTTATGCCCAGTAATAGGCCAAAACAATAGCTACATCCAAGGAGCAGGGCTCTGGGTGCCAAGAGAGATAGTCTGATAGCTGACCATGGAACTGATACCATTCAATGCCCAGTCATGCATGGGACCCTGATTTCCTTGTATCTCTTTTTTCCATTCTGACATTGAGGGAATTAAAACTTGCCTTGGGGTCAAATGGCGAGGATTATGTCACTGCTGCTTTTGCAGGAGGTTGCAGTTAAGAGAGACAAAATACAAACTTGTGYATAAGGATGCCCCAAGCTGTGAAGCTGCTGTTTGAACAGATGACAGTGAGCCAGAAACTGCCTCCTTGCACAGAACACAGGTCGGGGCAGTGCAAACACTGGCTATTCTCTGATCTGGGATGCCCCTCTTCATAGGAGTAGCTTGAGGGCTGCTTTGACATCCATATTTTYTCAAGTCTGTGCTCTGTATTAATAACCTGAATATCTCGGCACCATCTCAGAAGCCTTTTGCAAGCATGACGGGGAAAGGCTTGTGCATGTGTGCCAGAGTGGTATCCTGCCAATGTGGGAGCAGTTGCTGCCTAGCTGTAATGACAAAATCTGCCTTCAGAAGCCAAACAGCTTGGGCGGGATGAATCCTTGTGGAGGCTGGACTCCCCACAAGCAGGCTCAGGGATACGCCGTAATTTGGCCATGATTCGGCCACCCACTGGGCATTCCTAGTGAAAAAACATGATTTAAAATGGGCATTACCTGCCAGAGCTGCACTCGGAAATGTCAGGAAAGATGAGCTTTGGCTAACGTGTTCAGTAACACTCAGTAAAGGATAATGCAATTTAGGGGGTAGCCAGATTAACAGCTAGGAGAATGTATCACATATCCATGATTGCTTTTGCTAGTCTGGGAAAGGTACATACATATGCCAAGATAGCTAATGGCTTTACTCACATTTCCTTTTCTGTTTGTCTCACTACGACTGGACTGGGTTATATGCCTACTGCTGCATGCAGATTTAATCATGAAAAAGCAGATGACACAAGTGTAGAACTCAATGGAAAGTAGAGCTCCCATAAGAAGCACAAATATTTCACAATGTTGTAATTAGAGCCCACTAAGGGATCCTGGTGAAAAATCCCTTTTTATTARTATCATTAATTTGCTAGTTTTAGGAAAAAAATATATGAAATGTCCTTTTTAATATTTTCACTGCCTTCAGATATATTGCTCTAGGTAGCCAGAAATGGTGGAATGAACAGAAACTAGAGCTAAGAGGGAGCTGGAAGCCATCTCAAGAGGTCATCTTAACTCAYCCTTCTACTCCAAAGCAGAATCAGCTTAACCTGAAGAATTCCTGACAGGTATTTGTTTTATCTGTTCTTCAAGAACTTCAGTGATAAAGATAATGCTGCTTCCTATGGCAAACTTTTCCAGTGCTTCATTGGTCTTACTGTTAAGAGATTCCCTTTATTTATCACCCAGTAAGAAAACAGATAGATTGATTCCTTGTTCTTTGCAGCATGCTTTTGCATACTGTGTTATGTTTTCCTGACATCTTTTCTCTG
>NW_028186432.1:418387-550428 GCF_003343005.1 Rhea americana
CGCCCGATAGGTCACATTTTTGATATTGCTGGCCTTCTGGTTCCCTTCAGTCCTCTCAAACCAAATGATCCATACACTTCTTAAAATCCTATGCCTGAAACTGGACTCAGTATCCCAGCTGAGGTCTTATGAGTAGAAGGACTAGTTTCAGTGCCATATAAAAAATATCCTTCYTCATACACATAAGTGTGATATTAGAGTTGGGAACTTTTCTAATTTCCATAATATGACAACATTGATTCAAATGCATATTGTACCCTGTTATGATCTTGGAAACATCTTCTGCACAGTGAATGCTTGGTCAGCTCTCTGCCCTGTCTGAAACTGATCGTTCCTGCCTGACTAAACTATTTTGCGCTTGAGCTTATTGAGCCATACCCTTTTAATTTCAGACTGATTTTTCATTTTGCAAAGATTACTTTGAATTCTGATTTGAATTCTGGTCTTGTCCTCTGGAGTGCTGCAGCCCTGCTCAGCTTGATGTCATCTGCAAATTTAATAAGTGCACTCTCTTCCGTCACTGGGCCTGTGAATGAAAGTGCAGACAGCAGGATAGTACCATACCCTCTGAAACTGTGCTTGAGACACCCTCCAGTTTGGCAGAGGACTATTAATCAGAATTTGCTAGGACAGATCTATAATAATACATGAGCATTGCTTAATAGTCAGGGAGTGTACTGAGCCTAACTCAAAAGGATATCAAAAATATTACTCGTTTCTCAAATTGAACCTGAACCTAAACTGTCATTCAAAAGTCATTGTTTTTTCTCAAACAAAACTGATTCAAAATGTTTTTTTTTTCTTTTTTCTTAAACTGGACCTGAATTTAATTGTTCTGAGGCAGCTTTGTGGATATCAGCCTGGAAATAAATGGGACCATGTCAGTTGTAAATGAACCCAAACTGGAACTGGTTAAGAACCATGGGTTTAATTCTCTTCCTACAGTAGTATAATCTAGACTACATTACATTAGCTCACCCAGTGTCACAGACAGTGACAAAATCCCATCCTGGATCAGGACAAGTTACAGAAATAGAGGTAAGGTAATGGTAACATGTGCTGCAGAGAAAGACTGGGAGCAGTCAGAGCGCCTTGGTCCACCTCTCACCCAAACGCAGGGACCAGAAGCCTTCTGATTTCTTCTTTCCTCCCTGCCTGAGCCCTGGCYACTGTCTGCATCTATATCCACAGAAAGGACAGTTGTTAGTATTGTTATTGTTACTATTGTTATTGAAATCGGGATTTTTAATGCTTGTAGCARCAATCATACAATTTCATCTTCCATAATTTTACTAACTATTCTACAGCTGCCACCACTGGGAGTTTGTTTRTAATTCATTACCTAAGTTTTCTGTGATTAATTCCATTCTTGTTATTAATCTTTCACTCTCTTCCCCCTTCTGTAGGGTTCAGAAAGAGCTATTTTTTGCTTTTCTCATGGGAGGTTATCAAACTGGTCCATTAAAAACTAAGATAGATCTGAATGCTAATCTGTATTCTAAAACAGACCAAATCTGAAACTGGTAGGAGATTTCAGAGCATTTAAGAAAATTCTAGAGATATTGTAAATGGGAAGAGCTCAGCAATGCAGAGGACATCATTGGTAGCACAGTGATGGCARTTGTAATGGATGGGATTCAGCTGGAGGGTAATCGTGGAAAAATGAGGTAAGGTAAGCTCCAAAAATCTTTAGGGTGTGTTGAACAAGCTTTCTGTTTCAAAAGAAGTGTTGCCATCATGAGAACAGCACTTGCAGAATAGAAACCCTTTCTGTGTCTAAACCTAACGAGCTAAAAGGGGAAAAAACAACCAGAAGGCCCAAAGCCCAGGCAGATTTCATGTCTGATGAGAGTTGCTGAGGGATTTTAGGAGTCTGTTAGGGACTTYGCTGTGGCTTATTGCATTTTACCTGGAAAGTGCTCAGTAACTGTGGAGAAACCTGAGGGTATACAGATCTTTACCTGTAGTAGAACAGAGTAGCTTCATCAAAGTATATGCTTGCTACCCTGTCTCTTTACCTCATCTAGAGGTCTAGTCTGCATGGTCTCTGCTAGAAAGAAAGACTGACAGAGGAATTCACCCTATCTGCAGAAAGCACAAAAGGGCAGTTGTCTTTCTGCAGACAGGCAGGAAGGCTGCTCTTCACTTAGAGCTGCAGTGCACAGAGTGAACAAAACCCACCTCTTTTCAGTACTATTAGCTACGTACCGCCCAGTAAGTAATGCTAATTTATACCAAGCTGCCTGATGAAATTAGTGTCCATGCAGTGATCTTATGCATTACAACTGCTGCTAAAGGCTATTTGACCACACTCTCCAAAGGCTGGTGCAGAAAATCATAGCTGAGTGAAAAGGCACCAGAGTAATTTCCTCTATCCAAAACAGATTGGGGCAACCTTCTTTTTAAGAAGGTTTTAACCTGGTTATTGGTGATATGACTTAAGCTACCTTTAAGGAGAGGTACCTTTTCTGTGATTCAGGCAAAGAAATCTAGCATCTTTGCAAGATGCTCTTTCGGCTGCAATTAAGTAGTGCCTGATTTTCAACCAAGTTAAGTTAAAATGAATCACTCCTTCTTTACAGGAAATAAATTAACAACAACGGCGACAATAAAAACCAGCCACAGTCTCTGATGAAAGGGGGCTGGGGGAATCTGTGTTGCTGAGCAACCAGCCCTGAGTAGGAATCTCAGCACCTAGGCTAGTAATATAACCCAAACCCAAACAGGAGCTACGTGAGCAGATTATAATTTTGAGCACGACCCACGGAAAAGGACATTTTTTTCCAAGGGATCACAGCTGCAGCTTGAGAAGGCTTGTTTGGTAGCCCCATAACCTTTTTGCTAGGAGTAGATGACAACCCAAGCATATAATTAATAATTAAACGCACGATAGTATTACTACTGGGATTAAGCCAAATGCCTCACTTAACTAGAGATGGCTTTTTTCTTACATGCGGCTAGAGTGATGGTTCCCATTAGTTCAGCTTCCATCCTGTTAGTGCTCTCAACTCCCTATGACCTTAGAGATTAGAATTTCTTCTCCCTAAAGTTATATCTAGTGATTTATAAATCTTGGAATCAGAGTTGATACATCCTTTTTCTTGTTTAGTTGCATGGGTTAGTGCATGGAGTTTCTGAGTTATTGTGTCCTTAGGAAGGCTACTTCTTGACTACTCTCCTTTCTTTATGAAATGAGTCAATGGTTTGGGATTTGTGGGATACAGATGTGATCTGGTGCTTCATGACAGACAAATCTGTATAGTTAATGAAAAATGTCAGTCAGTTTTCATGAACCATACAGCATTGGCTGATTCATCATATGAAGATCTCTCTCTACAGTCTGAAGAAGGTATCTAAACAACTAGTTTGTTCTGCACACCTAATTTCTTGATGGGTAAAATTAGAGGACAGGAATCCCAGACTTGGGGTAGAAGTTGTGAAAGTATGCAGATACCTAAAGCTGCAGAGGGTCTAGGTGATTCTGATGAATCACTTAATTTCACAATCCTTCTGTATCTTTAGATGTCAAGGACCCTCTAGAAACCTGAATTTAATTTTTGACCCTCAACTCCTCATCGGTGAAATAGGAACATTATTCTTTTCTCCGTAGTATTGTCATAGATACTTAACCTTTTCAATGCAGGGACTACTTTTCAACTTGTACAACTTAAAGTACATATTTTGGGATTCTGGAAGCCAAACAAATAAAAAAAAGTTTAATCACAGACTCCATTGTAGTTTTATTCCATTCTTCTGAATAAAGTCCTTGTAGAGTCCAAGGGAAGAGTAGTCTGTGGAATATCTTCTCTCTTGAGCTGGCCTCCTTAGATAAGAGAAGAGATGTCTGGGGATGTACAGTACAAAGAAAAACCTTCCAGTGCCATAATCCAAGTTTTGAGATGAACAGACGATGCCAACATCTAAATCTGCCAATATCACTCCTTTCACTTGCATAGACTTCTGTCTGAAAATAATCCATGTCTTGAAAGAGGGAGAAGGCAATCCAGTAAAACTGAGGTTTTAGAGAAAATGAGCTATATTTTTAAAAGCCCACTTAGAGGGGCTTAACTCTATACTTTAATAATAGTTGCAAGATTATTCACAGTAGACTGAAACCATTTCATCTGAGGCATGTTTCTTAGCCTCTCATCACACCAGCCTCTCTGGTTATGATCTCCAGCCTATTATATTCAAATAAGGGGGATATGAGTGAAATATATTATGAAGAAAATATTGGTCAAAAACACTGAAGTTATGTTTTCCTTTTCAGTWGAGTAAAGTTGTTTTCAGTTTGGGGGCAAATGAGAAAGAAAATCTCTTCATATTGAAGTTTTGGGTCTGAATTTTGGTGTTTTTTATGAAGTTTTTTTGATCAATTACRTGGATGGAGTAGTTACAAGCATGTTTCCATAACTGAGAAGGATGAAAAAAGCATTTTCTTTGAAAGACTAAGTTAAAGGCAGAGTGGTAAAATGGCAGCAACGTTGTCAAAGGGACTTTTGAAGCAAGGTGCGGTTGATGTAAGTATCAAATGCATGTTAGGAAATAAAGTAAGAATGAAAAGAAGCAAAAGTAGTAAGGGAGGCAATGGAAAGTGGATGAATAAGGATGTGGAGAATGTGTGGAAATATAACTAGAAATATGCCCTAATTCATGTACCCAAGTATTCCATATTAAAATTGCACTGAGAGCCCTAGTCAGTATTTCCTGACATTTTGGTAGACTTGACCTCATAATCTTTATGTGTGCACATATATAGCACATTCTTGTATTGTACTGTGTGCTAGTCCTATGTGATGTGAAGAAAAGACTTTGAAACTCTTGAATAACTCTAAAATGCCAATAAGTCTTTGTGGAAAACCTAGAAAACTCACATTTTTTTAAGGTGTTGTTTTTACAAAAATAAATATGCAGCAAATATGAGATTTTTCAACAGGGCCTGCAACTTTCCCTAATCTGTGCAATGTATTCTGTTACATTCTCTTCTTGTTCGAATTGTGTTAATTTTTCCTTGATTGTTTCAGCTTTCAAAGGTCTGTGTCTGTGGTACCCTTTCTTCACCTCCTCTTAGGGGAAAAAGAGAGAGGGGCAGAGGGAAAAAATGATTTAGTAGGACTGAAATCGTCCAGTCAAAACTGATCTTTTAAAAGCATCTTCCAAGGGAAGTCTGCAACACAATGAACACTCCACACACTGGACCATTTTTGGATTGCTTCCCTAGTCCTCTCAGCACCTTGGTTGTGAACAAGATGACTATTAACTGCAAAGATTCAAATATAAATACTGTTTTAATTTAAAACCGGTGTTGTCCAGACAAAAATGAGTGAAAGAGGGAGCTGTCAAAGGCATATATAGCCTACAGTCTAAGAATTGGGTATTTACTTGACATTTATATCTTTGGAAATTCCTAATAGTTAGAGTTTCAACAAATTCCTTTTTTGCTTGAGCACTACCAATGATTATTCTGCCAAATGAATATATTGGACATGTATATTTCCCTATTCTTTTCCTACTTTATTCCAGTTGGACATGTGCCAAGTCATTTTCTGTCTTTTAAGAGATTAATTCCAAGGAGCATTTAGCATTTACTGGTTTTATATGAGTCTCAGCTCTTTAGGAAAAGACTGAAGAGTTTAGAAAGCAGCTTTGTTTAACTGAGGCCATATCCTCTCTGCATGTACCTACACAGCTCTTACTTKGCCGTACGAGGACAAAGTATGTGTGCTTGAGCAGGGGCAGAGTGAAAAGGAGTATTTTGCTACCCAAGCATAACTCACAGTTTCACTGTAAGCCATGTGAAGTGTGGATTTGGGTGCACGAAACCTGAGATCTTTTTCCCAAAACGGATGGTGAGGTCYTTATGATCTGGGTACGTGTTGCAGCTCCTGAAGAGCTGCAGCTACTGTTTTGGGCCCCGATATGCCTAGGGCTGCAGGGCAGGCAGGCAGTTCTGCAAAATCTTTAAGGTTTTTCAGTCTCCGCCGTACACTGTCCACCATCATACACACCTGCTCTTGGTAAGACTTGTTAAAGATATTTGAAGATCATTTGTAGTGCCAGTTAATGTGGTAGGTGGTTGAGAGTTCATTTTCCCCTACTCTTCCTCATGTTGTTTATACTGGCTTACAGAGTATGCAAAATATTGAAAATGAGAAAGTCTTACCTTTTCACATGAGGACAAAAACAGCAGGATCTAATCCTGATGCCTGGGAAAAGAGAGGGACAAATCTGGAAAAAGTGATGATTCTAAATTCTCACAGTGCTGAGGATGAGACTGTTACAAGGGGGAAAGGCAGGAAGTCTGTGAATGAGATAAAACAAATGGCCGTCATTTCAGAAACTAACAAACAAGCAAAAGGAATGGGTATCTCATATTTTGGATGTAACAAGCAAAAGGAATGGGTATCTCATATTTTGGATGTATTTGCATCAAAAGGATTTGGGAAAGAAAAAAATATACTTCAGAATGACTCTGCTCCTCTATCCACTAAAGATTTATCACTGCCAGCCATGAATAGAGCTTATAATAAATAATACTACTGAATCTTTTTTTCTAGTCTTTTCACTAACTTCTGTGACTTTCAGAATTTAGGATTTGCTAATGAAAAGCCCGATCTGTGCTTTGTTGCTGTCTCTCCTATTTGAAGTTTTCAGTGGGAAGCAGGGATATCCATTACCTTGTAGGATGACATCTTCAACCGTTYACTCAGCACCCTGGAAAACTTATTGCTGTGTTATAGGAAAGTGTAAGTCAGGATGCTGCCATAGTAARAACCAGATTTTTATCTTTGACTCTTTACAGTTACATACAGGCACCTGCGAAGATATTCCTACATACCCTGAGGAGCTGAGGGCCTACTTACTTCTGACGAAGCACCTATCAGCATTTTAAGGCAACCAGAGACCTTTGCAAATGTAGTGTATAGCTTCTAAGTGTTGTGTTTTTCTTTTGAGAGGTGTTGGCTGTCCTTACCTCCTACCATGTTTAATGCAATGAGAAAGCACTGGAAATCCTTTAACGAGAGATATGTCAGTAATAGCACTAGGGGAAGTCTTAGAGTCTGACACTTCCTGACTTCCCAGAAGACTGACCTGGCCACTTAGCCAGACTTTTTAGGAATTAAGCCAAGAGGGAACAGGCAGTGGTTAGGATTTACTTTATCTTCACTTCTGACTTTTAGAAAAAATGGTTCCCACTGGGAAAAGGTTTAAACATACAGATTTCCAAGCTGCAAACCTTCTAGTCTGCATAGAATYGTAGAATTACGGAATCAGTAAGGTTGAAAGGGACCTCTGGAGATCATCTAGTCCAACCCACCTGCTCAAGTAGGGTCACCTAGAGCATGTCAGACAGGGTTGCATCCAGGTGYGCTTTGAATATCTCCAGAGAAGGAGACTCCACAACCTCTCTSGGCAACCTCTTCCAGTGCTCTGTCAATCTCACAGCGAAGAAATTCCCCCTCACGTTCAGGCAGAACTTCCTGTGCTTCAATTTCTGCCCATTGCCTCTTGTCCTGTCACACAGGACAACTGAAAAGAGTTTGTCCCCGTCCCCTTGACACCCTCCCTTCAGGTACTTGTACACATTGATAAGATCCCCCCTCAGTCTTCTGTTCTCCAGGCTGAAGAGGCCCAGCTCTCGCAGACGTTCCTCATAGGGCAGGTGCTCCAGCCCTCTGATCATCTTTGTAGCCCTACTCTGGACTCTCTCCAGTATCTCCATGTCTCTCTTGTACCATGGAGCCCAGAACTGGATGCAGGACTCGAGATGAGGCCTCACCAGGGCTGAGTAGAGGGGCAGGATCACCTCCCTCAACCTACTGGCAACACGCTTCCTAATGCACCCAAGGAGACCATCGGCCTTCCTGGCTACAAGGGCACATTGCTGGCTCATGGTCAATCTGTCATCCACCAGCACTCCCAGGTCCTTCTCTGCAGAGCTACTCTCCAGCAGGTCAACCCCCAGCTTGTACTGGTGCCTAGGGTTATTTCTGATTTCTGGATTGTTTTTTGAGAGGGAAGGGTTTGTTTCTTTTCTTTTCTTTTCTTTTCTTTTCTTTTCTTTTCTTTTCTTTTCTTTTCTTTTCTTTTCTTTTCTTTTCTTTTCTTTTCTTTTCTTGTTGGTTTTGGGTAATTCAGATGTACAGCAACAGTAGCAGTTCAAGTCTTAATGATCACAAAAATCCTGTGGCAGAAGTATGATGGACTTTGAATCTGGTAAGAAACCAGGGATTGCACATACATGTGAAACRATTATACCGGCATATTAAATGGGTGATTTAGATCCCAGAATCCAGGTCACTTTCTGCTTTGTCTGACCTGTTCTACACATTCTTTACCCAAAGAAATTTGAACAAACAAAACCTGTAACAAAAGCCTGCCTAAATCTTCATGTATRAGATTCCCCCAATCTTCTCTTCTTCTTTTAACTTTGACAGCAAAAGAGGCAACTCACCGCAGAAGCATGTCATAATCGATTCATGTTGACACTTCTCTGGCCCCTGCATGAATGAAGTTTGCACTGGGAAGCTGTGTCAGCACTGGGAAAAACTGATGTGTTTGCAGCTCATCTTTACCAAGCTTGTTGTAAATTCTGTTAATAGCAATGCTAGTGCTTCAGATACTCATTGCAAAGGCATAAGGGGCAACTGCTCTCTCCACTCTTTCCCTCTACCTGTCTAACTCAAAAKATCAGATTTTCAGCTGCTGTAAATTAGTGTAGTGTCACTAGTATCCATGAAATAYGTTTTTTATTTCATCTGAAGATCTGATTCACAGGCACCGTGGGAAGGATAAGAAAAAATGCATCTCAGTACGCTGAAGTATTCAGAAGTTGCTGACTTCAGCAATGTGACATAAAAAAAGTTAAGTGAAAGCAAATCACGCAAGCTATTGCTTGAATTTACAGTGCCACGAACTAGTGAATTCTACCCATTTTAGGGCTCAAAGTAGATGATTAAAAAAAATGCAAACTGATTCTGCAAAGACCAGACTTCATTAAAAATGTCTTATGTGAAGATCTGTGCTGAATTAGGCCCAAGATCTAACTCTTGTAAAACAAATACACTAATTATTAAGCCTGTTGTGTTAGCAGTTTTAAGCATGCAGTGTTGAGTAAAGTTACTGCAAAGTTTTACATTGCCTTTGCTACTGCAGTGTTTGGAAATATTGGTGATAGGAAGTACTTTTGTTAATAGTTTTCTGTGATCATAGTAGAGATCATAAAGTGAATTAGAATAAATAGTATATTAATAGTGAAGTGACTAATTCAGTCAGGCTCT
This sequence comes from Rhea americana, assembly GCF_003343005.1. Taxonomy (NCBI): domain Eukaryota; kingdom Metazoa; phylum Chordata; class Aves; order Rheiformes; family Rheidae; genus Rhea; species Rhea americana. The sequence continues at coordinate 427,669 of NW_028186432.1, forward strand.
CAAACAAATTCCAAGGCATATTCCTGTATTTCTTAAGGCCGTATGAAGTGTATGAGTCACATTAAAAGTCTAYCCAGTCCTGAATATTACTTCCAACACGGATCAGCAGGAAACACTTAGGATGAATGAAAGTGATGGGGAACTGAGAGGGTGGATCTTCCTTGGTGTTCTGAGCCAGCGTCTGGCTTCTTTAGAAATGACAAGAGCCAGATGTTASATCCCTCCCATTGTATCTGATGCCCCACTAATAGACCTGTCCTCAGGAATTGTCTGGRTCAGCTTTGAAAATACTTAAACTTTCACTCTCCTATATATCCTGCAATAATATGTTTTGCAGTTTAATCAAAAGTTATGTGAGATTTTTCATTCTAATAATAGGCTTGGGGCCGTTCTAGTTCATGTATTTACACAAAATAGCTTACAATTASTACCTCTTTGTCTTATCGTTTCTATTTAAGATTTTTGTAGACTTCTTCAGTGATTTACCTCAATCTTGCCTGTTCTAAAATGAAGAGCTTTAAGTTGTACTCACGTGGAATCTCTTCTATATTTCCAGCCATCCTCACCATAACTTCAGAATTTTACTATATCCTTTACAAGATGGACTAAATTGGATTGTGTTCAAGATGTGAGTATACTGTAGATTTATATAGTGGTGCAAAGATATTTTCTGTTTTGTTCTCTATCCAATTCCTAATAACATCTAGCATTAGATTTGCTTTTATGATCATTGCAGAACATTGTGCTAGCATTTTCAGGGAATTGTTCAAATATTTTMTGAATGGTGATAGCTAATTTAGATCCCATCATCATTTACATCTGCTTATATGGGACGTTTCCCTTATGTATTACGCTGCATTTCAGCAACATTTGAATTTCATCTSCCATTGTAGTGCCCAGGCAAATCATTTCACAGAAATTAATACTTAGAAAAACTGTAATTTCAAAAAATCAAAAATGATAGGTTAGACATTTCTGAGTCAAAATATTTCACTTCAAAATTAAATATTAACTTTAGTGAAGGGATGACATTAAACTCTGTCTCTACTTTGTGTAAGCATGATGCTTCATGGCAATTACAGTATTAGGTCATTCATTCTATCTTTCTCATAGACTATTCAATAGCTGAACAAAGATTTCTATATCAAGCAAGCTGTATCTGAGAGAATTTACTGAGAAAGGCRTTCAGGTGAACTATGTTGGATTTGTTCAAAATACAGTGGATTCAGAAATCAAATTTTAGATTTGCAAATCTGAGATATAGACTTAGGAGTAAGCTTGTGTTTGTTGAAAAAAAATCATATGATTTATATCAATCAAAGTTAAAGAACAGTCTAAATTCTGACTATTAAATATTCTTAGTGAGTCACTTAGCAGTATCTTCAGATTAGGACTTATTTTGGTGCTGAACTTAAGCTGTCATCAACTCACTCAAAAAGTGTAAAGTTAAGTAGCTGAAGAATTGTTTTTCAAGATTAGTTCACTGGTTGTATTCTACACCAAGCAACAATAAACTTGAGGAACTGACTGCCCCATATTCAGACAGAAAAAAATAGCAAAATACGTCAGAAGTATTTTTTCCAAGGAATAAGTCACTCAACTGTAATAAGATTATTTACTTAGTATTATTCCATTCTGAATATAGGTTGCTAGATTAATAATATGCATGCAGATTATTCCACAGGCTTCAGTGAAGGTCTACTTATTTGAGCAAACATACAGAATTCATCAGTATTTTGAGAATTTCATCCTTAAATAAGTCTTGGAGTAAGAGTTAACAGTGAGTATTGTGAAGTATWTTCAGGATAGAATAGAAATGTTTTTCTTTTTCTCATTTCAAAACAGTTAGAAAATTTAAATGAAAATAATAAGAAAATGGAAAATGCTCATCCCTCCTTTTTTAACTAGTTGTTACTGTTGATGCTGATGATATCATAATATTTCGAGTAATGTAACGAAAGCTGATGAAAGCCTTATGAATTCTTTCATAATAGGCAACTATGAAGGGAGATACAGATGCTATGAAGGCAAAAAAAAATCACCTAAGAGAAGCAGGTTTATAAAAAGTACTATACTACCTTATTTACTGTAGTAGTGTCATGTTGGCACTAGCAGCAACACAGACTTTTGCTAAAATACTAGCAGAACCCTAGCTTCTCAATTTATAGTTGGTAACTAGCCCCTGACCTATACCCTGAAMACCTATGTCTCTACCTCATAAGGAAAGAAGGCAAATAAAAAGAAGAGGAAATGAAAAAGGGTGGCAGCAGTCTAGTTTTTCTTAATGCAACTGAAAGGTAAATGGATTGAGCAAATTGTATAATGCTGTCATCATTTTCATGTGATTGTTTGCTGCTGCACTCAGCACTGCAACAGCTTTGATTTCACACCTCTAGATCAGTAGGAAATTAGTAATGTGATCTGTGAGGGACTCACGCCTCTGCGCCAGACAGGACACCACCAATGGCACTTTCACCTTATTTCCCCTTTTAAGGGGGGCGTTGCAGGGTTTACAGAGCCTAGTCTCTGAAGGATGGGGCAGGGGAAGCATGTAAACTGGGATTTTGTCTGGAGCATGTCCCTGAAGTCAATTGTCATAGGGACCATTATAGATTCCTTGACCGCCTGTTAAAGCAAACCAACCTCTCAGGAGGAACAAAGCAACTTGTCGGAATTACCCATTTTATTTTAACTAACAAATTTATAGATGAGATTTAATACTATCCTGCTATGCACCTGCAAAAGCATACAGCACATCYACTAACCAGGCATTTGCCAAGGTTACCATACAATACGAGGTATAGAAAAAAGAGGCTCTTAGAGCAATAGACAGGTGCTCTGGCTTGAGATCCACTGACTTTTACTCGGTTTGCTACGTCATATTTAAAAAGGGATTTTGCACTGATTGCCACACATCCAGTCTGCCAAATAACTGCAAAACAATTTTCTGGGTTTTTTTTTACACCTCTCCTGCAGGTTAATGAATGGATGGCATTTGAAGTGGCTGTCTAAAGTGCCATTGAGTATGCTAGTAATTGCCTTCTAGCTTATATTTGCAATACCATATCTGAATGAGTTCCCTGTTTGAGGATAGATAGCCCTGCAGAACTAGAAGAGAACAAGAACAGGGAGACAGAGCTTTTCCTTTCTTGCCTTGCCAATACKCATTGTAGGCTGTAGCACAGATGGATGGGACATTCCTGACTCCTGYCATCGGAACTTCTCCCCCTCACAGCATTTGGGGATGGAGCTCTGAGTCCCTCCTCTCCCAGCTGAAAGGTCCAAGCCAGTAGCTAGAGTACTGTCACTGTCTTTTTAGTAGCTCACTCTCTGCCACATGGTGCTGTTCCAACCTGGGATCTAGCATAGATCAGACGTGCCTTTGGAAAGTGGGCAAGTGACATTTGAGACCATCCTGTCCTTACTCAGGTGGTGGGCCTGGATGCTAGAGCAGTCCAAAGGCTTTTATATTAATGGCACAGAGTTTCTGAAACCACAGTTCCTTTGCTGCCTCCCCTGAGATGAAGGGGGCTATCTGGCCATGTCTGATGGAGCCAAGGCTACTCATAATCCAGCTATTTGTTTCCACTTKGATAATTCAAAGGAGACAGGACATAATGTTACAGTCTTATCATGAACTTTTAAAAGGTGTTAATACCTGCTGCCTGCAGTGCAGATGAACGTATATCCTGCTCCCAGACTCTCTCACTTATTTCTCCATAAACTGGGCCTCGATGTTGGCCAGCGAGCCTAGATTCTGCAGTTTTCTGATTTCTTTTTCTAACACTAACTGGCATGRCAGCAAGAAAACTGCAGCTGGATGCTATAGTTCAAGTCAGGTATGTGAAGGAAGGATACATGGAAATGCAACCAGTCATRAGAAAGTGAGATTGCAGGAATCATGAATGTGATTTGTGAGAGATTAGGAATAATGGTATAGTCTAAATTCACAGATCAAATGCTGAGAAGACATAGCTGCTCTCTAGAAACACATCAGTAGGTGAGCACTAGATAACAAGGTGCTGGACTTGTTAGCGCATGATAAGTTGGAGTTTTTTCAGAGATTTTTTTTTCCCTGTGAGCCTATGATCCCAGCACTTCTTTGTGCTAGACAAAGGAGCAAGTCATTTTCCTGGGGGAGGGGAACTGAAAATCCTAGTTGAATCACATTTAAAGATTGGACCACATAAAATGCTTTTGCTGTGAAACTAGTTTAAAGTAATTGTGAGATCTCACTGTTGTTTTCCGCGCTACTAACATACCAGGAATGAGATCTGTTTTCAGAGCTGTCAGAGAAGTCTCACAGGCTGCAAAAGTGAGAAGTAGATTTTAAGTTACCTAACAAGCACTCTAGGTACTTACATAGAAGTGAGTCTCAGTGCACCTCTCCTAATGTGTGAAGTACAAGCAGTACAAACTCTATACAAAACACAGATATGCTTTGGCAGTCCTTAGTGCTGGTGATGGAGTAACTGGGGCATAAGACTTTCTTTTGGAGAACATTCATCAGTTTCTTTTGCAGCTTTCCTCCCTACAGTGCTGTATATTTATATGTTCACACATTACCCAGCTTTTGGGGGAACTGTTAAACCAATTTTACTGAGGGCATTTTGCCTCCTGCACTTAGACAAACTTCATATGCCTTTCAGTCTCATTTGCTGTTGTTTAACTCCCCCAGATACATGCTAAAGTCAAAGATTAAAAAAAAAAGAACAAGTCAGTGATACAAATACCAAGCAATAAAAAACAATTACTAAAACATTTAGGAATTGCAAAATAAATTTGAGCTTGAGAAATATTTGTGTTTCAGGTGGATCCTTCTCTTGTTGCAAGCAATTATGTTCATTCAATGACCAGACCTTTTTATTTTATTAGAAAACTTATTTGCACTTCATTATACATAGTTCTTGATGACTAATCAGAAACTGTTACTGAACAAGATACATTTTTTTAAATCTTCAGTGATAGAAACTGTGCAGGTGCATGGTTAAGTAGGCATATATATGGATCTAGACTTTTAACTTTTGAAAGACACATAGCACAACCCAGTTGGCAGCTCATGGGTCAGATCTCATTTCTAGGGAGTAGGAGTTTAGGCAGCATGTGCTGACCAAGCAGTTTAGTATTTGCTCCTGAGCTTCCCGGCCTTAGCACTAGCCAGGTGCCGCACTGTGATTGCTATGGCCCATGAAAGTAATGAAAGAGCTGGGGATACAGTTCCTGAAATGGCTGAGGTTATACTCATCTGCACTTACTTCCACTYAGCCATTGATCAGGTGGTCGTGGACAGGTTCACCTGCACATGCAGTCAATGAAGTTGCAATATGCAAATGGAAATCTTGAAGACAAGAGTAGAGAAGTGGTAAGCATTAGCTTTAAACAACCTACAGGCTCAGGAAATAAGGACACACAACTTCATCATTGCAACCAACTGGMTGCCTAAGGCAGAGAAGAGTGCTGAGATACAGTGTCCCAGATGCCTAAAGTAAAACTTTGCTTTCCCCAACCTGGTCTCAGGAGTCTACTACCTTTATTCCAACTGACTGACACACAGGGCTTGTGCTGGAAGGCTGTTCTTGCACTGGTGACTGCCTGGCTCCAGGCAGGGGAAGATTCCACCAGCAGTCCAAACTCATCTGAGCTTGCTGGAGAAGCACAGAGAAGAGCACAGGTGGGAAGGTCAGGCTCAGGGTAGTAATGATTCAGAGTTCATCAGTGTAAAAAAACTGAGCAGAAGGCCTAGTATGTAAGTTCTCTAGAGAACYAGTTAAAGATTAGCGCTCCAAGAGGAGCTATTGAAAGGCTAATAGTATTTTATATCCTGGTAATTTGACACAACACTATACAGTGTAAACCAGAAACAACTGTGTCTCTTTTCTTTTATAGTTCACATATTGCAAGACAAAGCCTATGTTACGTCATTTTGATTAAAAATCTTGTTTTGCATATTTTTGGTCTTTCAGTGACCATCAGAATGCAGAGATTTCTACCCTGAGAAACCCAAGTTCTCCTACTTCATTGTCTGCTGCACAAAGAAATGTCAACATACCTGTAAATGTTTAAAGCTAGTTGAACAATTGGAGCGTTTACTTTTGATGTCCCCCTAACATCTTAAAACATCTTAAAGTGATATCCATTTTCTGTAAATGCTGATTAGCTGCCCTACCCCCCCCCCAAAAAAAAAAGAGAGAGAGAAAGAGACTTCTGAAACTGTAATCTCTTGTGTATTTGGAAGAGCTGGTGATCCAATTTCTAACTATAATGTCTCATGAAATATGAACTACTTTTACATGTCAGCAGAGAAATTAACAGACCTGTTAGAAAGGAAAAATTTTCATCAAAAAAAATATTTTCTGATGAAATTCCAGTCACCTGTATTTGGTGATACAACTTCAAATCTAATACAAGATGGCCTAGCAGAATTATTCAAGTATTATGAAATAACCATTCTTTCAGTTTCAGTGATTTTTTTCTAATTGTTTTGGCACCAGTGCTCAGAAAGAGGAGAAAAATAGTGGAACAATACATGTGTTAGTAAAGGCTGTTGGTGGCAAAGGCTAGTGTCACAACAAACCAGAAGCTGACATCACAAGCTGAAGTGATGTGACATTGTGTTGGGGCCAAACTTAGAATTTTTCAAGCTCCTAGTGTCTTTGAAATCACTGTACTCTTCAGGAAAATATTCTTCAAAGGATTATTTACCATTATGTCTTTGACAGGCTGAATCATCCTCCCAGCTGAGGGAAATTTTTAGAAGATCAAACAGCTTCAAATACATTCAGAAAGACAGTATGTGGTACAAAACTTTAGAATAAAAATTTATGAAAGTTAACGTTGTGTGTAATTTCTGGGTACATAAGAGACTTAAAATATGTGCAGGTGTCCCAGTGTACAAATCATATCTTTTGAAATTTCAGAGTAAAACCACAATCTGATTCCCCCTGCAGCCCTAGTGCTCAAAACACTGGTAAATGAAGAGCAGATCATTTCATTAGCTACAGGYGCATGCAATAATAACATGCTCCAAAGAAGAGAGGCAGAATTATTCATATGACAAGGTGCTCTGCTCTGAGTCTGGAGTAGTGGGGTATAACCCTGTGCTCTTCCACTAGTAACTTACATGATCTGGGGCAAATCACTTCTGTGTCTCAGTTTCTCTAACTGTGAAAAACTGTTTCACAATATAATTTTGTAAAAAGCTTTATACAGAAGTAGTATATAAGAGTGGGCTATTTTTACATAGGGGATCTCAAATTAAATTCCTCTCTTGTATCATCTTTTTGAACCCACTGGCATAAAAAAAAGGTTACATGGAGGCATGTGAAGTGCTATATAAAGCAAACTGGGAGGTATGGCTGATACATTGGAAGGCCGTGCTACAAAAATGATGATGGGACTGGAGCATCTCTCTTATGAGGAAAGGCTGCGAGAGCTGAGCCTATTTAGCCTGGAGAGAAGACGACAGAGAGGGGATCTTACCAACGTCTATAAATACCTGAAGGGAGAGTGTCAAGAGGATGGGGCCAGACTCTTTTCTGTGATGCCAAGCAACAGGACAAGAGGCAACGGGCACAAACTGAAACACAGGAAGTTCCACCTGAATATGGGGAAAAAGTTCTTTACTATGAGGGTGATGGAGCACTGGAACAGGTTGCCCAGAGACGTTGTGGAGTCTCCTTCTCTGGAGATATTCAAAACCCACCTGGATTCAATCCTATGCAAGGTGCTCTAGGTGACCCTGCTTGAGCAGGGGCTTGGACTGAATGATCTGCAGGGGTCCCTTCCAACCTTAACCATTCTGTGATTCTGTGATATTTCAGGAAATAGTCAAAGTCAATGATTTTGTTGGTACCTCTTTGGCTAGGGTTTGGAGCAATGGTTAATTACAGGTCACGGGACTGGGTTGTAATCACAGATTTTCCTTGTCTATGCTTCTGGCTAACCAGAGGCTAGCTCAGTGTTCATCTGAGTGGCTGACCTGTTTTCTTGCTGATAGAGGTAGATCCTGTGAGGCAAATAGCATCTTAATGGCTATGTTTACCTCTTGAATTCAGAGAATTTAGATGTTGCCAGAACCTCCTGGGCAAACAGCCTTGATTCCCCTCAAATAAAAGGAAACTCCAGCACATGTTTAACTTAAGTGGTGTTACTTTAATTTCTAAGACAACTCTCAAGCTGCCTGGGCTGGAGCGCATGCTCTGATGTTTGAAGGGAAAGGCAACACTACCTTTCTCTGAGTGAGAGATTAAGAAAGGGCATTCACATTTTCCTTGAGCCATCTCATCCAAACAGCTTTGTTTTGAGGACTTACTTTATAAGCAAAGAAAATCCAATAAATAAATCTTGCTTTTCCTCGAAGTAGCCCCACCTGTGGGCAAGGGCTAGGTCTGATGCTTCTGGCCCTAATTGTTCTTTTTCTAGTGGCTAGGCAGAACTGCATCTCAGGCACAGAAAGAACAAGTGGAGATAAGTGGATATACACCACAGTCAATGCACATCCTTGAAATCCAGTCTGAATGATATAATGGAAAATTTTGTTGGATATATTTGCATATACTTCTACTCCAGAATTAAAGCTTAATTTCTATCTCTTTTCCAGTTTTAGATTACAACGCTTCCAAAATAATATTAATAAAAGCAATAAAAGTAACATCATGCTGGCTAATTGTTTATAAAGATACTTATACTGACATCAGTATAGTCATGGGTTGACATAACTAACCTACATTGACAAGCCCCTAAAAATATAGGAAGTTCAGCCTTTTATGTCTTCAGGGGAAAAGAACTAGTTAGAATGTAAAAGAGAAAACATGTTTCCCCTTCATTTTTATAAACCACATTTCTAATCTTTTGGGAAACTCTAGAGTTAAACAAAATCAGTAGAATTATTAAGATTGTCAGAGTCTTTGCAGCAACCAGCTTCCTGGATAAAAACTGATACAGTTGTATCTGAGGTATCTGCAGATACCTATCCAAAAGTCTACTACTGGTTTTCAGCCCATATAAATCCTTCTTTCCTTGCTCAGTCTGCTTATTAAAATGAAGGCACCTTTGGGAGCATTATAGCATTAGTTTATCAGTTAAGGCAGTTAACTTGAGGTGGAGGCAGAAAGGAACACCCTCAATCTCACAAGGGAAAGCTGGGCTGAAAGTAGGTTTTATTCAGCTGGAATTATGTTACAGTAGCCTGAATAGAAAAGAGGTCATTCAGATTTATTGAAGGATATAGTGAGGACCAGAGGTCCACACTTCACAGCTGGCATGCTTTACAAAAGGCCAAAGGTGGCAAATTAACAGGATTTATAATATCAAAAAGACATAGGCAGTTGATGGACCTATATGGAATGGAAAAAAAAAAAAGGTCAATTGACAAAAGGTAATGGAGAAATAATTTAAAATAAAACAGAAAAGGTATGAGATGCAGTTATTTTTTGTGAGGTTATGGTGGACACATGTATRGTGTCCATTTACTTCTCTAACAAGGACAAATGTTAAAATGTATGGATATGTGATATGTTCGCTAATATCTATTAGGAAATATTTGAACAGTTATGTCTTTAAATTCATCAACTACTATAAAGTCACAGTGGGAAAAAGTAGTGGTAGAGCTTTCCATAACAACAAAATTAAATGTCACAGAAGTGGCTTTGCCATATTTTCCCTGTAGATCCTAGCAACATCATTACTTTCTGTGCGCAGCTGATATCTCTGAGAAATAAAAGAATAAAACAATTCATAAATATCATTCCAAAACCACTGTAACAATGACCTGTGTTCTTAAAATTCTATCTTCTTCTTGCTTAGGGTTTTCTGCAAATGATACTTGAAGCCGTGTAATGAGAGGATAGCAACACTGCATGCCCAAAATGAAGCATGATGTAAAATACAGTAAATAATGGAACTCACGGAATTAAGTGCAGGAAGTAGAAACAATCACAGCCCAAAACAGAAGAACACTTCAAATAGTTTTATGCAGTCAAGTCAGAGGTACTGGATAATCTCCATTATAGTACTGAAAAAACTAAAAGTAAGACCACAGGTAACCACCATCTTCAGACAGTACAATATCCTTGGAGATTGGCAAATGGGGTACCGGAATTCAGGAAAGAGGGTAAAAATAATTCATGAATGACAGACCTGTTATTCTGAGCTCAATAGTATAAAGATGAATTAATTAATTATGAATTATTTTTAAATTGAAAGATAATTAAATATGGGTAAGAACATGAAAATGGGATAAAATATGATACAGAATTGAAAAAAGTAGATTATGCCATATAAACCTGGTTTCATTTTGTTAAAGTAATTGGTTTTGTAAAGAAAGAAATAAAATATAATATAAAATATAATATAAACCTAATTTGTCAGGATCAAGGTAGAGCACTCAGTGAGGAACCACAAGATAAAATACTGTGTAAGCTAGAGAAGACRAAGTTCAGTAGAAAATTTGAACTTGAGAAGATCTAGTAAAGATGGAGTCAGCCGCATGCGATACATGAAACAGAGCTATCAAGCTGGAGGGATGTTAGTTGAAAGTTCATCAAAGATCTGTCTTGGTACCAGTCTTAAGGACTTTCATCAGAAATACTATTTTTGGCTAACTGTATTTGGTTAACTATTTAACTAGTGTTCGAACCAACTTCAGCATGAAGAGGGAAGTGGTCGACTTGACAATCTGAAAAAATAGAAATGGAACTTCATGTAAAGGTACAAACTCTAACGCTGATGAAAGTATTGCTAAGATTTCCATAAACAGGTAAGTTCTCCTTTCATGAAAGGGTCAGTGAGCAAAAGAAAATCACAGGGTGAGTATATTGCAGTCAGTCACATATCATATCATGTCAACTACAGTCATACCAGCATGCTACTACTGTGAAACATTCATGTGTATTGAAAAAAATATTTCCAGTAAATATCAGCAACYATTACTGCCTGATTTGTGGCTCTGCTGGGGTCCTGTGTACAGCATTGTGTGCAGTTCTGCTTATTAGTGTTGAGGGAGGCTGTAGTCAAACTGGAAGGGATGAGGCATGGGCTACAGGAGGACAGGAAATGGAAAAGCTGTCCTCTGAGAGGRCAGATGGCATGTCTGAAACAGCATCATCGTCTCCTCCCAGAATGTATACGAACATATCACTGGACAGTGTGCTATTTCATAGTGCCCTTCACTTCCCAGCCYAGGCTCAGCTCTCAGCCACCGTCCTTTTTGCTTGCTTCAGGCGCTGTTTTCAAACTGTCTTCAGTGCATGTGAGAGGGAAAGGGAATGGATATGCAGATGTCTGACAAGAGATATAAGAAATGGGCCTGAATTGTGAGCCAAAGTCAAATGGTTGCGAATGTCTGAAAGAATCATAATGAAACTAAACATTTTCTTAGCGTGCCCCATTTGTCAGCTGCATCATATCCAAAACCTGTCCCAAATAACACACACATGTAAGGGCTTTGCCCAACCAGGGAAAGAAGTCAAGAACAGCAACGATCTCGTGGACATGGCACACAGCAATACCCATGAAGTATATGAATACTTTCAGTTTCTCATGCCCTTGCTTTGTTGAGTATTAYTGGTTGATTAACGATGTCCCTCACTTCCATGGATCCAAGAGCTCTGGGAGGGACCCGAAATGTTTGTATAATAATTGAAAAAGGCACTTGAGCTTAAGATGCTGAGAAATGTAGCTCAGGCTTATATCTGGCTTATCCATGTCTTCTCATTCCTACATGATATACAAAAAAAGATATATAGAGAGGGTCTTAGTCGATACAGAGATTTACTTGTTAAAGGTTATAGATGACACAGCTATTTTGAGCTAGTTGTTTTCCAGCTGGAATGATGGTGTCCTATACCCTCTGCCCTCAAGAATGTTTCTCTTTTTACTGCAAAAGCGCAGTGAATTTACATCTTTCTGTGAGTGCTGGGGTGCTGACAGGTCTTAGCAGCTTAGCTATACAGCGCTATCATGTTGGCATATGGAATCTCTCTCTCACATTCCGATTCTTGAAAGCAGAGATAAGTACAGCCATGCACAGCTAAGAGACTGATTTGTTTGCTGAGCAGACTGATTTGTTTGAAATCTATTGTTTTCCATGTTTTCTGGATAATTGGAATAAGCTGGCTGGGTAAGCAGCCAAGAAGGAGTTTACATAGACGATGGATTCCTCCTGAGTTTRCCCTTTTAAAACACCAAATTTCGCTGGAAGATTAGGCTTGTGATAGTGTATYGGGCTTTTGAAGCCTGTCTGGGAGGTGAAGGAGAAACTTCACTATGGACAAAAGGAGTAGAAGTCCTCAAGAAGAAGTTTCCAGGCTGATATGGTGGGATCTTACGTTCAGGATTTAGATGTGTAAAGGAGCCTTTCTGTGTGTATCTTCATCTGGTGCCACTTTCTCTGTGGCTGGCTGGAAACATTTCAGAGAGAGAAGAGGGGCTAGTGTCAAGGTTGAATTTTGTGAGTGGCATTCCAGCTGGAATAAAAAACATGGGATCTCTTCCAGCCCTTACCAGTTCAGTCTGTGTGATAGAGAAGCTGCCTCAGCTGGCACAGCCACTCTGGGGTAATGGTTGTTTGTATACATTTGAAAATTCACCAATCATTGTATTGCTCTTACTTCTGGGGAATTAAAAAGCTGCCTATCAGCAACTTCTGAGAAACCTGAGGGAGGCAGCTAATTTCCAGCCAATTGAACAGTTTAATTGGTACTAGGCAGTGTTAGGGCAGATGGAGGTGTAGAAAAGAGATCTTAGTTAAGATCATGAAGGGTCTCTATTGTATGACGTGTCTCATACAATGATTCCCAGACCTTTTCAGCAGTGACTTAATAGCATCTATTAACTTCATTATTCGTGTCAGGCTTATGTCTTCTAAAATGGTAAGAGGTATGTTAACAGCTCTGGTTTGGGGATAGATTATTTTTCTCTATATATTCTTGTATCTCCAGTRTAAATCCAGATTAGACTCTTTCTGAAATATGTCTCTCCTTTTCGTGTTCCACTTTTCATATTACTAGAAGCATCCATATAAATGATTTATAATGTAAAGATAGTTTGACAAAGAATTTTATGCTTGGGACTATAATCTCAGAAGGCTGCACTGTCTTATTAAAGCAGGATCCTCTGTTTTATTTGCAGCTACTATTTCTAAAATATTGCTGTACCTCTACCTTGCATAAATAGTTGCTGAAAATCCATAACTATTCTGTGCAAGTGATGACTTAGAAATTATGAGGMAAATGTATATACTTTCCTCAGATCTTCAAAATACAGCAAAGAAGAGAGGGGAGTATCCATACTAATGATTCATATAGAGATTTCAACAGTATCTAAAAAGATAAAATGAGAACACATTATCCTGTCTAGCACAGTTCCTATGGTTTAAGTACTTTGTTTGGTTTTGCCGTCTGTTGTTGCGAGCTTCAATTCAATCTGAGCCAAGATTTTAGCTGAAAAAGGAGGTTATATATGTCTTTGCATAAAAACTGTGTGAAATTAGTGGTTTCAAGTGTTTTAGATATGAAATCTCCAGGAAAATCAATAGTCTGTTGTGAGTTTGGTGTAAGTGCTGAACCATGATCTAAGACTTACTCAGAGCTAGAAGAATATACTAGGGGGTTTTATGTAGCCTAGCAAATAGTTGGCTTTGTGAGCGCATTTTTTTTTTCTGAAAATGTTGCAAAGGCATGYTGCTGCGTTTCAGTCACTTAGGCAKCCCTTGTTACACAACACATGAAGCATTATAGGTCTTGAGCATTTCAATTACAATATTTTAAGATTTTTTAATCAGCTATTCTTGCATCTAATTGTTAGGGGAGGAATGTAGGGTCCTTCTCCAGTAGCCAGCTTAATTCTCTCTGTTAATCCACACAGGCCTTTGAAAGTCTTTTAAAAAGCTCTCCTGTGGCCACTAGTTCACTAATTCTTTCCAGGTATTTTGTTGAACAAGATGCAGTCCTCTCCCCTTTCCATTGCTATGTGGGAATTCCTTAGCTGGTTAGACCTTTATTTCAGTATTTGTTTGCCTTGCTTGCAAAATAACTGTAGATGTACTTTGTAGTGGTGGCTTCAAACTGAGACCTTGCTCACATGCCTAGTTATTTTGCTGTAACTGTACCAAGCTGTGAATCAGTCTCTGTTCATATTTCTTACTCTCTCTTCTCACAGCCTGAGCACCARTGACAGGAATGCTGCCTCCTATTCTACATGAACAGTCTTCCTACTACTCAGCAGCTTTACCTGTTATCTCAACAACACATTTTCAAATCTCATAACAATTTTTTCAAACGTCCTCACTCAAATGTCTTTTTTTCAAATCTTAGTTAAGAATGTATTGTTATTCTGCCTTGATTTGGATCCACTTGATTTAATAGCTATGGTTATTCCATAATAGACCTGATGATGCAGTCCTGATGWGAGAAATTCAAGTAAAATCATACACATTCTCTGTGCATAGCACAGTATATGTAGAGAAAGGACTTATACACAAACAAAATAAGAGACAAACTTTCTCCTACTTTCACATGTTCAGACTTACATTAAATACCAAAGCTTCCTCATTCTGTGTGCAGGACTCTGATCCCAGTTGGAACACTATTAGAGGTATGTGCTATTATAATAAAGTATGTATTACTACTCAGTTAGAACTCATTATGTTGAAAGAGTCACCTGGAGAGGGTCAGGAGGCAACTATTTTGCCAGCTTTTAGCTGGTAGGGGTGTGTTCTTTTAGGATCCAGTTTTACTTTTTAAGGACTTCACTGCAGCATAATTTGATTGATTTCCTGAATCATTTCAGTTTTACATTAGTGTTATTGAAAACAATTTGCCTTTGGGGGGGGGGCTATATTTAGAGGATGGATTGCTAAGTAAACAGGCAACTGATATCTTGGGCTTATCCTTTTGGAAAGASCCTCCTTGAATGATAGAAACCCTGTGTTTGTCTTAGAGTCATGAGACCAAACAGAAGATCCTCCTTTTGTGCTCCTCMTTTGCAATAAACATTTGCTGCTTGATTTGGTTCTTGCAGCCTCAGCATTTTGAGAACATGCCCCTCTGACTTTCTGCACAGTCCCTGGGACTGCAAAATGTCTTTTGCTCTCAGAATTCAGTAAGTCTAAAATAGTTTTGGAATTGCTAAATAAGAGCAGGTGATTAAAATGCTGTGTGCGTAGAGGTGCAGGTAAAACTCTAGACTCTGGGAATTCACAGTGAAGAGATCAGCCTCCCTCTCTCTTTGCTCATCCCTTGCCAGTCTTCCTCTTTTTCATCTGCTTTTCTCTCTTACTTTCAACTCCTGTCTCTTTCCTCTCTCACTTCTTACATATAATTTTATTTTGAAGGTAAACATTAGAACAGTTGAATAAGGAATCAGCCCACTGGGGCCTTTGCACTTAACAGTGTGGCTCTGGTATCATGGGAAGCCTTGTCAGACTCTCCGTGGAACAAAAGACGCACAATTACCGTATCCTCAGTGCTGGTGCTGCAATATGATAAAAAAAGACATTGGAATAAATGGAAAAGAAAGGGAAGGAAGTGGATGGTTTGTGTTTCAACGTATGAAGTACAGCAGAGGGGGGCTGAACTTCGAAAGGATGCTTCACATGGAGCAGCATTTCCCCACACAGCACTCTGCTCTGTTTCTAGCAGCTGGAGCTCATAGCATTAGCAGACAGTGCTCTTCACCTCCCTGAAGGGAGGTGTGGCGAGGCAGAGAGATCAGAGTTGGTAGCTGTTCCCAGAGTCCAGGTCCAACAGCCCGCTCCCGCAGTGTYTGTCCTCAGGCAAGTCCTTCCCACTTGCCTGAGTCTCCAGTGGGAGCCTTGTGATCCTCTTCCCTGCAACACTTGCAGCCTTTGGGAATGACCTGTCCTTTCCTTCCCCTGTGGGCACCTCTTTTCTCTTCATCATTGTCACCCATTAGGAAGTCACATTCTTTTCCAGCTTGAAATGCTTTCCAGTTGAGATTTCTCTCCATTATCTTCACTCCATTTCTGCACATTGCGTTCTCTTACCCATTTATCTGCTACTCATTCCCAGACTACACCCTTGTTAGCAAGGCACTTTCTGACTGTGTGAGCTCTGTAGATCACTGCTTGCTCTCCATTTCCTTACACAGTCTGGTGCTCATTTTTGTTAGGATATTTTATGCCACTCTGGCTGTGTACTGCAGCTTTAAAGTGGGAGTAAGCTGAATTGATGCAGGTACAGATTTTCAAAGGCACAAATGGTTTCCAGGTATCTGACTCTTGATCACTCTTAATGGCAACTGGGTGCCTGATTGGTGTTTATTCCTTTGAACATCTCCTCCACACTTTTTAGAYTGTAAAACACCTTCAAAAGTCATGAGAATCAGACACAGAATCAGAATTTCCTTGCACTTCCCAGGATGAACTTTCTCTAGCACTAGCCAATAAATGCTCTGATCTGGTCTGCTTTTGTTACTTTTCTTCCTTGGGAACAAATCCAGAAGTCAATTGAGTTGGTGGATATGTATCCTAGTAAGGAGAAATTCAAAATGAATCAAGATTTTCATATCTGAAGTAAAGAGATGTTAATCTAAGTGGAGRTTGGTGTATGTCTCCTTTTTCCAGTATCAGTCAGTATATTTCATATAATTCACCATTTCTAGATAGAATGAGCAGTATCTATTTATAACTATGGTTGCATACTCATGCTATCAAATGCCCTCCTCTAATTAATGATGATAGAAGCATTAACAAGAATCTTCTACATGAAGAAGAAATTTCTGAACATATCACAGAATCACACAGAATCACAGAATGGTTGAGATTGGAAGGGACCTCTACAGATCATCTAGTCCAACCRCCCTGCTCAAGTAGGGTCTCCCAGAGTATTTTCCCCAGAATTGTATCTAGACAGTTTTTGAATATCTCCAAGGAAGAAGGCTCCACAGCCTCTCTGGACAACCTGTTACAGCACTCTGTCAGCCTCACAGTAAAGGTTTTTTTCATGTTCAGATGGAACTTCCTGTGTTTCAATTTGTGCCCATTGCCTCTCGTCCTATCACTGGACACCACTGAGAATATTGTGGCTTTATACCCTCCTCTTTCTATACTCTTTATACTCTCCCTTCAGATACTCACATATATTGATAATATCCCCTCTAAGAATTCTCTTCTCCAGGCGGATCAGTTCCTGTTCACTCAGCCTTTCTTCATACGAGAGATGCTCCAATTCCTTAATCATTTTGGTAGCCCTTTGCTGGACTCACTCTAGTAACTCCATGTCTCTCTTGTATCAGATTTCAGACTTCAGCCTATTTATATTTTAGTTTTTTGTTTTTGTTTTTGTTTTTGTTTTTTTTTTTCCCCAATTTAATTTCTTTCTCCACAGCCACCCGCAGCAGTTACATTGATGGGACACTTTGTGTGCCATCTTAACTTCTGCTTGTCATAAAACTATATGTGCTGGAGGAAGGTGACTTTGCAGAGAGATCCAACAGCCAGGGAGACAAGGAGCTGAAAATATGGAGAAGGTTCTCTCATTTGAATGCACAGACATTTAGTTCTATGGGAAAATAGACATATAAAATYGCTTTCTCTTTTGGAAGAAAACTTGTCCCTCCTATTCTCCCAGAAATTTGCTATTACTGTATAACTTGAATTCTGGACTCAGTCTGAAGTCTAGATAAGAAATCTCTGTCACAGGGCTAGAAAAAAAAATTGAATAAGATGGTAATGGTCAATTGGCTAAAGATTCAGAAAAAACACATGGTGACAGATTATCAACAATGACACAAACCACTGTTTCTCTCCTTCCTTTAACTTGCAAATTTTAGGCTTCACTGGTTCTCTGCAGCCTTGATAGCGAGGCCTCTTCTCCTTCATGTGCAGAGCTCCCCAACTAGGGCACAGAAGGAGAGTGTCTTTTCCTTAACTGAGAGTCATGTTAATGATTTTCCATCTTGGCTTTTGAATAAGGGATCTCTAATGTAGTAGATTTGGGAGCCCTTATAATGGCCTGGGATCAAACTGGAAACCACAAGGAATAGGTCACAACACTGTGAGTCAAAGCTTAGTAGCTAATGCTGGAATAGTCCTCCTTTAAAGGCTGAGGAGGGAAAAGATTCAGTAACATACACCCACCAGTGGGCTGCACAAACTCAGGAGATAGATTTCCAGTACAAGGACTCTTCATTCAACACAGTTTCCACCCTGGTGTTAAGAAAGTTTTAAAATTCTATTTTGGCTATCAATTCCTCTGCATTTATGAAAAGATTAAAACATTTCTGAAAAGTCACATTGCAAATAAGGCAACACAGTTAAGCTGTAATTGGCAAGATCCTCATTTACACTGAGAATCCTTTAAGATCTGTTTGTGTGGGCAGAGTGTTGCAAAGTGCAATTAGATTTCATTAACACTCACCTTAAAGCCCCTTATAGTAYCAGAACAGTAGAAAGGCATTACTGTGAAAATAAGAATCTAGTCCAAGTATGCAATGGTCTCAACTCGTATTTGCATTATGGCCAATTTTCCCCACTCTATCAATTTAAAAAGACAGCAAATCCTCTTTACCCACTTTTTAAGACTTCTTTTCAGGAGGAAAGTGGTATCAAAGCTATTAGTGTTAATGAAAATCAGGCCAAACATCCAGATGTTTAGTTTATCATTTCTGAATTAATCAGGAGGATGGCAATAAAGCTCCTTTTCAAYTAAATCAGTTCTGGTAGACTGTCTGTGTGCACGTACATGAGTATGTGAGCAAAGCCTGAGCTTCCAGGAGCTCCATGCTCCAGCTCCTGAGGGATTCTCATTGCGACGGCCAAAAAAGGGATGAGGGCAAGGGTCATTAAAAAAGGGTTGACTGAAGAAGTTTCCAGAAGAAGGGGTTTTTTTTGAATAACCACATTCTGTCCATTCAAACTGCTGATTCTCACAGCAAGTCCCCCACTCCCCTGACATCTGGTGTAAGTAAAAACTTAAAACAACCTTAAGAGACTAAAAGTGTTCTTCTTTTATGACTGAAAGTAGAAAGATGCCATTCAGAAATATTAAATCTCCCTATGGGAAGGACCAGCTCTACCTAAATGATTCTTGACAGATGTTTATCCAGCCTGTTCTTCAAGGACCAATGGACGCTGCACAGACTCCCCAGACAGTCTATTTATTTCAGCAGTTTATTATCTTTACTTTTGAGAGGTTTAATTTGGCTATCCCTTGCTGCAGTATAAGATCCTTACTCGTCTCTTATCTGTGATGGAAAACAGATTATTGTTTTGCTCTCTGTGCCTGGATTTTAACATGTCTACCCTGAGTCTCTGCAGTACTCTCCATTCGGTTCACAGCTTCCTTAAAATATGGTAACACAGATTGGCAGAGGGCTTATCCACGCCTAAGAGAGAAGGAGAGATAGTCCCATTGYTTTTACTGTTTTAATTTGACATTAAACTGCATTTCTTTGAGGCACTATATGACCCAGGAGTTGTAGGTCAAGGTTTTCAGCACCTGCTCTGAAGGGCTTGATATGACCAGCTAGACTACACATCAAATGTTGTCCATGATGTATCTATTCAGAACCAAAAGACTAAGGTTATAAACCCTATTTCAAATTTTAAAAAAGACAAATCATCTGGGAAAAATCTCTTCCATGTTTCTTTCTTCRGTATCTGTTATATATGACCTCTTCSTCCAGCCAAGAGTCATAGCTMTCTTTCGATGGAAGAGAAGTTAGGAGGAGATTTCGTTATGGCTTTACATATTGCCTCCATTCAATGGAGAAGGACATTCATATTAAATGTTACCTATCTGTCAGGCTTAAACAGAGATAGGTCTTGATTACAGATGAGTCTTGCCTAAAAAGGGGACCCTAGCTTCAGATTTGTTTGCAGTGCAAGGTGYCCTGTTCATGACAAGATCCAAACATCCTAATACTGTACCATTTGAACCTCATCACTCTTTTTAGTCCAGGCAGAAGCTGATATACCAAATGAACCTGCTTCTGTATGTACACCTCCATGCAGGGCTTTCCTTGCTCTAACAATTTACAGCTGGTTAAATAGAAAGAATCTTGGAGCTGAGCAAGAGCAAAGGGCTTMTAGACAATGCTGTTTTGTGTTGGATCAATTCTTTGTTAAATAATCAAATTTTATAATTTTAATCCTTTGATAATTATTTATGAATATGATTTATTGACATTGGTTATTTRAACATTGCTCTTTGAAATGCTGGCTATGACACTTTGCTGTTTGTTGAACCAGAGTTATAAAAATTTGAGACTGTAAGCTACAGTCCCAAATGCATTCCCAGATTTGCTAAGACAAAAGAGCCTTACTTGATTCATGTCTATACTTTTTGTATATACTTTCTYTTCTCTCTGTGTTAGTAAGGAAACAAGGCCTTTTAAAACTATATTAAGGGATATTATTGTGTTGGAGTTGCTTTTTTTCAAATCACTCATAGAAGAGGGCTGCTTATTACTTACAGTAATTAAAGAGCCTTGGAGTCTTTCGTAAGAACTGAGGTGCAAACCCAAGAATCTGGAGAATCAAATATAGGGAATTAAATTTAGGCTGCTGAAACATTCACTTCATCAGGACTTGTCCTGCACTATTGTGAAGTGTTGCTGAGAGCTATYAAGCAGTTATCATGTTCCACTTCAGAGAGAGTTTAATTTCATTGGTGGATAAAAATCTACTGATCTCTACGAATCTTTAGTCTGTTTCATCAAAGAGAATTTTCAGTGCCAATAGAAAATAATAATTCAATTCCACTGCAAACATTGGTATTCTAATGGGTACTATTGTTTCAAATAAGAACAAAAGCAGTTTGCATTTTTCCAGGTATGTGTGCCTTCACAATTTTTCTTTCTTTGTTTTGAGTGCAAATTCCATTCTAGATTTGAGAATGTCAAAACTGATGATTTCTTTGATGAAGTGGTCTATTCTTGCTGTTCATCTCAGATTCCTGTTAGAGTCCATAGTGGAAAGGCAATAGGGGGGATTTATATGACCTATTTTAGGCTTGTATTTAGAGTAAGATGAATCATATCCTAGAAGTATCTACTTCTCTCTATTGGTTCTAAAGGTACCTCAGAGGAAGTAATTAAAATGTAAATATCCAGGTGAATCCTGCTTTGGCTCTTTTSAGCCCTAGAGATGAGAATAATGCAAAGCCATTGACAAAAGATACTTAATCTGACCGAAACTGTGGACCTGAACTCTTCCTTACCATGATGGATTTGGATAATGTTCTCATCTGAAGACTGGTCTGGACTTTATGGTATATCTTATTTCTCTGTACATGAGGATACTTCTGGAGAGATTCATAACTGTACTGAAAATATTATGTTTTCTAGGACAGCAAATCCATTTTAAAAGGAAAAATGTCAGAAGATCCAGATGAAGATTGTACCTCACTAAACCACRTGACGACCTCCCCCACTCTAGCAGCTTTTAAGAATGCAAGTTGATACAGTTTGTGACCAGCTCATACTTTTTCCTAAGGAAARGGGCTTTGTTTGTACTGACAAATACAGTAAATCAGTCTTTATGATACTCAYAGGCTTAAGGTCAGCAAAGAATTGAGCATGGTGTATCTCACATGTCCCCAGAATACAGATGGATATATTCTGGATCATTTGCTACCCACTTTCCCTGGACAGGATTGCCAGGGCTGCCTTTGAAACTCTTTCTTGCCTTGTCAGTTCCCTTCATAATGAGTGGTAGCCTCCCTAAAGCACTAGATCTACTGAGATCACAGTAAAGCTATTTCTCACTTTTTTTTTTTTTTTCCCCCAAGCTCTCCCAGCTCTCTGACAGAAATCTTACCAGGAGAGAGAAGAATAAAAATTGGAGAAAGAAAAGAAGCTGTATGTTTACAAGGCTCTGGTGGCACATGCTGCCAATCCCTTTAACCTTCACAAGCCAGAATTATTTAAAAGATTAAAAACAGGCGAGAGAATGCCCTTCTGTTCCTCTGTATACTAATCATTTTATTGCCATGACAGTTATTTCCCATAGGCACTGTGAGTGTGACTGCTGCTCCTCAAGAAATACACCACTTTGTTAATCTGCCAGGCTCTCTAGCTACCACTGAGGTTCCAAATGTAAATCAGCAGAAACGTCTGAAGTAACAAATTCATTGAGTTTATGGACATTATTTATTATAAATTACATTTCTTCCTGAAAAGGACTGATTGTGATGGCCCATCAGGGCTGCTAAAGTTCTTGGTTTTTGAGRAAACTCTATATTGTCCTCTATGCTTGCATTCTGCCCCTCTCCTTAATCTTGCTGCAAAGCCTGGTGGGGAAGAGGATCTTCCATGAGAGGGGAAGGGATCTAGGTACTTGACTTCTTCACATCCCGCCCTTGTGTTCTCTTTGGCTTCTACTGGGACAAATGAGCAGTACTTTGCTGTACAGCATGTATTCTTTTTTTGTATTTATCCTGTAGTTGCACACAATCACAAAAATCAAAGATTAAATTTCTATTGCCTTTGATATTGTGCAGGAAAACAGCTAATAAGTTTCCTCTGCCTCAAAGAGTTTATGCTTTAAGGTGTAACAAGAGGCAGTAAATGGATATGTGGCCAAGAAGGGGGAGAACAAGCTAGCACTGTAGCACACAACTGCAGAAGCAAAATAATTACCTTTTAAATTCTTATATTTATATCTCTGCAGAGCCTGAAGTGMCCCAGTCAAAACCAGGGATGCCCTGTGTTGTAAGCTGCAAATACTAACAAAAGTGGACTGTTCCCATTGTGAACAGCTCTCAGCCTGAAAAGTCAAAGCAAACATAAAATAGGGAATGAAATAAATGTGACATGGGAAGTGAAATGATTATCCCAATAACACACATACTGTAAGGGCTTTTAAAAGCTGCCAGGCCTCAACTTCTAAATAAGTTCATGTCTCTATAGCCCAAATAGAAAAAAGGTTTTTGATCAGAAGCTGGCTATGACAGCTGATAGTTTACTTCAGTAACGCAGAGTGGATATGAGAATCTAGTCTCCTCCCTTGTGATACATATATCTCACATTCTCACCAATAAAATACTCTTTTATTATTATTATTATTCTGCCCTGAGTTCCCCTTTTGCACTCAAGTCAGAAGCTTAATTTTATTTTCACACCCCAGATGCTTGGCACCTTGCAGACAATTCACACTCCACCTGTAATTAGATTATTATTGTTAAAAAAACCAAGCAGCTAGCAAGACAATTGATATCAGTTACATTAACACTTCATCTCTGGGGATCAGAGACTAGGAGAAAGTGAATAAAAGATGGTGGCAAATCTGTCTGTCCATCTATTCATCTTTCCTGCCTTTTCCTTTCACTCTCTCCTTTACTTTTTTTTCCTGTTGAAAGAACAGGTACACTTTCCCATTGTAACTTCTGATGTATTTCTTTTGAAGTAAAATCCAGATAACTCAGCAAAAAGAATAATACTACAAAGCAAGAGTAGATTTACTGAATGATGAGTTGATGGTTTTTTTCCTGTGTGCATGTTTTTTTGGTACTGAGTAGATGTTTAAGTATTGCCACATGGTGGTCTGTAACAGTGATACACTGTTCTCAGCAGATGTTCCCTTTAACATCTGGGAAGTGGATGAGAAAGAGGCTCGACACTGGGAACACCAGGAAGTAAGGTTTAAAGTGAAGTGAAAAAGAAAGGTATTGTACGGCCCGAAAGAACTGCTCCTGGGCTGCTCTATTTGCTGATGGAAGATGCAGCCAACAATACTGCAAGAGGTCATGAAAACCTGGCTTGTGGATGGAGAAGAAGTTAGTCCATGGGTCAGGGAGAAGGTGGAGGTCACCTGAAGGTATTCACCCCCTTGGGAAGGAAAGGCTGTGGGGYGGCAGGATGGGCTGGCAACAGGCACTGCCTGAGAAGGCTGCAACTATCTGACAGCACRGGTACCGAAGACACTCACAGGAATCAGAGAAACTGCCAGTGGGCAGAAGCGATGAAAGGGGAGAGCTGGGCACAGGAGAGCCCAGGTGGAAGGGCACACCATGAGACAAGGCTCTTCAAGACTTAATAGCATATGGAAAACCCAGCGGTTACATTGTCAAAGACAATGAAGTGATTTTAGATATTAAAACTCACTTTCAAAGCAATGTAGGCTCTTTTATTTAGGCTCTTTAAAAAAATGTCCTCCTAACTCATTACAGGCACAGCAAGCAATTACAATGTCCCTAASTAGTCCTGAATCTCGTGTTCCTGAATAAAGAATTATATCCTCTGCAGTTAAACAGAATTTAAGACCACATAGTCTGATGATACAAAATCAGTTTGTTACAACTCATAAGGAATTTTCATAAATGAGTTTTCTTATTTTTGTGGAAAACTCTAGGTTTCTCAACAGGACTTTGGATGGAAGAAAAATCATTTTGCCATTTGAGACATTTGAAGAATATTATTTCAACTGAGTATTTTAAAATGAAATGTTTCGAATAGAAACCTTTAGGAATATTCTAGTCTGTATGAAAGTCCAATATTTTAACACTTTAATATCTACTCCAGAAAAAAAAAGTCCTACCTGTAGGAATTTTCTGTGGTCTGTGAATTCCATTTTTTAAATCAGCTATTGTTCCCATGTTTCWTGTGTATATAGTTTTAATTCTGTGTTTCTAAGCCATGTCATGCAATCAGTATTCAAGCAAAACTCCCACTGATTTCATATATTAAGAATATTAAATCTGGCTGGCATCACTGATACAATTTAAAAGAAGGTTTTCACCCACCATGTAGAAATACTGCTCATAAATGCAGGCAGGCATACACTGTCACTAACACTCTAAGGTAACCCACAGTTCATCCCCATCTGGCTAACACCTAATACCTCCCCATGATAAGTTCATTGTACTTTTATCCACCCCTGTTTCTAAGTATACTAAGCACTATCTAGAGCAAAAGAGCAATATAAGATAAAGAAATTGATTTTCTTTATTCCGATGGTGTTAGCTTATTGCTACTTGAAGAAAATAGCTGGTGTCCCATTTTATCTAAAATAACAAGAGAGGATATGAATTCCTGCAAATGACCAGAGTGCAAATACTGTATTAACCAGGGCTTCATTTAAACAAAGTTTTGTTAACAGGATGCTAACAAGGAATAGCAGTTTTGTAAGCCATTCTACACTAGCCAATTACATACAGCAGCTTTGGCACAGACGATGACAAGGATTGGAAAGTGGGAGTTCATGTTTCCATTAAAGCTTTAGAAGAGTTCACTAGTCCAACCTGATTTTTCTTTGAAAACTTCTGAATTATAGAACAAACTCAGAAGAGAGATTAGTTATTAATAATTGCCTTGAAAAATTAAAAGAAAAGTGTGAAATGATAACTGTAYGGCTAGCTATAAAGAAATCCTTCAGAGGCAACTTGCTGGATGATACAGTTATGGCAAATTTTTGTAAGTCCCTTGATAATTAACATTTGTACTTCTAACTCTCAGCTCCTGGACTCATGGGATTATAGAAGATTCACAGCCTCTATTGATAAAAAGATTTCTAGTCCTTGAGTTTAAGAACTTGAGGAGTTGGAGACTATAAATAGTAACATATCAAACATCAGAAGGCAAAMTGAAAGACTTAAACATACTTTATTTACATCTTAATCTATAGCATTTTATGTATTACAAAATAATATGTAATTATTTCTTTTTTACTGCCATCAAGAYTCTCGCAGCCATTAAGAGTCTGGAATAGCAGGTGGTTTTTTAGAGGCTGGAATAAAGTGTGGTCTGTAACAGGAATGTTTAAAACAGGAATGGGCAGCCTCTATCAAGATGTGCTAGTTATATRTCCCTATATACATGACTGGTATATTACTATAAAGCAGAGAGAATTCAGCTGAGTAGTGCTCCAGTGCTTCAAGGATACAATAAATTGATTACTCAAACCATTATGCCCACAGATATGCAAACTGAATTCCTTTTGCACTGAATGCATATTTCAGGCCATAAGCACATGGGAATTTTGAGGTTAAATTGCCATAAATATTTATAGATACAAGTAATAAAAGTAGCCTTTCAGACTTTGAATTTCATTCAGGTGGTGACTCCAAATGGATATTGCCTTTGAAAGATGGAATTTGATAAAAATGTATTTTCTCCMATCTTTTACCTGTCTTGTCTCTTTTGATTGTGAGCTGTTTACTGTAGGGGTGTCTCTTACTAAATAAGGGTACAGTGTCTAGCACAAAAGAGCTTTGACTTTGTCCTAACGTCTCTAAACACCAATACAATGCAGATAAATAATTGGATTTTACATCATTCACTTCTAGTTAGGAAGAATAGCTCCCTTCAATGCAGGCATTATGGAGCAATATTTTTATAAAGTACATAGTCATAGAAGTTCCTCTTGGTCTAAAAAAACCCAATTATTTGGAATAGGACTTGTGATACCAGCAGATATTTTTTTCTACCTGGCTGAAGAAAGACGGAAAAAGCAGTAGTTCTGAATGGTCAAATGAATGTACCTGGAATGATACAAAGTGAAAGGATTTCAATTTGTGCTGAACATTTTAAATATAACATTGTCTCTCTGTCTGGTGTTCAACCTCAGACCCCGAAGAGAAAACATACGAATGGTCTCATATCTCAGTGACAGCCTGGAATAGTGTTTCGTTAACTTTCAGCTATATGTAACAGATTACTCAATGGTACATTCAGTGCTGTCTTTGACTCATGCAGAGTCCTCAAGCTTATGACTTGGACCGTTCCTGAAATGGCTCAATAGGTGAATATTGTAAATATTTGTAAGTAGAATTCACATAATAGCCCTCAAAACATATTCTCTCTCCTTCTCACCTATTACCTGAACTACCTGGTATCAGACAAGCTAAATCTATCCTTATCAAAGGAGTTATAGATTGCTTTCTAAGATTATATTCTGCGTATACTATCAGCCAGCAGTGATGTCTGTATTAGAATTAACTTCCACTGAAAACACGTAATAGTATCTTCTGATGTTTTTAATGCAGCATTGAGTTAATGGTGTTAGCTGATGAAAAAAATCCAGTGCATTATTGTTTAAGAGAAAGATAGCGGAGTGTGATAAGCGAGGATAAGGAATAATGCCTTTTTGCACTGATCCTCTGTCACTTATCTGCCTTTCCCCAAAACTGCTAGCAACAAGTGAGATGTTACCAACTATAAGTGCATTACAAAATATGGACTAGGGTGAGATGGCTTAAGGTTCAGTTCACGTATCAGTTCAGATATTTTGATTCTGAAGCTCTTGCATTTGACTTGGTCCATTTGAGCAATTTACTGTCATCTGATTTAAACGTTTAGATTAATCCTGGCAAGAGAGAAAGAGTAATGTATGAATTCATGGCAGAAAGCTAGCAACAAAGGCGATGTGATTGAAGTCGCACGATCCAAGCTCTATTTTAGGCTTAACTCGTCATACCACGTCAGTACTTCCTTCTTCAGTTTCCCTCTATATAAGATGAAAATAATCTACTTCAATGAGGCACAGTTCATCAGCTCTATTAGCGAATGCAAGATTCCCTAAGATTTGCAGATACATTAAGCCACAGAACTGTCATCTAAAATTGTTAATTCCTTCACGTTAGGAGGAAATTTGTAGATCTATAAGAAAAAAAGCTGGAAAATATCACAGAATGTCCTTTAATCTGTCCTGTTTTCCTGCAGATGAGTGAACCTCTACTTAAGCTTTCTGTGACAAGTGTTTGTCTAGCCTATTCTTACAATGTTGAGTAATATAGATACTACTGTCTCCTTGTGTAATTTGTTTTGGAGCTTGCTTAGATTTTACATTGGGAAAGTTTTCCTAGTATTGAGTCTTAACTCTGCCCTCCCACAGTTTAAGCCTGTTTCCTTTTATCCTGTCCACAGCTGATAGAAGTCATTTATTTCTCGTGATATCATGTACGGAAATTGCGTATGAGGAAATAAAACACCATTTTACAATATTAAGTGGAGGCACAGTGGTACTCTGGGATATTTTACAATAGTCATATTGTAGACTAATGTTTTAATAGTAATCTCACTTAGGAAAAAATATAAAATGGTAATTTAGAGCCAATTCAAAGGCCACGGAAATCATTAGGGATGTTTTATGCTGACTTTTCCTGAGCTTTACTGCTGAAAATGAATTAATTTTCAAAATCAGAAGTGATTTAATTCTGTGTCCTGCAATGAGAGTATACCTATACTGATTTTGTCTGATGCAGTTTTCTAGCTGCTTTTTAATGTAGTTTTCCTTCTTTTTCATCAAAGGGAGAAAGGTCTTCCATGACATCACAAGCATTTAATCAAAAACAGTACTTTGCTTTGCCATTAATCCCACTAAAATCAGTAAGTCATTTCTGCATTAAAATATTATTTGTTATGAAAATGTAACTTTGGCTGAACGCAGTGGGCCTAAGTCTTGTGTACCATGTTTCATGTGAATATAACATTAGTGATTTTTTAATATGTTACAATGTGCAAGTAAGTGAGCAAAAATCTGTAACAATCCTCCTAAACTCTGTCCTCAATAATCCCAGATAGTGGGTGCACTTTACGGGGAACAAGTAACAGGGAAATCAAATACAAAAGCTACATACAYATGTACTATTTTTCTGACCATACTGGCTTGAAATAAGTCGTTAATCTGTGGGCCAAACAGCATTTCTGCACTCAGCCACTTGTGGGGAGTGTGTATGCAATCAATTGACCTGTGTCTTCCCCTCTCACAGCTGGGAGTTTTGCTCTCAAACAGTAGGGCTAGAGATGAACCTGAGTATATCAGCAATACCAGCTGATTTGAGAGGAGGTGTACTCCGCTCTCCCACAGCGTTGCTGCAGAGCTAAGCAAAGAGATCTTTCCTCCTCATTGCAGCACAACTCTGACAAGCTCAGCCTCAGCTGAGGTTTATCATGGATGCCCTAGCTGAGCTGCCGCCCGCAGACCATGACAATTTTAATTCCCACTTCCCTGTGCTAAATTGCAGTACAAGTACAGCGAACGCAGACAGAGAATTGCACCCCCAAAATGACCAAGCCTAGTGCAAGGCATAAACAGTTTTGTCTGTGCTATGCTTCACAACTCCTTCCAGAGTGCTCTTTCCCTCAATATCCTGCCAGAGCATGTGGTTGCTCCTACCCTCTGATGTGCCCTTCATGCAAAATGATGTGCCTCTGCTGTTATGTGAGCCTACAACAAGTGTCAGTCTGTGCCGCACTCTCAGAGCGAAACCTCCTGTAATGCTGAAGAGGGAGCATAATATCTGGAGGATGCTGAAGAGTACTAGCAGCTGGGAGGAGCTGCAAATTGCAACAGTCTTCCTAAGTCAAGGTAGGACTCAGACTCCTTAGATCCTCTCCACACCCCACATTCCAATCTTGACACGTGCTTGACATTACATTGTCTTYGCAATCTGTCAGTTTAAACTGATGGGAATTCCAAAGGTCACCCCAAGACCGTCATGYAGACCATCTTGCTCTTGCTGATACTAAGCATGCAAAGCCTGTTAGCAAAATCTCTGCTTCTTTCCTACGCAGATGCACTGATCTAGGGACTGCTGTTTCTGCACTACTTCCTCTTAGGTGTCACATTCCATGCTTGTACTTCAAAATGTTAACAACTGTTGTTCAGGTACTGCTTAGTAATAGTACTAGCAAAGCCTCCAGTTGGTTTCCAATATGCAGATTCAGGGAGAAAGTAAACCAAAAGAAGGAGTGGAATTTTTGYTCAGAATCAGTCAACAACCACAGACTTTTCTTAGGCATTTACATCCAGATTCCCAGAAGGATTTAGCATTAACTTCTATTAAAATCAGTGTGGATTAGGTACATTTTAGAATTCAAGCTTTAGATGGTAAGCACTTCAGAGCACTGATCAGTGTCGTCAGACATCAGGAGCATATTCCTAGACTGAAGTGGAGTAGCTACAGGAAGAAAGAGAGGATTATAACTATAGCTATAGTTGGGGATGTTGTAGGAAGTTATTAATAAAAAAGGTTCTGTCCTTGACAGAGTGACAGGGCTCTATCTTGATTTTTTTTTAATGAATCTCATTTGATTTCATATCAACCCCAAGAAAGTCAAAACATAAAAATCCATGCTGTCTGTCTTTTCAGAGACTTGAAAGAAGAGGGAGAGATAGATGGGTGGATGAAATCAAAATATTAGATGGGTAATATAATCCAGTTTGTCAGAAGGCAAACAATCTGACCCCATGAAATCATCAGCTATCCTTGGAGAGATGGTGCACTTCCAGTGACATTGATTTTCCAGGATGCAAATCATGCTAAACACTTTGCTTTCCCTTCATTTAGCTTCAGGAATGTAAAAAGTCCCATTATTCTTCTTGGGAGCAGGCTAGGGCTGAGTTCCCAGAGCTGCTGAGTTGCTCTGCTGCATATTGAAGTGCTGAATAACAGAAGGACAAGGAAAAAGCTGGATGTGATCAGGAAAATGGATTGGTAAGGCCTGGGTTGTATTTACATTGCTCTCAAGTGATACCAGGAATATATATAAGATCGAAATAGGATCTATCACACATTAAACCCCAAATTATTAACTACCTTGAACTCTGGAGATTGAAGYGACCTTTTGTTCTCGCTATTTTGATGTCCTCAGAGGAATGGGACTTGCTCACATTTTCTCCTCCATTCTGACGTATTGTGAATGTCAACTCGAGCACAAGGACCGTATTTGAAAGACGGAGAGTATCTGTTCTCTTCTCTTCCAAAGATAAAGTACTCACAAGATAAGAGGAGACAGCAGAACACGTTTGTCTTGTCAAATGACACTTAAAAGAGAGTTCAACTTCTTAAATGCTGTGTTTGTATAAATTTAGCATATAGAGCGATACTGGCAAGCACCTCTGGAAAACTTCTGAGCTCCAGCATGTGCAGCAGATATTTCTCCTCCCTAAATGTTCCTATATGATCTCCCTGAGCCAGAGGCAGAACAAGCCTATTTCAGTAGGATAACTGGAGCTGTAATATGAAGATGGTTAGGAGCTGGGAGAACATGTGACAGGAATGACCTGGAATCCATATTGCCTGGTTTTTGATCCTGTGGCAGCTGTAAATCTTACATTTCTCTATAGAATACCATGGGCTAGATCATTATACCACGCTTTCTTTTTCTTTTCTTTTTTTTTTTTTTTCGGAATATAGAAAGTGTCCATAGGTACAAGCCACTTTATACAATCATTTCTAATAGAAAAAATACAAATGCAGCTAGTCATGTGGATGAAATCAGAGCAGTTAATTATTCATTATTGATCAAATATATAACCTAACAGCCCAGGGAACTTACACAGCAGTAAACATCATRCCACAAAGAAACCAGACCCTCAAATGCTTGTGGTTGGAAGATACCACTTTCCCGTCTACAACGTAAGAGCAGCTAACCTAAGACAGCTGCTTCTCTTTCACATTGTTGTGAACAAGCAAAAAGCTCTTGGGTCAAGGAGCTTGTTGGGGGGCAACCCCAGCCCTCCCTGTCCCTGCCTACCCCTGGCTTCTCCCCACCTCAGCCCAGATTGGGGACATCAGTCACTGCCCTGCCACCACGGCCCTGCCCTGCCCAACCACGGGCTTCAGTGCAGTGAGACACAGGCTTTTGTGCTRGCTTCAGACCAAAATACAGTGATTTCCCGTACACTATACATACAGAATATTGATACCTATACCTAGATCTGTACGTATCTACAGCTACYTTCATCACATATCCTCCCTAAAATCATTCCCCCAATTAATATTCGCCTCTCTCACAAAGTCTCTGAAAAGGAAAGAAATAGCTTGGAAATCTGACAGTCTTTTTCTTCATTTATTCACATATACTGCATTTCCTATGTTTCAGACTCCCCGAGCTGAACGTTAGGAGTCGTTGTTCCCTTCCGGTCATTTACTAAAATAGTTCCTAAATTTTTGTTAGAATTTTACTTGCCTTTATAAAAAGATATTGATGTGATAGGAGGATTTGTTTGTTAAAGGCAATCTGAAATGAAAAGGCCCTCACTCTCTAAGCAAATAAACAATCTCTGTTCAATGACTACTCTGTAAGAAAGTTAAAAGCAGGGTAGCGGGACAGATCTTCCTATTTAGGAATTGTTTTTACTCAAGAACCGTTCCTTAAGTAGGTTGTGTGGTGTTTCTGCATGTTTTCCCCTTTCCTCTGCCTCTTTCTCCAGCATGATTTATTAGACACTCTGGCTGTGGCAGAGGTTTGAGGGAAGTGGGTCATCTTACAATTAGCTCATTTATTCAGAACAATATCTTAGTCTTTTGTTTAGGCTTAATAAAATRCAATTATTACAGTGTCTCTCCTTGTGATTAATTCGGAAGATGTTTACAGACAAGGCACTCCACAGACCTCTGGTGTTATTGCTCTCCAATGAATTAGACCAAATTCTGCCAGTTATAATTACAGATCTGTATCTTATTCTCTCTCCTCTTTTTCTTCCTAGTTTGTCTGTATTAGCCCAAAATAGATTTTAACTGTGGCTTCTAATAATGTGGCATCATCTAGGCTTGCAGAAAAATTGTCTCTAAGACCAGTTCAACTGTGTTATGAACTGAAATTCAAGTTTATCTGCAGTACATAACAACTACAACCTTTCTGAATCTGTGAATTTATAAACAATAGCACATTTTTTTACTAGGAGATAACATTCCTTGTATTAAATACCTTTTAAATATGCCCTTTTATATAGCTCTGTCTCCCATAACAACCTGAGCTTATTGATGAGTGATWACTACTCACAGTAGACTCCTTTCACCAGATTCATTTGGGTAGTGGCTGTGAAGACAGGTGAGAACAGACTTTGTAGGATCTTTTTGTGTGAGTAAAGATGTTCTCCTAAGACTCTGAAATAGATTTAATGTAAGGTTTGCTGAATAATATTATCTAGCCCCCAGGTGTCAGACAAGAGGGTCAGAATTGTSCTTCTGGTCTTGAAATGCAACAGTCTGTAATTAAAAAAAAAAGGCTGCATTCAATGGAGGGGTGTCCATGTGCTACAGTGAGCTTGTGTTAGGTACTCTGCAGTGCTCCAACATCCTTGCTTTTTCTCTCTTCCTTTAGGATAACACTTAGGTATCCATCCATTGCACTGGGACAAACACAGCTGGATTTTTCCATGCAAACAGCTTCGTATCAGAGGAGAGAGCCAATTCTKACACCACTGAGCCAGCTTTTCTGATATTCTCTAAACTCATACCCTGAAGTGTGAGAGGTTGAGAGCTTTGTCAATTATCACTTAGGTCACAGATATAGAGGGACATGCAAGAGAGGGTGAGTGAGCCCTACTCTGAGCAGGTCAGGCAAAAGCCAGTTACAGTGCAAAACCAGATTGTGGTGCTGCTGTGACACTTGTTCCTGAGCTTTTAAGACCAACCATTCAGCAGAGCATAGAAGGTGAAACTTAAGAAAAACCTTAATGTAGCTTTATGGCCTTTGGCTGGAACTGGCTTATACCCAGCATATTGAAAACATAGGAAAAAGAAGGTTTCTCTGCTTGCAATCAGCTCTGTGGATGTGCCCTTGGTAACACTTCAGACATTACGCTCATAAATGTGATTACGGTAATAATTTTTATCTTTGGGTCGTTAGGCTTTTTTGCTTGCGTGTTTAAGCTTGCCTTGTCTATTTTATTCCATCCTAGATTTCACGAGTGTTGCTGCTCTGAAAGAGTGTTGTTATGCTTTTTACTCTCCGGCATTCCCATTCTGAAATGCTACCCCAATTATATCTCAGGGAAGTTGTGGTTCAACTGCCTCATCATCCTGTCCCGTTCTCCAGGGCGTGCTTCCTGTTTAGACAGACCCTCCAATCTTGCAGAYTTTTTTTCTTGTGAGGAGGAAAGGTACATAACAGTACAGAATCAGAGGAATATTATGTGACTAGAGGACAAATTCTGCTTTCTCTTGCTGTCTGAACCCATTTTTTCTCATCTCTAAGAATGTATATAATAAAGTTTGTCTGCTTTTATGTTATTTTTTGACTTCCTCAAATGAGTGGTGTCACACAACTGCAATATGTAAACTTGAAAACTGTTGTGTATTTCCTTTGTTTCCCTCTACAATTCGCAAAGAGAAGGTTACAGCAACATGTTCAGAATAAGAGGTGAAGTAGTCAATTTAAGAAGAATTTCGATTGCATGTGAATGCCTTCAGGAATATTAGTTTTGTAAATACATATTGTATTTGAATTAARGAGAAAACTCCAGAAAATATGATGTATACCAGCAAAATTTCTTCAAAGCAAAACCATTCAAGGACTCTATAAAGCATCAATTAATTTTACCATTGCTATTTCTTTTTATTAAATAAACTGCAATTATTTTCCTAGCCTGGTATTTGTCCTATAGCCTTCTAGGACAAGAGATATAGTGTAGTGTATCCTGAGAGCTCAGTGCAGCCTGAAGTCTGATTTATAACCTTCCTCTCCTGTAACTGCAGGGTGAGGACAAATCTGATCAACTGTAATTTTTTATTAATATTTTTGGAGATCTCAAGAAAACAATTTCTATTCAGCTAGCAAGAGACGGTCAGGTACAAATAAACATGATGGTTGTGGACATTCATTTCACAGTTAAGCCCTTATTACCAAAGGCACAAGTCAGAATGCATCACATGCATTAGATACAAGTCAATTCTTTGAGCAGCAATTTGACTGCTTGCAGTCATTGGTGAAAACTGGGGTCTGGGAGCTGGGGACTTCTGTTTTCTTATTTTAGGATGAATTACTGCATGACCCTGGGCAGCTTTACTTCACAGTATCTCAGCCTCTCCAGCTGTGAAATGATGAGATGTTATGAGTTTAAGGACAGATGCTGACACCTTTATTCAGAACTGAGCAGTACCATCGATTTCAGTCTGAGGAAAGAGTAACAGCGTCTGGTCATTAGTGTTTATAAAGCAACTAGATGCTTTGCTGATGGATTAGATTAAATTTCAGTGCTTAGATGATACCATGAAGGGTTCTTCAACACATTTAAAATAGATTAGATAAAGAAAGTATTTGAGAGCTTTGGATAAACAAGATGTAGAGAATCCTGATGATGGTAGAAAGAGCAGATCCAAGGACAAATAATAAACAGGAAAAGAGGCCCTACCCAGAACAAGCTAGAAAATACTTTTATTTTTTCCTTTGGCTTCAAAAATAAAATAATGATAAGGGGAAGATATAATCCAGGTCAAATAAAAGCATGATTTGGGTTGTTTTTTTCCTACTTCAGCATGAATTAAAAAATAAAAACTTCATATGCTCTGTTGCATCTTGGAGATATTTAGCCCCCCCCCCTTTTTTTTTAAAAAAAAAAAAAAAAAAAAAAAAAAGAAAACTGCACTTGGAAATGAAAGGTTGAAAAAGATCACTTTATAAATTCTAGAGTAAATATTATGACATTTTTCAGAATGCAAAGATGTCCAAACTGAATGTTTCAATATTCTTCATTATTTTCATTGCATTCGTGTTTAATTTAGCATGCTACCATTCATGGAGAAAAAAAGTTTAAAATGCCCAGCTCTGTTCAGCTAGTCCCTCCACGAGGGCATGGGTACATGGTCAACAGCAATCTGTTTCYGGATTCTGGTTTGTCATGCAGATACCACATCTGTGCTCTTCAAGCGTAACTATAGGCTCTGCCTCCCTGGGTGAGGAGTAAGGAAGGTGTGGAGRGCACAACTCGGATATTCGTGCAGCCACTCCTGTATTCTGCAGTCTGGTTTAGAGAGAAGAAATGAAACAGGTAACAGTTTAATGTTGAAATCTGGGTTTTATGCTGTGACTCAGAGAGCTCAATCTCCAGGCAGCACAGGGAGCCGCGGGGTGGCCATGGGCACAGCAGATGTGAGAKCCCTTCTTAGCCAGTCCAGACAGAGCCAGTCTAGCTGGTGAATTAGAGCTAAAGTGACTTTAAACCAGAGGGATGACTGCGATTTTCATCCTTCCAGGTTTATACAGGTCAGATCACTTTGCTTGACTCTGTTTTCCCAGGATGCTGTTTTATGGAAAGATATCTACTATCATCCTAAAGATTTCATGTAATACCAAGCTGTTACCTTCTCTTGCTTACTTTTTCAATGTTTAATTACTTTTGCCAAAAGGAAATTTTATCTTGTTTCARAGCTGCATTTCACCATTTACAGTCACTGACTCTTCTAATGCCTTTCTCTAAAAGACTGRAAAGTTCCTCATTATCATCTTTTCTTTTTCAAGTAATTTCCTATACAGAGTGATTATGTTGCCCCTCTGAAAGTGCTTCAGCTGTGTAACTTCCAGATTTTGGCCCACTTCTCTGGCAAATGAGAAAGTCCTGAGAGATGGGAAAAAGAGATGTGTAGGAAAGAAAAAAAAACAAAAAAGAGCTCCCCTGCTACTGCTGGCCACTCAAGCTGCTGRCCATGGAGAGCGTGGCAGCCAACACTACAGCCTTTTGGGCTAAGGAGTTTTGTCCCCTCTCTGTCYTTTCCTGTGCATTATGAGACCCAGAATATTTTACTCAGGGCTGAGTAAGAGGGATGGTTTTTTGTTCAGTAAAATCCTGGCAAGTCTTTCAGGACCTAGACCTCCAAACAGACAAAACAGGATMTGATTTGATCTTTTAAATGGCCCAAAAACATAAACGCTGAAACATTTGACCCCAGCAGTCAGTGAGGAAGGTAGTGATCCCAGCATCTAAAAGGTAAGACCTYTTCCCGTCAACTGCTACATAGGGGCACACCTCCCTTAATTCACTCTTCATTTATTTTTTTAAATACAGTGTGGATATTTCACCTTYAGTCAAAGCAAGCTTCACAAACTGTATTTCAAACAAGGAAATGATTATGTTGTATATAGGGTCAGAGATTGATGGCCCYGTAGAGGTTTCCAGGATCATGCAAACCTCAATATTTTTCCAAGTCCATCAGAAATATCCCCCTGCAAGCTCTCTGCCATTTGGTGGATCATTCTTCACAGCTGCAAGGAGGCCTAAACAGGGTTCACAGGAAAAGTGAGAATGGGACTGGAGGATGGTGCTGGTGGAGGTGAATTGTTCATGGTGGAATGGGAGTCTAGAAACTTAAGTTCATAATCAGAAATAAGGGCTTAAGCTGCATAGGAGCAGATTGTGAAAGGGTGACAAACATGTGGAATAAGCTACAAGGGAAGGTGAATGAACAGAGCCCAGAATACAAACACAGCCCAGAGATACACAGTGTACCATAACAAATCTTTTGAGCAAGGTGTTGCGAGTTGTTGATAGACTGGCAGTGAAGAAGAAATTCAGGTTTCCCCAGCTGCCTGTGCCGGACCCAGCCACTTGAGCTGAAGGAAAATCCTCACTAGCAGCAGTCAGGGTTTGTGAGTCATAAAAGCACATCCT
The DNA here is from genome assembly GCF_003343005.1 of Rhea americana. NCBI lineage: Eukaryota > Metazoa > Chordata > Aves > Rheiformes > Rheidae > Rhea > Rhea americana. Next base: position 464,963 of record NW_028186432.1, read on the forward strand.
GAAGGAAATCTGATTTCTCTCAGTGAAGCACAGCAATYCCTTTCTGTTTCACTCGCACACCTTTCTCCTCAAAATGATCACAATGAAGCAGAGTTAGAAGAAAAGAAAAAGAGTTGAGAAACATATATTAAACATGACAGTTTAGCACTCTCTTTCTTAGAGGTGCAATGGAAGGTCCTCCTTCATCTTCCAGCCACCTCCCTGAGGAAAACAGTGCTGACTCCAGCTTACAGGTCTAGAAACAAAAGTGCATCAGGGTGCAGTKACTTTCTTAAAACTATGGTTTGATGATTATATTAGCCTCTGGAAACAAAACTGACTTTTAAACTTTCCCCTCAGTTTATCCCATTTTTTTGTTTCTATCCACAGGAAAAAATATAATGGAAGTTTTTAAATTAAATTAAGGAATGAGAGAAAATAATTTATCCATTTTTTTCCCCATTTTCATTAAGAGGGGGAYAGGAAGGATGAAAACAAAACATTATTTCTAAACTTTTTTATTTTGATATTTATCAGAAGATTTTTGAAATAAAATAAATGCTTAATTTAGAAATGCTCATTTGGTAAATCAACTRTGTTTGCATTAAAAAGGAATTTTTGTATGAGATTTCTTTCTATCCTAACAGAAAAGGTATTGCAAGTCTCTGACTCTAATTGGCTGTTTTTCCATCTAATGATCAGCTTTACAAATGCAGTCTTAAGCTGTATGCAGGTCCCAAAGAGAGGCCCAGAAGCTCCATTTCATCTGGCTTTGCCGTTGCAGTTCCTTTGTCATGGAAGTCACTCAAAGCTACAATGACGAATGAGAAAAACAACACGCAGGGATAGACAATGAACAATAAAACTTACCACAGCTGATGCAAATCTCTCGAGATTCTCACATTTGTTTTGTCCTTGATCTTCATGTTTCTTCAGTTCTCAGTTTCCCACAAAGCTGCTTCCACCAGGCTCTGGCAGCCCATGCACYGTGCTCCCCATCCCATCTGGGCAAAGACGGGTGAGACTTGGACATGGTGGCAGGTGGGCTCTTGTGCAGAAACTGTAGGGTCTGAAAGCAGCTGTAGAGCCACTTGGGAAGAGCAGAGAATCTGCATCAGTACAGATATGTTATGAAAGGGAAAAACACAGCACAAACATATGCTACCTTCCCCCTCCTGTCCTTGCATAGTCTCTTTCTTCAGATTTCAATCAGTTCAGTGCACCTCTGGCAGCAGATGAAGACTGGATAAACAGATTCAAAACATCCTGTTTTGGTTTTCTCACCATGTAAACTGATTGAAAATAAACACAGGACTAATATGCAAAAACATTCACATGATGTCTGGCTGCTTAAAATTGTAAGTAGTGTAATTAGTTTAGGCAGGTTGGGTATGGGCCAGAATGCAAAAAGATGCATTTTAAATGGCTAGCAATTCAACTGCATTAAACAGCTCATTGATATCCTATACTTATAGCGGCTGAATACCTGTGACGGTTCATTAGTTTTTATCAACAGCCATTATGAAATCATTGTACTGCTTTCATATGTGACCAGGAAGTTTCTGCGGACCTATAGGAAAACAAGAGGGGAAGCAGAGGAGTGACAGCACCAGGTCTCATGTAGATGTTCTCCTTGTAGACAGGAAGAGGGAAATGGGAGTGAGAGAGCCCGGCAGGGATATGTGGGGATGAGGAGACATCCCTTGGGGAGTCAAACATCAGAAGGGGAAGTAACCACTCCAGAGCAGAGGAAGAAGGATGATAGATGGCTTGTTTGTTCATTGGTTTAAATATGTGAAAGAGCACTACTGTTCGCAGAAATCAGTGTTGCACAGCTCTGGCTTGTTCTGGGCATAAGACAAATAGCTGCTGTGAAACTCTCCACTTATTCCCTGTTCTGCCAAAGCAATTTACTCCCATTTTCCACAACCATTGTTCATTCAATGCTGACAAGACACCCTAATTCCATCCTACTTTTCTATTTTTCATTTTTCAGAGCCTAATTCCAAATATTAAGATCACAGGTTATCCCTCACATGTTCATATGCAACTCTTAAGCAGGAGCGATATCTTCTATATTTGATAAGCAGTATGGATGCTCATACCACAGATGTATAAAAATTACTTTACATAATTCTTCTGTAAATAAGAATAAGTTGTTTTTTAATGAACCTTTTGAAAATCCTTTCAGCAGAGGTTTTAGTATCCATAAAGCATGAAATTTTAACCCACCCTATAAAATAAGCTGTAGTTCTTGTAAAGACAGCTATCTTACTTTCATTTTTAACCTGAGATGTGATTTCATCTCATGTCCTGAGGCTTTAATGAGAGAAGAATGCTAACTGATGAATCTGGAGCACTCCTCAGCCTGTTCACATTACAAGTACATACAGTAGAGTAGGCTGCCACTCACAGTACGAATAAGTAACATCCAAACTTTGACATCAGCATCTTTTCTATAGGCTTGTGTTGATTTGTTCCTAAGTGTGAAGAAGGCCTCTTAAGACCTTTCCTTTAGAGCTACCATGAAAAAAGATAAAAAATAAAATAATACTTCCAGATCTGTGGGTCCTCTCCCCTAAAACCTGCTTTTTTAATTTGCAGGGCTTACTATAAAGTTTACTGAAGTCTATGACAATGGCCTTCTGCTTTTGTACTAAAAAAAAAAAAATTATCTTAACTGGAATATTTTATAAAATGTCAACTTTTATGAAATTAAGTTTTGGAAAACCTCTTCACCTCTGACACAAAGTTGCTGAGGTGGGTAATGACAATGTGGATAATGACTATAATGGAATCTTTTGAGGCTTATTATTTCTTTAAAATGATTATTTGAAATAAAATTCATAAGATGAAACCTTCTGCTCATGTTATGATATTTTATAAAAGTTTTCAGAAAAGAGCATTCCTGTTGCCCTTATGATAAATTTATTTCTGAATTTTAAAAACTTTTTCATAATAGAAAATATATAGGATAATATTTTACATGAAATCAAATGTCTGCATCCTACTCAATTCATTGACCTGCCAAAAGAAACAGAACTGGAAACAGGAATGATCTATCCTTCATAAACATTAGGAAAACATTCAAGATACTGCAGTCGACACATTGCTTACATGAGTATGGATTAAAAGAAAAAGGAACTATAGCACCAGCTAAGGCAAAACCAGAACAAACATGCAACAGGAGAAAATAAGAAGGCTTGCTTATTTATCTACGCCTGAGAACATTTATTCTGTTGGAATGGAATAGGAAAACTATTATATATTCTGGACTCTGAATTATCTCTTGAAAAATGACTCATCTTGTTTTTTTTTCTGAATTTTGAAAGCAGGTTCTGATCTGATGCTGGTTTATATCCAACACAATATGGAAGAAGCTTTATGGATCTTAATATAGTCTTTTGTCTCCTGTGGAAAATCTAATCTGATTTAATTCTTTAAGTGACACAACTGAGGATAATTATCCATTTCTGTCACATATTCCCGAATGCTCACTGCTCTGTAGGAGGGTAGGAGGACCGAATGTAGAAAACAGACCACAGTAATAGAGTATTAAAATCAAGAGAAATGATGATTTATGATGATTTCTGGCTTGGAGACTGCAGGACTGTGACTATTTTATTCTTTGTCTTGCTTTTGCTTGAATGAAGAGTGTGCTAGCCCTGATGATGTCTGCCAGATCTCTATCACAGAAAAAAAATATGTCTGAAGACAAAGATGACAAGACAGAAGCGAGAGAAAAATTTCCTAAAGCAAATGGGGAAGGGAGGAGGGGCAAGGAAGTGACTGGACTATCAAAAATCTGGTTGCTGGCAAGGCAAAATGCCCCCTGGGCAGCATAAAAGCTCTTTGATCAAGGACGTCTTCACATCCCAGTGTGCCCCTTCCACCTCTACCTGACAGTGTCTGCCAACCTTACCTCTCCCTACTGCCACCTGCATGTTCATAAGGCAAAATCTTGGGCACCCGCTTGCTCCTGCAGCTCCTTTTCCCACGGGGCAGCCTCCTGCCATCCCACCCAACCTTTCTGCCAGTTCTGCACATGTATGACCTTCAAAACACAAAACTGACCTGAACACTGCATCTCAGTCCATTCCTTGAGATTTTCAAAGAGCTGTCAGTTTGCACACTGTTATGTCTGGTTAATAATATACGAATGTATATATTTACTACTCACAGTGTTTAACCTGTTGTGTTTGCTTTATGTATAATGAGACACAGCTAATGTGTTTACATTCATGGTTCAGCATCTCAAACAGGTCATCAAAATGTCCACCTTTACTGCGCTGATTCATTAAATAGCTCACGGAAGTGGCCTCTGTTAGTCCATTTTCTCACACGCAGTAATAAAATCAAAGCATACAAATGTCAAAATCCCCATATACAAGTATATTAAAATCCAAACATAAAGCAAAATAAAATCCTCCTGTGTATGTGTGTGAGTGTAAGCACAGAAAACATACTGATTCTACTTAAAATCACCAATAACTCTCTCTCAAAAAAAAAAAAAWGCCCCCAAACCTCTAAATAAGAACTTGATGTGTTACTGAATTTGTGTTTTGGTGAGGCTGATGTATTTCTTTGATTATTTTCTCCAGATATTCAAGAAAAGACTTTCTCTCTCTGTCTCTCTCTCTCTGAAACACACACACTTAGGTTTTGTAAAACACAATTAGCAGTCATACATCAGGTATTTCCCATCAGTGTTCAGCTTCAGCAGATTCCTCCTGTTTTCCTGCTCATAATTTTCTGGGCTATTCCATTCACACCACGCAGCCACTCAGATATAGTAACATCTCACCCTTCTCCTACCCAGGGTGCTGTCAAAACAGTCCATTAAATGAACAAAAAAGTAAGTAACATAAGCATTGATACGGACTGGAGAAATAGCGATATTATTTTCATTCATAAAGRCCATGAAGTTAGATTACCATAGGCAAAAGATAAGACAATGCTTGCAAAACCTTGGCATTATTGCAATAGACAGTACACCTGACAAACTCCAGGGTTTTGTGCAGAGAATATACTACAGATACGCAAGTCATACTCATGGCCTCATCCAATACACTTGGGAGCCATAACCATACTTATCCATGAATAAAATTTTATATATTGTCTATCTTCTGTCTCAGTAAGACCATACATTTTTRTAGGCAGCACATGCTTCTTCTGCAGCTTTGCTGCCACTAGTTGAATTAGCATGACAGATCTGGTTAGCTATTGACCAGATGAGCTTTCAGATTGCAACAGCTGGAGATGTGCCATTATAGGGTGAAAAAGATAATTATGTAAATCTTCCACCAGCACAATTCCAGGTGAGACCTTCAGTTATATCTGGAAAAGAATCAGGTGACATCTCAATGCTCTGCTGTCATTTCTAGTCGTGCCAGATGAGTAGCACAGTTTTGGTCCACTAGATAGCTGGCTAAGTCCAGAAGAAAGGTTGACTGAACGAATATACTCTGGGGGAAAAAAAAAATCCAAGAGAACAGCTATGAGCTTTTAACCTCCTCATCCTCTCCAAATACAACTATAACTCTACAGTTGAAATCGTCACTTGGCAATATATGCTTGCAGCAGTCTAGCCTGTCTTTGTCTGCCTGAAAATGCTATGAAAATTGTCCAMGTTTCAAAAATCAACAAAGATGATGGAAGAAGAGAGACACTGCCAACATTAACTTTTATTTATTTTGTACTGATTTTTATTTATTTATTTTCTGTTTAGCTTCTCAGTTGTGAGATTAGTGGCCCTGAACTCAGAGCAAAGAATTTCCCCACCTTCTAAGATCAATTTATGCCAATTAACTCACAGAGTTTCTATTTCAGACCTGAGGTGTTGGCCAAGAAAGTGATTGCTTGGCCATTGGATTGATATTTAGTGATCTAGTTTGTGCCAAATCTGTAGTGAATTTCAAGAACTTTTCAAGGAATGGTGTATTCCARCATTTGGCAGTGGGTAAGTTAAAGAATCCTTAGGCCCATCAGCAGCAATATCCTTCTGTTTGCCTGAGATGGTGGTATCATTGTTATAAAGTAGCTGTTAGCAGTGTATTTTTAGTAATATATGTATTATATGTATTATTAGATAAAATATTATATATATTGAATATAATATATATTATTAATTTTTTTTATATATATATGTATATATATTTAAAAATAACTGTTCTTTTATAATGTTACTTATCATTCAACCTGAAGTTATTCTCTCAGAAGCATGCTCTTAAATCTACAGTCCAACCCTAACTGCACCAGACAGGTCAGTTGTGCTGTGACATCTGCGTGAGTCCAGCTGGCCATAGGGTGAGGATCAAGAGGAAGGTAGACTGAAGTCCAGATCTGTAAAGGTATCCTGACCTCTGCCTGGCACTGACTCTGAAGTGAGCTGGGCAGTTGCAGCAGGAGCAGAGGTGTCCATACCACCTCTGCCCTGCCATGCTTTTGGGAGCTCCTACTACAGCAGCCAGCACATAGGGGCTTGCAGCCTCCTTCATTCCCACTTCTACCCCCACTACAATTCATTAAGTCTCCTGATACCTCCGAGATATCTATAAATATTTATGATTGAAGGCTGACATGATTTTCTCAAAGTCACAGAGGATGTGCACAGTGGAGCAGAAAACTCATTTTGCTGTAACCAGTGGGTCATCCTTCCTTGTTAAGCAGCAATGCCTGGTCACTCCCTGCTGCCCAGGAGTGTGGTCCCAGGAGTGAGCACAGCTCTACAGCACTGTTCGATGGGCAGTCCTGCCCCTGCCAGGAGGGCAGCTGCCACCACTGCTGACCTGCTGCCTATTTGGTCCTTTTTCACTAACCTTGGCTTTGTGAAGGTGGACAGAGCAACGTTTCTCTGCCAGGGCTGAAATTTGGGTCAGCTGACTCAGGCACAGGAGCAATAAAGAATTCCAAATGCTTTTAAGGTGCATTGACTTTTTGAACTGGTAGAAGCAGTCATTTTTCATTTATTTATTTATTTGCGGGGCACAGGGTCTTGTGTATATTGAATTATTTTTCTTCCTTTACTTGCAACAGACTGCAGAGTAGATTTATAATATATTATTAATAGGAGACTTTTTAGTTAATTAAACACAACAAAACAGAGCAAAAAAAATCAGATGAGTGCCTGAAAGCGAATTACAAAACAAACAAGTTGAATGATTGATCTTTGTCCTAGTGGAARTTAACAGGTGGAGAGGGGTTGATGAGGCCAGAAAGAGCTAAGCTTGGTCCTTGTGTTTCAAATGGGAAGGGGACTAGGTTCTTGGGCTGCGTTGAGTTTGAGGAAGAATGTCAGGTCTGTGAGAATGRGAAATGAGGAGGGAGGGGCTAGAGTAATGACATATCCCTGAGATACTCTGCCTGTGCAGGGGGCTGGAAAAATGCCTTCCACTGCACTTTTCAACTTTCCTAGAGAAAGGAGAATTTTGCTCTTACCGTCAGCCTCAAGATGGAGGGAAGTTAACCCAGCTAAGTCACAGCTGGGTGTGCAGGGGAACTTTTGTTGGTATCTTCTCACTTATGTGGCCATTCTGAAAAGAGGACAACTTTTCATACAGACATTTTCCCTTCCAGAACTGACAATATTTAGACAGAGACAAAGCATAGAATTGAATAAAACCATCTTCAAGGCAAGTTTTGAAAATCTGACACAAAAAAAAGAAGAGAGACTGTCTATTTGTCCTATTGTTGAGCAACCTGTGCTAGTCTTTTTTTCTAGAGAGTCTTTATTTCAATATCTTTAGAAAAATATCTTCTTTGGAAGTGAAAATTAGAATGAAACTTTAAAAAAACAATCTGAGGCTACAGAGCCAAGTATTGTGTGTGTGTAGATTAGAGTTAAGGCTCATTTGCAGGAGAAAAGCCAGCATAATATTTACAATGAAAAGAACAGAAAAGATCTTGCCCCCACTCTTTTTTTTTAATAGAGGTAGTTTGGGGAAAATTTCTAATGAATACTATCCAACCATAAAATCATGTAGAAAATGAATCATATCTGACAATAAAATAAAAGTGAACCAAATTACAAGGTTCCTATATTTGCAGGACAAATTAATTTCATGTTTGGAATACTAATTGTTCACTGTAGGGCCTGCAACTATTTATTGTCCTTGCTTCATTTGTCACCAAAAGAACTTTATACAGAGCAAACAGTAAGGTTTTGGCTGTAGCATCAAAAGGAAGGGAACAAAGCCTCATGGAGCAGAAAGGAGAGCACCCTGCATGCTGCCCAATCATCTGCTCCCCAGGACAGTTAGTGTGAAAAGGCTTTTAAGGGTGTGCAAATTGTCCTTTGAGGTTTGAGATAGGAGGAAAGSGAACCTTGATGGGAGTTATAATAGGCCCTCAAGGATATCATCCGATACACATCCTCCACACCTCTTTGCGAAAGGCAGAGGGAGCAGCTGTGATCAGTGAGTCCCATGTCTCAGAGGAGCCCAGTTATCTCCCTGTGGGTAACTTACCCTTCAGATCTAAGAGGAAGCTGTCATTTGGCATGGCTTAAGGACCAACTGCTCTCGGTCCCCCAAAGAATGCTGCAAAGAGCACTTGATATTTCAAAGGAGATGCCATGAGAGAAAAGAAGCATTTGCACCACCCTGAAATATGGACAAGAAATAAATAAAACACTTTTTCCTAAAAACCATGAAGTTTTTTTAAAAAATACACAATAAAAATTTACTTAGCTATGTGAATGCTGTGTATACATACAGTCACAAATTATGAGAAAGGTGCTAAACTAAAAAAGTAGTTAACAGAGGTGATCCTTCGGTGGGATAGTTTGAATATGTTAGTCTTACTCAGTCTCGTAGTTAGGTACATCTAACTAGGAGGGAGAAAGAGTAGTTAGTTATTTTTCTTAATAGGGAGCTTAACATAACCATTTTGCCTGCAGAGAGTTCATTCTGGAGTGAAGCAGGGCTTCTTCTGAGCTGCCAGCAGGTCCTTGTAATTCTTAAACATTCAGATATGCTCCTGACTGGTAGACTTGATGCACTACTTTTGCATGACACCAAGGACGTATATGAATTTAGTTCAGTGTTGCATAACTGTCTCTATCTTCCCTCGGCCTTTCTAGCAGTACCGAACCGACTCCTGATGAATTCTCTACTGAGTCAAAGTTAGCAAAACAAAAAGCTCAAACTTTGGTGGCCAAGATCATTTTGTGCTCCTCTTGCTATTGCTGGGCCAGAGTAATGCAGTGCTGAAAACATAAGTGAGGGGCTGTGTCTTATATGGAGTCACTGTCCTGAATCAGCAAAGCAAAGTCAGCAGTGCTAGGGAATTTCCCGGCTAGGACAGACAAGACCAAAAGGTGTGCTAGGCTGAAGCAGCGTACTAAACCCAGGCTTCCTGCAGGGTTAGAAATGTACTTGGCCATTTAAATGTCCTATAGAAAAAGAGGGGCCAAATATGAGAAGGATACGGAACCAATAAAGATGCTGAAGGAAGTCATCCTTCACTGAGGAAGGCTGAGTACTGCAACCCTAGTCAATGTTCTGATGAGACATGTTAATCCTCCTGTTTCTGGGGGGAAGAAATGAGATTTTATGGCCCCTAATAGGGACTTTAGAACAACGATTTTCCTTGAAGATAAAATTATGAGAAAAAGCCTGAATTATGTGACAGTTGGAGCTCAGAGTTTGCCCCTAAGGCTGCTCCCCTACCCTGAATACAAAGAGGGGCCTTTGACAGGGAACGGTTCACATAGTACACACCTCATCTGTCCCTTCACAGTAGTCTACCTTCTATTTTCTGTAATTTCTTTGACCTACCAAAACCATGTTTGTGGGGGGTTGKATCTTGCTGCAAAGCTGACTCACATCAGAGGAACTGTTTTTCCCATTGAYTGAGATGAAATTTTGGCTGAGAAAATGAATATACATCTCTTATTTTCCTCCTGCTTGTCTTTTGCCTGAATCCCTGACTTGCTCCATGAAATATTTCAATGTTTTATGCACTTACTTGTCCTATTTGTCCTTACTTGTCCCTTTCTTCCAGATACTCAAACTGTTGCTCTTATTCTATATGAAATTACTTTTAGACATCTTGACTTTGGATTTCCCATGGCTTCCAAGGATTTGGGCTTAAAATACATATCTGAAGRCATAGGCTTACTATATGGCTATAACCTTCCACTGACCACTCAGTCACTCCCATTCAATATCTGCCCCTGCAGGACATGCAATCTCGGTCATGGACCATGCAAGTGTGCTTGCAAGTGTGCTCTTCCAAGGCCTTGCCTTGGCTTGGAGTTCAGCTCATGTGGAGGGAGCTGGATGRGTGGCCCTGGGGCTCTCAAGAGAGAAAAAGAATGAACTGAGTTTTCATAAGAAGAGATTTTTAAACAGATGAGAGAGAACTCCTGAAATGGGAAAGGAAAGCATGCGTAAATAATTCAATAATGCTGAGGAAAATAACTACAGGGATTTCCAGAAAATGTTGAATGATAATAGTGGCAAAACTTCTGAATGAACAGGATGAGTGGAGTAAAACTGATTTGGACAAAGCAATGGGATGTGTAGAGAAGATAAATTTTGCGTGCAGCAGAGATGGCTTCTGCATTTTCTTCCAGTGGGTTTGAACATCTCCAGTTGAAGCCCTTAGGCTCTAAAAATTTTCTCAGAGTAAGAAAATGGAAAATCCTCCTTCAACTTCACAAAGTAGAGAAGCAAAGTCTCTTTTACACCTGCACTAAAGAAGAATACAGTGTTCTTGTTCACATTCTTCTGTCTTTGGAGGAATAGAACACTATGTGAGATTTGTCAGGCACGAAAAGAAGGATATGCAAATAAAGAAAGGGCCTTGTAGGAGAAGAGAAGGCTGGAGATCTAGAGAAAAGAGTGAAAGCTATGGAGAAGGAAAAGAACAGGAAGGGACAGGATTCTGCTAGAAGAGACTTCACCTAATGCTTCACTAGGAGTGAAGCAAATTCTATCCTACAAAAATGTATGTTAGTTACCTCTTCTCTGCAGTTCCAATTTGTTTCCACTGGTGTCTAATAATTCCTTCTAACTCTCTCTTCCATTTTTTTCTGAGTTGAGATGCTGTTAGACTGCTCAGCAAAATAACGATTTGTCTACTGCAATTTTCCTAATCGCTACAAATATGATTTTTTTGATAGACAAATCTATTGTCATTGTAACTATCAAATAATGTACTCCTTAATAATGTTCAGCTCTCTTTATCCAGCTGTCAGAAACCCAATAAAATGTGAGTAATATGTTCTGTGAAGTATTTTTGCAAGCTTCTTCCTACTAAAAACCTTCTGTAGATATAGACATYTTCTTGTGGACATGTTCAATACTGCAAACTTGCAGCCTGTGATAGGTACAGCCATGGACTACCAAATGAGCAGACCTCCTGCTGGCATCTCCCGTGGCTTGGTACAGTGATTGGCCACCACTGAATTACTGCAGACCTAACATGTTAGAAAGGGAATTGCTGCCTCTCTCAGAGACACAATAATTTACTCCTGCCAGTGACAGTCCTGCTCTTTGATCTGCTGTGCCCAGAACCCAGCAGAAACTGGGACTGAGTGCTTCTGCACACAGAGGTACCTCTAAGCAGTACTCTCCTGCCTCTGTGTGAGTCAGCAGTTCATGCCATCTTGCAACCAGCAGCTGCTCCTCACTGAGGCGACATCCTCCATTYGCTGATCAGTGGGCCTCTAGCTTCTGCATGAAGCCGAAGTCAGAAACCATATTCCCAGACTGAACAGTGTTTTGATAATATAAACCATTTCCCTTGTACATTATGCTGATCAGAGATGACAACTGATTGACTTCCTTATTCGACCATGGAAGGGGTGCAGCAGCAGTGAAAGTTCTGCTCTAAGCTTTTCARTGTGCAGCAGGGATGTTATCAATACTGAGCACCAGATTGGAAACTCACCAGGAACCACTTTTTCCATGGATGTAAAAGGAGTGCCAACGCAGGTGCCATGTGGGTTGTTTTTGGTGGTATGGACACATTTTGTGTGGTATGGACTGAAACCCTAAAACTCATGCACAAAACCGATCACCCTCTTTTGATTAAAGGAAAGAATAAACTTTACACCTAGAAYGAGAAAGGAAAGAGCTGGGTAACTTTTTATTCAGCCAGTCTTCCAGTAAACAAATATTTATGGAGTGAGACCCACAAGAAAGCATACTATGAACTTTCAAAAAGATGACTCAAAATCTTGAGAAAAAAAGTGAAGGAATAGGAAAATTTGCTTTCTCATGCAGTCAGAACTCCTCTTATATCATGATAATAATAATAATAATAATTAAAAAACCCATGTCTTGTGTGCTTGAGGTTACAAAGAAGGAAAAAATCAGATTTCATAGAACCATTGCCTCTTGAAATGCAGTGCAAATAAAAAGGATTTTTATAACATAATTACATTCTCATTAATATGTTAATCTCTTATATACAGACATAGAGAAGCAAATACATTACTTTAAATAATTAACTCTGTAGTGAGATTTTATTGCTGGGAAAGGAGATTTCTCTATGGCAGGGTATTTAACATCTTAATTAAACTCTTTCTGATGGATGTTTACTGTTACTTCTATTTCTGCTTAAAACAAACCCACACGATCAGGAGAAAATGTAATTTTTGTCACAAGAAAGGAATAATTTCCTTCTGAAGAAAAGACTGGGGTTCCCTCCCCTTTGCTGTCTCAGTTAGTGTGSAGCAATGCTACAGAGTGTTTAAAGAGACCTACATCTCTTATGAAAAGGTTCCATTTTGCTTTCTTCTTTACTATTCATAATTTCTTTCCTTTTAYGCCGCTGATGCTGACATCATGTTTGGCCTTCACTAGAAGATTGCGTAYGTTTTGGTGAGAGAAGAGAACTTGAGAAGGATGAAAAAAAACTGCTTCACAGATAGAGGCTGCTAAAGGGACTACTAGCATGGGAGAAGTCTCCTTAAGGAACTGCGGTCACAGGATCAAGATTACCTAAGCAGAAGTAGTTTTAAAAAGGACAGAAAAGAATAGGATTGAAAGCCATAAGCGGGGGGGAGAGAAGAAAGAAAAAATGAAAGGACTGGTAAGAATCAGTAAGCAGACCTGGACAATATATTCCATTCCAAAAAGAAGTCATGAAAATTTTTGCATACACTAGCACTGGAGCTTGCTGCATAAACTGATAAAGGAAAACCTTTGGAGATGGACATTTGCTATCCAGACCTGAAGAGGTGGATATAGACAAGCTAATCCCACATTGGCTTTGTCTGGTAAATTCTGGCATTACTCTAGGGAGAAACGTATGAGTAGAAAGAAAACATACAGTCTCCGTGGTTCATAGACCGTGCTTGAAATTGCCAAATGGAAARTCAGATCTAAGAATGGCTTCTTTCGGCATGACGCCTGACTCCTACAATCCCTTGCTTCACTTCAGGCAGCCATCCGGCCAACCACAGTGTGGGGCACAGCCCTCTCACAACCCAGGCAGCACTTTAGGTGATAGACAACAGATCAGCATTTCTTCTCTGGTCCCCCTAAGCAGCCCAATACCATCCTGTTATTTTGGTCCTCTCATTTTGTAAAGACTTAGAAACCATGCCAGTGATTTCAGAACAAATCTATTGATGTACTTTTTTAAAAAAGAATCCAAARTCCTATAAATGACAAACACCAGACTCCATCTGCAAGCCATCTAGACAACACATGAAAGATCTGTGTTGAGTAATTTACTTGGGCCATCCAGGAACTCTTGTAACAGCTCTGGGCTGTTCTTTGCAACAGTGAGAGATGAACACTGAGGCTATTTGCCTTAAAATTAATTTAATGAATACAGGAAAGCTCTGTTATATTAGCATTTAAAGGTTTTATTGAAAAAAAAAAAGATAAATGAAGTCAGAAATCAGGGCCACTTTCCCTCCTGCTGGCAGGGATTTTAAGTACTGAAAAATACACAGGTGCTAAGGATGATACATTATGCTTTACTCAAGTGAACAGCCCCAGCCCTAGCAGAGTTGGTAGAACAAGGTTCTGTTTCTACCTCTGGGATCTTTCAGGTGATGGTGTGGGCCTGCTGCTTTAGCACCAGAGTATATTCACTCACTGAACATGTAATCCCTGTGACATTGGTGGAGATGGCAACTGTCACACTCACACTACAAATCCAGCCCCTGAGGATAGGTAGAGATGGCTGGAGGATCATGAATGGCACAATTCTAACTAGCASAGGGCATGCAGCTAATGCAGGGCACTTCTAGGTGTACCTCTAATTTACATACTGATGAGTTGAATAGCTGAGCAGGGAGAGGARGGGAGGGAAATCAGCGAAGGTTTCTTTACCCTAAATAGAAACAAAGAAAATGGGCTGACACTGGTACTGCAGAGCTGTGCTGCCTAGGGGTCTCCTGGACCACCTACTCATGAGCAATCTGGTGAATAATCCTGATGAGCTTTATGTGAACACCATGTCCTCTGCATTAGCTTTTGGCCAGCCAGGAGGATAAAGCTTCACTAAATAGTTTGTCTGAATCCATCAGTGAAGTATGAGAAGAAGGGAGAAGGAGGCCACTTTGGGCAAGACAAGGTGAGGGAAAGGTCACTACTGATTCAGCCATAATGTCAGTCTGACAAACTGATGCAATGGAGCAAGGAGTGTGAACAGGGTTGCACTTCCACCTGCGCATCAGGGCTGTGGATTTCGCTTCATTTTAAACAGGACAATGGGCAGGGCAACATTTCAGGAGATATGGGCTTCAGGTTTGATYGATATTCTCCAGGGACATGTGGTCACTTCTGATCTGGAAGTCACATGCAGAGATTAGTTAGGACTGTACTACATGCTTGTGTTATCTGTCATTGTGTTTCTTCCTGAGGCAGAGCAGACACGATCTTTAGGCTACCAAAACACTGGCACAASTTAAAGTTAACATAATGGAAAAATGACAGTAAGGTAGTCACTGTGTCACCAAGTAGTCTTTTTCTTGACACAGTAGACAGGAGCTATATCTAAAAATAAAAGCTTCTGTCCGCAAGACTGACCACCCATTCACAAGGATAAGGAGATCTCTAGAGCAAAATTATTTATTGAGACAAAAATCCAAGAATAATTTTTCATTTGGAGGGCCCATTTCACATCTGCTACCCGTGGATCAATTCCAGATGATTCTACAGATTGTTTTCCTGCACTTGTCCACTCTGATAGATTAATTCAATCAAGATTTGCCCACTTTTACTCCTATTGAGTGGTTTCTTGCTGCAATTTCAGTGGGCTTACTTGTTGATGTAGGATGCTACTCTGTACTGTAACCATACATTTTCCTTCTCTGTTTTCTTCTTTTCTCTTCTTCAGACATCATCCTCAGAGAGTCAGACACCCATAAGTCACATGAAACTTCAAATCTTTGTCTTAATTTTACAAGATTATCTTTATTTATATCTGTAAGTGTAACATGTAAAACTGCAAACACTTTATCTGAAGGAAGCTGAGAAAAATGGAGTTGTATTTCACTGCCAAGATGCTTTTAACCAGTTCCTGGAGAATTTCCTCTGACTGTAATAAGATTCTCAAAAGGAAAGAATAAGGTAGTTATTTAAGGATAAGACATGCTTTTCTTTTCATTTTGGAGAGCACAAAAGCCAACAACAAACAAAAGCCAAGTCATCACAAAAGAACAGCATGTCTTCTCTGCAATATACAGAGAAGGAAAGGGCTACAAACAGGGACGTCAGTGATCTCAGGGCACATTACATGGAGAGAAAAGCCCCAAGAACCAGACATTACAGCACTGAGGCCCGCCATCCGTGCCGTCCTTGAGTTCCAGCTTTCCAGCAGGCTGAGACTCCCCTCTCGTTTGTGAAGGTCAGAGGCCGGCGGTGCTGAGGTGCTACTGCCTCTGCAGGAGATCCCACCACGATTCTCACGCCTGGACCGCTAACAAACTAATAAAAAGTGCAGCTTTTCTGTGTGCCAGGCTGGTGAGAAGTGAGGAGCTGGAAGAGGGTGTTACAGATATGTCCCCATGGCAGCATGAGGGAGGACATAAGGGCTTGATGTACTACCTTTCCTGGTAGGAAGAGCTGTGGCCCTGCTGGTCTCCCTCTCCTCTACCTCTTCCTTTCTGAAGGACAATTAAAGCTATTTCATTATGTAAATAAAGCAGCTCCACTCCATGCTGTGMAAGTGCTGTAAGAGAAAATACAAAAGGCTCTGTGGTCTCCTGAAGTGCTGAAGAAAGAAAGGCATTTTAGCACTGTAAACATCATCACTCCCTCTACTTAGCCCTCTCTGCAATGGCAACGTTTTGTGACTCCCTCACACTCCTTGTAAATAACACCGATTTTTAAATAAATCCTAGCATGTCTTTATGATGGGGAAAAACAAAAAGGTAATCCTGCTGGTGTGCTGAACTTATATTTTGGAGACAGCAACAAGTAGTTTTCAAAGAAAGCCAAGTATTTTGTCTAACATACTCTAGGTGACCCTGCTGAGCAGGGAGGTTGGACTAGATGATCTCCAGAGGTCCCTTCCAACCTTACTGATTCTATGATACTATGATCTTTGTCCTCATTAAAAAGATGGGGAGAATGAACAAATGGAAGTGAATTCCTTAACATCTTCTGGATAGACAATGACAGGAGGATTGCTCTGGAATTTAGAGTGAAGTGTCCTAGAAAAAAAAAAAAAAAAAAGCCAAAAAAAAAAAAAAAAAAAAAAAAGGATTCAGTTTCAATGAATGTGAAGAGCAACAAACCTCTGAGTCCTTTAGGAGCTAAGACTCCTGCAACTTTTGTCTTATCACAGTCATTATGCCTCAATTCTCCCACTACTGAAACAAGGATGAACCAGTAGCAGCATTACTACCAGACATGAATAACTCTTCCTGAAGCTTCCCAAGAACGTYAGATACAAGAGGTGGACTGAAATGCAGAGTTGCTAATTATTTTAGAGCCTATTCTTGTTAATATTAATCAAAGTGTTGAACTGATGCTAATCTAACTGATGAAGACAGAACTTTCACAGTGGGAAATGCTTTAAAGTTCACGATGCTTACATGACAAATTTATTGTATACTTTCTACTTACTGTCTCTGAGCCTATGCCTGGGTGAATTTCCTTTGCTGTTTCCACTAATTGTCAGCACTGCTTCCAGTGGCTTTAAACAAATGTTGACTCAGTCCTGCTGTGACATCTTAATTCTGAATGTTTGATATCACAGTTTGCTAGGAGACATAGATAAAGGAATAAAAAGCTATTCAAGATCCTACCTGATTGGTTCAGAGTGGGGCTATGAAGACATAGCCTGACCCAGAAAATGTGTTTAATAGACCAAAAGGGAAGCTTTTAAAAAATGCATAAATACATATATAAGTGGATCTGAAATATGCATTTGCAGAAGCCAAAACAAGATATTCCTAGAGAGAATGGGCTATCTCTTGGGAAAACATTGCGTGTTTCATAACCTTCCATAGATGATTTGATTTTGCTTTAAAAACCAGTGAGAAGTTCAGTGCAAATATAAATAAATCTACATTTCATTTAAACATAGCCAGTGGAACAAAAGATCTGATGCAAACTGACAAAAACAAAAAAAAAAAAAAAAAAAAAAAAAAAAAAAAAAAAAAAAAAAAAAAAAAAAAAAAAAAAAAAAAACAAATGCCTTACCTCTACTCTTGTTCCTGAGTTTATATGTCTAATGACAGCATGCATTTGTATGACAGCAGTCAGTATGTGGAGTGTCAGCTGTAATATGACATTTCTTACAGATTTTGTCATTTTGATCATTGTGTCTCTCATTGCTAGGAACGGTTTGAATCAAAGAACTAGATCCAGACAGTCAAACACAGAACAATAAGACCAAGGTGGTAATTGCAAAGCATCATACTGCAGCAGTAATCTCACTCCTCTGTGGAAGTCCATAACTTTCTGGAAGCTGACAGCAATATCCTGATCCTTGAGCAGAGGTGCACATACTTGAGGAAACAGGGAACTTGGTAATCTAACAAATCTAGGGGATGGATTTTCAGACCACAATTTTGAGAAGTTCTTGTTGATAATCAGTATAGAGTTGGCTGCTCAAAAGTTGCCGGATTCTGTATTTCCAGCTGTTAAGCTTTGCTTGTAGAAGGTAAAAACCCACTGGAGACCCACTGAAGACTTTACTAATGTTACTTTCTTAAGTCAGCACTAGATATAACAAACATGCCAAATATATAGGCTTTGACTCTCAAAATCTGTTAATATAACAAAATCTGTTAATAATAAAGATAACCATCTCCTTATCAATCAAATCCATATCCTTCTTACCTAGCTATAGCTACTGCTCTGCAGTAGTAACTCCTTTTCAATATGAACAATGCTCTGAGTAGCCCAGCATTTGGGTGTCTAGTCATGGCATAGACCACTCTCTAAAAAATGTTGCATACCTCAATGCTCATTGCTGTTGGTGCTGTTGGAGTTCACCTATAGCTTCATGGGAGGGGTCATGGGAGCAACCCAAGATGCATGCAGTTCAGCAGAAGGGTCTTCTGTACTGGAGATATGCAGGCACCTCTACWGAGTATCCTGTTACCTGCTAGAGTTAAGTTGGGGCCACCAGATGCTATGAGCAGCTCCTCTAGAAAACTTGAGTATAAATCAGTCGCTCAGGACCACCCAGGAAATCTTGTGAAGAGGAATTAAAGTTCATGCATCTGGCACATAATCATGCCTTAGTCATCATATTTTTTCTCTTGTCTCAGTTTTAGAAGCATCTACAAATTAACTCATGTCCTAGCTTGTACTGGGTCTGATATACACAAACATACACAGATGTTTTAGGTTTTGGCAGATATTTTGCATTTTAGTTGTTATTACCAGAAACCTCAAGGGATCTTTATAGCAGAAAACATCAAATAGAATTATACTCATTGAATTTTAGGAACATATAATTGACAAACCACTTTGCCTCCTATACCTGACTTTTTAAAGCTCAGTGTAGTTCTAGTTTCCCTCTGTTCAAACTTTTACTTCCYGGTGCCAAAACACTATTGAGGCTATTAGAACTTCAGGAAAAAGCCTGAGTCTGAGAGATTTCCAGATTGTGTTCTACTGTCTTGAGATCTGGATAATACTRATAATGTCATACCTACACTATTCTCAGTACCTGAATATCAGTATTGCCTCATGACTGGTCTTTATAAAAGCAAGATTGTCCCTACTGACTACCTTGTAGACTGATGTCAAGACATTAAAAATCAGTCATCGTTAGCCTTACTGTTAGCCTCAGCCAGGGGACAAAATGGGTCATGGTAAGGGATTTCGTCTCTCTAATAAGGTCCTTGTCCTCTCTAATAAGAGTATGATGCAGTTTGTGACCCTTGATAAATAGAGGAGTTAGAACTGGAGTTTGAATTGTATATGAGACTGTTTACCCACAGCTGTAGCTGTTTTCACCACTACCTGCTGAAGCAATAGAGCAATACCAGTAGAGCAATACCCAGTGAAGTGGTCTGATTTTTAAATTCTATGTTATCTTTTAAAGCAATATTTTTCTCTCTTTTTTTCTTTTCTTTTCTTTTCTTTTTTTTTTCCTTTTTTTTTTTACCTATTGAAGGACCTCGAAATTGTTTAGGAAAAAAAGCCATAGGACACCATATGCTGTGGGTGGAAGAGCTGTCATTTGCAATGATAAAATGCTATTAATTTAAAAAAACAGCTTGTTGCTTTTATTCCCTCCTCCCTCCCACTCACTGACACTTTTGAGGGAAGAATCTAAAATTATTTATGTATTTCCCACAACCATTTCAAACTTGGACATCCTACCKGTCCACAGTCTGAGGTTTTTAAAGCTGACTGGGGAATGTAACCACAAGAATCTTTAGGAAATCTAATCTTAGGGGCTTACTTTGTTATTCAGACACAAAACTTTTGACTGATCTTAGTAAACCATTAATGACTTTGAAGTCCTTCTTTTTATATTATCTCTTCACCTCAAGCTTCCAAGTATCTCCTGTTACGTTCTTCCATGGCTGACCCACAGATTATTTTTGTTATCCCCTGGTTCTTACTATCTGAAAGGTAATACATCAATCATCCTTGAAGCTGGGATCATCTCTCCTCGAGAGGTCAATCACTGTGTCACATCACCTTATTAGAAATTTTCTGTGTTGCTGTACCCTCCTGGAGCCCTGCCCAATACAATGTGTTAGGGCACTGGTGGCTGAATATAGACAAAACACCAACATAAAAATACCGTGGTCTTTGTTTTGAATGAAACACGGCACAACAGTAAAACAAGACAACCAAGCCCAGAAAAAAAGAGATATGTGAGTGTATGAATTTCTGTTGCTGGATATTTTACTTTCTTTTTTTTTTCTTTTTTTCCTCTTTTCCTTTTCTTTCCTTCTCTTACTCTCCCCCTCACCGTAGAGGCATAGCAACTATGCTTTTCAGAAGTGAAGGGATGGCTGGGAGCAGAAGGCTTGAGGGAGGGTCAGTGGTACTAGCTGTTTAGCTAGCAGTGCTCTGGTAGAGCCTGACTTTCCAGATTTCACCTGTCAGTTCAGAGCAGGGGTGGGGGGAGGCTCTGGGAGGAAAGTCCTGCCAGACGTGGTCTGGCTGCAGAAGACGTTTTGCTTCCCAGGCTGTCAGTCTGGCACATTGCGCTGCCGCTGAATTCACTTAGAGAAGAGGAAGCAACAGTAACAAAAGATGTGGTGTTTACTATGAGCTGAGTTCTGTTTCTGATGGAAGACTTCATAAAAAAAATGCCAGGATCCTTAGGTGAAGCTGAGAACTAGCTGACATTTGCTTCTGGCAGTACTTTGGAGACATTTTGGGGATAAAATCAAGAGATGGATAACATGAAAACTTGGCAGTCAGGCCAGGAAAACAAATAGGGCTGAGGAAGTGATTTAAGTTGCCTCAGAAGGTTTTTGATGCTCTTAAGAACCAGTAGTAGAAACGATTTTTTTCCCAGGGAAAGAAACAGTGCTGTAAATTTATTCTGTAGGTTTTCCATGCTACAGCAGGTAGCATGAGTTTCTCCATCACACGGTGGAGCCTAGAGGCAAGGCTGTGCCTGCCYATCACGGCCTCTGAAGGAGGCTGAGAAAAGCAGTGCCACTGTGGGGTGAAGGGGTGTGGGGCAGGCTGCTGGTGGTTGTGAGCAGCGCTCTGATGGCTGCCAGTGYGAGGAATATGTCCCTGCTTCTGCTGACACCATTCTCCTACAGGAGGGCRCAGAGACCGGGAAAACTCTCTGTTAAAGAAGAGAAAACCATGCATTTCCACAAAAGGAATGTTTTATTGAATTATTTCTCCCCCCTTCCTTCCCCAGCRCCCACCCATACCCACACTTCAAAGTCAACCCTCAAACATTTCCTACTGAAGTTTCTACTGCTGGAWGAACAGTGAAATTTTGTGGAAGTATACAAAGCTACAAAATTCAAATCACTCTCCTCTTTTCCATAACTGGATTTGACCTGGAAATTTCTCTTATGTTCACTTGTTATTCCTGTTATTTTTCTATTTCCATAGTTATCATTRCAAAGAGATAGAATTACTTCCCCAAGGAAAAAACTAATTTATCACAGAGTCAGGGATAGCACAAAGGGCTTTAAGTGTGCTGCTTAAACTAGTCATCCCAGATGACTTCCTACTCTGTTTCAGTCTGAGCTGTAGGCCGTTATTTTTTTCCTATGACACAGCCACCGCTGCAAAGCTGGGCAGTTCACTGCAGCTTCTCCCAATTCATTCACGTAGATCAGGGCTGAGCCTATTTCAGAAACCTGTGTCCTGCTCCCCTGCAGTCTCTCTTGGTGCATTGCTGCTCTCTGACGGAGCATCTGTCAGAGGCTGCTGACACAGTCATATTCATTGATCCAAGTTTCCATGAAATGGGTGTAGCAGATCCCCTGGCAGCAGGTTAAAGGATTATAAATTATAATTTGAGATATGAAAGCACAAAAAAACCCTCTGCTTATTTTTCCTGTCCAGTGTTACCCCTGTCCTCACCCTGTCCACTGAGACATCTGTTTTACAAAGAGCATCTAAATAAACGCAAAAATTCAAGTTAGATGTTTGCCATTAGAATCAATAATCGTCAAAATATCCACTGAGACAGGACTTTTGATTTACAGTTTGAAATTGCCACAGGTTAAACCAGGACGTGCTTGGGATGCAGACTTTTCAGAAACTGAATTCAGCCAGAATATCACTACTGGATGCACTATTAAGGCAGCAAGAAAAAAAAAATCAAAAACCCCAAAACACCACAACCCTGAAGTTAGGATCCAAGCTGCTATCATTTCCTAATGAACATACTGTCAGCAGACTTAAAGCTGTGTGCTGGCAGGAGACTGGGAATTAGACCCTTTGCACAGCTTACCTGGGGACAGCGGGGAGATGCTGACCGACAGGAGGCAAGGCTCTGCCCTTCTGTTTTCATATGCAATCACATTTTCCTTTAAAAGTACAAACTTGCTGCTACTTCTTAGTATAAAATAAGTCACCATTGTGATTTACAGCTTCAACAAGGAGTAAATATGCATTTACTCAGCTAGCAATTTTCAGTGCTAAGTGGACACATCATATGAGCAGGTTGTTTTTGCTGTCTGAGTTAATACAGTCTGTGGAAATTGAGCAGCGCTTTGTAATAACAGTCAAATCATTTGTCCTTCCTTGGTATTCAGAGTAACAACATTAATCATAATGAATTCATTGTTGACGCTTGCACGGATGTAGTTGGCAGCAGTGTGGGAAATCCATTCCTATTTCGCATTCATTAGCGTTCAAAGCCCAGAATGATACGGGGGCAGTTCACTGGTGATGAGCCACCTCAGGTGCAAATGGTTTCCGCTCATGCACAGAGCTTGGATGGCGAGASTGAGTGTTGCTGGTTATGGCAAGCTAAGGATAATAAAAACCAACCTGCCTCTGTTGTGTAAGTTTAGGAGTAAGATTCTCACTGCATTTCATTCCACAGATCACAGGAGACTCCCTCTTTAAAGAATATTTATTTTAGTGTGGAAAAATCTCTAGACTATCCAACATTTAATAGACAAATCTATCTGAGGAGATCCTGCTCCAAGGGGATACGTATGCAGGCAGATTCTTACTATCAATTGAACCAAAGGGATTTGTAATTCATAATCACAACAGACTAAAAATGATAATCAATAGATTCATCATCCCAATCTGAAACCCTGAGAACACTTTCCTAAGTAATAGAAGAAACTAATAAATTGTTCTTATTTGGAAACAGCTGTGCAAAGTTGGAAGTGAGATTATGGATAGATGGACTCAGGACTGCATTAGGTTAAGGACAATCTGGATTTAGTATTGATAGAGATTCAGGGCATCTGCTGATCCTGATCCCTTTATTCACCCTAGGTGAAATTCACACCTATTTAGACAATCAGCTCAAAGCCTTTGAATTGCTTATAATATCATAAATAAGGCTTAAATGAGAATTCCAATGATTTGTAAATCTTATTCTTGTGCTGTGCACAGCAGTGAATTTCCTCTCAGGAGCTAGTTTGTCTATCTATCAAATTTCAGTTCTCATCCCCCTTGTAGCAGGAAGATCTCTTACCAGCTCTCCTTCCAGTAAATAGCAAGAAACTACTCCTCAGTGAGAACCATTCATTAGCACATTTTTTTTCAAGTATCAGATTTCAACCCTGTGTGGAAAAAAAATGAGCATGGTCCTTTCTGAAATTCTCTCCCTTCTGTTTTGCAGACACTCTTGTGGAGGCTTTTGAAATAGCAGGGTGGATTTTGTTGGAAACTCGAAGAACTTCATAAGAATAATTTTTCAGAAAGTCATGAACRTGTATCATTCTGCAGTTATAATGGCTTTTTAATCTCAAATACAATCTTTTGTATCGTAAAGCTATTAAAACTGACTTACTGACAATTCCAAAAGAGTTTAAAAATTTGAAGTCAGATGAAACATCTGTTAAAGTCTTAAGCATTTACAAGCGTATTTAAACAAAAATAAGAAAAATATGAGCTGGAAAGTTATTTTTAGTGAGAAAATTTAAATTAATTTTTTTTTTAGAAAGTGTCAGATTTATTACATTTTCCCCCTGCATAATTTTATTCCTCTCTCCATTCTGTAAATAGATAATTTCGTATAACAGATTGAATTGAAGATTAATATTAGTATCTTCAGATCTTTCCAAAACCTATTTATATTGAAGAAGTTTTACTAGGTTTGCTGCTGCATGCGTTTTGTTTAAAAAAAAAAAAAAAAAAAAAAAAAAGTAGTTCAGGTTGAAGGTAATTTAACAGTCATTGRCACAAATAACACTATCTGTTTTAGTGACACTAAAGCTATATGAATATCTGTAATTCATTTTCACAAAGGGTTCTTTGTCCAGCCTAATGTCCAGCCTTTATATAGAAAGTGACCATTCCTTATGGGGCTAAAACACACAGAGAGACAGAGTAACRCTAAAGTGTTATTACTCAGGGAGAGACAGAGTAATAATTCAGCCCCCTTTGGAGTGGATAATATTCTGCTTAAGTGTGAAGGAAATGTTTTATTCTGGGAAATACGCTTCCTGCATTACATGTGACTAAGTTTTTTAATACTAACAAATGAAATTGATATACCTTAATGAGCTTATGCAGGTGTTAACCATCAACTACAACCAATAACCAACAGCAAAATTAGTACCACTAGCTAGCTCTTACATATATTTTTCCATTTCCCAATCTCAGAACACTTTAAAGACCTTTGAGGTAGTAAGCCACACAATATCTCTAGTACTTATGTAAGGAATTTGTGATTGTCTCTTAATTACCAAAAGAAAAACAATGGCACAGGGAGATTTAATGATTCACCCAAGGTCACACAACAAGCTACTGTCAGAGCTAGATTAGTACCTGTGTCTTTTTACACCCCCTTCCTATCATTACTGCAAAACTAGACTGTTTCCTCAAAGCACGTGCTGTCTGCTAAGGGTACATCAGGATGATAAGCCAGATAACAATAATGCAGAATACAAGAAAGCAACTGAGTAGGAAACCGTCAAATGAGGCTTCGCAGTCCAGCGYGGGATTGACCCAGGGACCTTTTCATCTCAAAGCAGCAGGGCTAGCTATTGTGCTAAAGAAGGGGCTCTTTAGGTGAAATCATTAAGAGCATGCACAGAGAAGCAACACAACTTAGGCTACCAGCTATTCACAGCTGGCCACTCATCCAGACTGCTGAGAGGCCCAAATCAGCTTAGCTTCTACACAAAGATGAAATCAAGCACCAGCGGGCTGTTTATTTTCTGTCAGCCAAGTGGGGTTCTGTTTTTCACTCCTGACAAACACTCACATGTTGGTTATTTGCCACACCAAGGGACAAATTGGTCACAGCACACAGCCGCAGAGTCAGCGTCCACCCCAGCCTAAGGCCAGCTCTTCACCCAGCAGAGGAGGCTGTAGTCCTGGCTGCAGCTTTAAKTAGCACCTAACTGATGTGGCAAGCATGCCCTACTGCAGCCTCACAAAACAGCAGAAGTACAAGGATGCAAGGAGCACTACTGCAGTCCTGGGCTGCTGGGAGACCACACAGTGCTGGTGGACTCACTTCACCGTACTAATAATAACGGGGGCAGGAAAGGAGGTTGCAGCCATCAGTTCATCTCATGCCAGTTTTCTAAGTGTATGTAACAGGATTAAAGCTCTTAACCAAGTCTGAACTTTTCCAAGGCTGGAAAAAAACGAACTACTTGGGTAGAGCTTCCTGTGGCAATTTGAGGCCAAGTTGGGGAAGGATCACATACAGGATGACTGAAGGCAAAAGATGCAAGATTAATTCTGACTGATTTGGTAGTGATCCACTATGCTATCTTAATGTCTCTTTAAGAATGTTACAAATTCTATAAACATTTTATCAGAAAGTGTTACTGTGTTAGTACTRTTAGAAAATATCTCAATAATACCTTTTCATTCAGCATCTGCAAACAGGTCTTTTCACATAGTCTACATTGTGCATATAAAGAATATTCTCTTTAAAAATGTAGTGGGCTCCTGGAATATGGGGTCTTTTAAACATCAAAGCAAGGCTGCTGTCCACAATCTAACAAAGTGCTTTGCCTGACTTACATAACACCTCAAGAGGTTACAGCCCCATCTTTCTTTTTCTTCCAAAAAAATAGCACCTTTAGCAGTATGGTACTTATAACACTGCTCTGAAACAGTGGTTTGACACTAATTTAAAGGGAGGATTGGGACTCACTGAATCCTCAGCACTATTTACCCCAGTGCTTTCAGTTTTCTGAGCATTCATTTAGCTCAGTTTAAGAGTGATAACAAGAAATCACAGGCTCAGGTGTGGGGCAGCTGCAAGAAGACATCTGTATTTAGCCATAACTAAATCACCTTACTACTTATGCCTCAAATAAATGAATGAATGAAAAAAATAACGTGTAAATCTTCTTATAGGAAGTAGTGTTGCGGAGAGCTCTAAAAATAGCAGAAATGAATTAAAAGCATCAGCTRAGGTCAAATGAACTATCAGAAGTCAAACTGTAGGGCTGATTTAAGGTACTCATAACATGGTTTTCAAATACATTTGAAGTTGAGGATACAGTGAGCAAGAAAAAAAACCTAGATCACTGAAATAATAACAGTGGTGAACTAGGAATTCATTTCCATTTGGAAGTAGATCTGTGAAAAAAAATTCTTTATTCTTTGCTTCTATGTCTGCTCATCATGAGGAGGTGTTTACCCACGACCAGGGTCAGATTCCATTGCCTGGCAGAAGAAGCTTCAGAAAATGTGTAGAGAATTAATGCTAAAGGGAAAGATGAGATGGAGAGTCCTTAGAGTTGTGCATACCAATGCTTTATCTCAAAGATTCTCAATGTGAAAATGACAGGATAGACCTAATGATGAATCACTTTTCCCAGCTAAAATGGTAAACCCCTCCAKTGGCCTAGCCCTTTCAGCAGCCAACTTTAGCTGCTTGTGATGAATGCCCAAATCTTCAGATGATGGCCTAAGCCATTTCAAATGAGCTGGATTCATCCCACCATCCTAGCACCTGAACAGAAGCAGCAGTACAGTCAACTTACTGAGGACCTCTGTACATGTGCATCGACAGGAGCTGCTGAGGACCAGCAGAAAATAGCCATGAGGGAYGTCCTACTCTCTTTAAGATATCAGAGGTGCCTTGTGTGTGGTAACTTCTCAGTTTATATTCCAGAGATTACACATGCACAAATTTCACTCAGGGCTCTCCTTTTGCAGAAATTTGTGTTTCCCATTTTACCTCTTTAKCTATGACCTCCATCTATTTAGACTGAGTCATAGCTGCAGACTTGTCACCATGCTTGTCTGCATGGGAGCTGGACAGGTAGGCTATAGGCAGGTCGAGTCCTTGAGTAATATGCTTTCTCATCCCTTAGAGCCCCAAAAGCCAGTCTATTTCTAGGTCTAGAGGCTGGGTCTCACACACCAATCAAGGACTCGGTCTCCTSGTGTGTCACATCCTCGCCTTTGCCTTCCAGCGTCTCCAATACTCCAGGAGCAGCTGTGCTTGGCATGCAGAGTCCCAGAACAGGGAGAGGCAGCAGATCTTCCCTTCTGATGGCAGAGTGTGCTGCTAGAAGCAATATGAGGATTTTAGTAACTTGTCATCTGTAAGAAAGGTTAAGAATATGAGAGTAGACATAACTGGGTCAGAGCAAAGATCAACCTAACRTAATATCCATGCTCCAACACTGCCCAGAAGGAGAAGCCTGGGGAAGAAAGAGAACAGGCAGAAGAACATATCTAAAACTCTGCTCCTACTACTCTCTGACTCTAAAACTTTTTCAAATCAGGGGCTTCTAATTCAAGATACATTTGATTTCTGCATATTTATCAAGCTTCAGTAAGTTTATTTTCAAAACTTTCCACTTTTCTCTTGAGGTCCTACCACCACTCATTGGCAAGGAGTGCTACAAGTCACTTTGTTTTTCCTGAAACAAACCTTGTACTCATTTTGAATCTGGCCTCCGGTAGCTTCATCAGATGTCCCTAGCCCTTGTTTTGGTAGAGACAGCAAATAGTCTCTCTCTTTCTTCTCCTTCTGTGCCACTCATGGTAGATTGCTAAATATCCCCCTTTCAACATCTCTTCTCAAGACAGAAGAGTCCCAGCATACTCACAACCAAACATCTCCCCTCATGGGGAAAAGTCCTCCATTTCAGGCAGCAGAGATCCCTGCCACTGAATAAAGTAGCCACCCTTTTCCTCTCTCAATACCTGGGTCCCTGTGGGTCAGGTGATTGACAGGTGCTGTTGGATTGAGCATTATGCTGTGGGGAGGATCATGCCCCACTGGTATTTCATATGAGTATATTCMTCATACAGAAGCTATCTCACACCTTTGATAAAACATCTCCAGTGCTTTTCTGAGACAGGAGAACTGGATTTGCGAACCATACTCAATATATGGCCAAATCATGGCTTCATACAGTGACAAAATGATGTTCCTAGTGTTTAACGTGCTTTTTTTGACTGCTACAATACACTGAGCTGGGATTTTCATAGAATTATTTTGAGGTATGAGCATCAGCATTATGCCTATCATTTTGCATGTGGAGTTCAGAGAATTATTCCCTGGATCTGGATGATTTTACATTTGTCTGCACTGAATTTCACCAGTCATGTTATGGCTCAGTCATTCACCCTTGTTAGGTCATTCTGTAAGGCTGAGTGACTGGCTATATAATGATAGATGAAGTTACCAACAAAACTGCACCACAAAAGGCAGGAGAGCTCCCTCTGCCCCATCAGAGTGTTTTYGGATTATTGCTCTGTTAACTGTATGAGTTAGTGCAGGTAGAGTTTTTCCCTGTGTTTTTAGAGTTGAAATATCAAATAGGATATATCTGGACTCACAACTTCAGGGTTTGGTCTGTAACTTTTCATTTCACTCTGTATTATCCACTCATTCATTCTAATTCTCCTTCTTCCTCTTTTTCAAGGACACTAAGGAGTAGAACATAGCAATTAGGCAATTTCTAGTGGTTATACAGRTATTTCTTAGTGTACTTTAAGTCTCCATATACCTGTTTTGAGAAACAACCTCACTGACACATACTGCACTACTTTTTATATGCTTTGGTCCATGTCCCTCTCTGATGCAGTGCTGGAACTCATGTTCAATAGTTTTAAACCAGAAGGGACTATTGCACTCCTTCACCTTGTTGACCCACTTAATGGCAGAATAACTGAATGCTACTGAGCTTAGTAACTGGAAGTAAGGGGTGGGGAAATTTTCTTCCCATCATTTTATGGGTTCATTTTCAGCCACAGAGGAAGACTGGCTTTCCAGTCAGTCCCATTCCAGTGACGAGGATGCTGGAAAATAATACCATGCCCTGCAATGGCCAGTGCCGCATGTCTTCGTCAGTCTTGTCAAATCCCCTCATATGGCTCCTATCTCACACTCCCCTTCCTCAACTCTGACAAGTCCAGGAGCAGGAGTGAAGCCATGGGGTGCTCAGCGGCCATGGGGTACGTTCCCCTGGGTGGTCCTGGGCACCCAAAGGAGGCCACAGGATTACCAGCTGAGCATGGCCCTCCCACAGCACAATGCCCAACCCACTGGTGCCCTTCAGTCATCTGACCCACAGGGACCCACACACAGAGAGAGGAAAAGGCAGGGACTTTTTCTGCCTGAAATGCAGAACATTTCCCCCCAACCTCGATGAGCTTTATCTCAGTCCCTCGGGATAAGTGCTGGCATGCATCACGATGGTTACTGCCAGGAGAAAACTCYCAGGAAATCACATTCACTTACCAGCCGATGGAGACTGTTTTCTACCTCTGAGATTTCATTGCATGTGAATAGACACATTTGCATCTCTGGGTACCGTGTGGTCATTCAGCCTGCTGGGACCAACAGCGTGCAGCACAGAAACTCCCAGCCTCTCATTGTGTGGAAGATAATTTCCACCCGCTCTCTTCCTCCCTCCRCTTTCAGTGCAGGTAATTAAAAGTATCAAAAGGAAGTATCCCTGTCTCATTAGATTCCTAATTTATATGAATATAATATGCCAGGAAATTATTTCAAGCATGAAAGAAGTAGGAAAATCAGCCTAGTAGTGGTATAGTCCATGCTGCAATTTTGTAGATAACAGAATAGAGACCTAACTCTTAATAAATTAAGGAAAAAAAGTCAATAACATTTTAATGGAAGTAAAGAATTAAATTAATGGATATACTACATATTTCTATGATTAAATGTCTWTGCAACTTATTTTTTCTGTAGGTATAAATTAAGTCCCTAATAGTGTAAGCATTTATAGCTCCTTACAGTTTGCAGTACCTTCAATCAGAGTCTTGTCCTAATAATTATTCATTTTTCAATGTTGAAATAAATTCATTTTAGAATGCTTTTGTCAAATTAGAAGTTTAATGTGAAAGGAAGCTTATTATCAGCATGCCAGCACTTGTTTCCCCAAAATGTGTGTTCATGTACTTTACTATGGCAATACACTAGAAAATCTAATGGGAAAGAAGAGGAAATAGAAAAAAAATCATGTAATTGGACACTGTTTCTGGGAGTAAAACCCAGGTATCCTGTTGTTTTTTTGTAGCCTTGTTGCCTGCTTGCCGCTGGATGGAGGATTCCCTGTTTGTAAAATCATTGCTGAAACACTTGCAATGAAAAGACTATTTGTAGGACTAGCATCTGCTCACGAGCAGTTCCACTGATAGCAGGACATCACACAAATGATGAACTAAACAGAAGATCACTTCAGGGAGTTAGATATACAGATTTTTTGTCAGCTTTCTTTTAAATATATTAAGTGCTTTGCATCTGCAATGTTTATTGACAAGAGTTAGCTTTTCCATTAAAGTATGATAATGAAATACTCATAGGCATTAACAGAAAAATGACACAATAGAGAAAACCAAGGCTAAATATCTAATTAAAATACGTTGGCCTAAGCAAAGAAACAAAATCAACAATTCAGAACAGTAGCAATACATCTGGGAAGTAGCATGAAATAATAAACATAGGAAAATTGCCAGTTTTTGCATCCCTTTTCCTTCACCTCTGTCAAAGATGGTGAGCAGTTGCCAAGTTTGCAGAGAAATTTAATCATTTGGCTATAAAAATTACTTTATTTTTGTTAGTCTGATATTATCTATAATAACAATGAAACAAAAGGCTAGTCTGTACTCAAAGTGCTTGCAGTCCCAGCAATGTACTGCCAATATTAGTTGCAAAGGTTTCCATGCTCTGTTTTGAAGATAGCTTGTTAGGATTTAAATGTCACAGTCTCAATAATGCAAAATGATGCTGGAGCAGGAAAAGCAGACAGTCAAGCCTMTTGACCTCCTTTCATTGTTTGAGTAGATAGCTGAAGAAAAAGCAATGACAGAAGAAATGGCAAAAAATAAATTAGACTTTTAAAATCCTATTTCAGGTTTAATAATCAAGAAAGGATTTATATATGTAATTTTGAAACTGATGTCTGTAATTAACTAATGACTTTGCAGAGCTTTGATCTCTGAGAAAAATGCAAACTCTGCAAGTTTCATGGTTGCAGAAAATTGTGCAACAACAGCCTTCAGGACTCTGCTGCAAGGGTAAAGGCCAGACCTGGGCAGTCCTTCTATCAAAGCACTGACCAGCACTGCCTGAACTCAAAGGAAATCACCTGATTTCCTGATCAGCTGATTTCCTTTGACCCAGACTGGTCCAGTGCAAAGCCAGCATCTGCAGCAAGGTTTACTAACACCCCTTGAGCTCTGTCTTTGGCTTGGCATTGCATGACCTCCCCAAGGCTATGTCTAGGCTGGTAGCTAAATGGGAAGGCTGCAGGTTTACATATTGCCTCTGATTATCTCCGCTGTGTGCGTAGTGTCATGYTTCTTCCTACATCCAGGTCGGTGAACTTTTTCCCACCTTATTACAAGGTAGGGGTTAACAGCGATGAGTAAACATTTCTAATAGGTTTTTTGCATTTGTTCACCCAGTGTTGGAGGTCACGCAGGCTCAGTGGAGATCAGCCTTACTGTGACATTTGGCCTCAGATTCCAAGAGCAATTCAGGCCCCCTTTTATCTGGTAGCTGACAGTGATGCACRTACTGATCACAGAGCAAAAGGCTGCCACATCAGAAATAAGTTTACTAGAGGCAAGGGGGAAGGAAATTCATTAAGAAGCTGCTCAACAGTTTTTGTGTGTTACATTTTATGCCATTTTATATTACCGAGGAAAAATGGACATGATATTACGAACAGTTCATTAGAAATTATTGCTGTCTGAACTAATCTAGGATGGACATGGTCTAAAACAACGCTGTGTTTGGTAGAGAGATTCTATTTTTTTTTCCTGACGTGCTAAATAATGCTAAACAGAGCTATTAATTAAAGTATGACAGAGTGTGTGTGGAACCATTTGCATATTCTTTTGAAAAGGGAAATAAAGCTTCACTGCATTTCCCTCATCTGGCAAAGCAGAAAACAGTCAATATTAACAGTGCTGTTCGGCCACCCKTAAAGCAACTACAGAAGATACTGGTGATGGAAGCAGCACCATTATCTCTTGCTGGGAAGCTTTGTTTCTGTGTRGAAAAAGGAGCTGTTTCATCCAGAGCTGGAACAGCAGGACTAACAGTCACTAATTGTACACACCAGGTAAAGTGAGGCAGAAGGAATAAAGTGGGGCAAAATGAATAACATAATCAGGGTAGATCACTTGTGTGGCAGGGACTCTATGACAACAGTATCAGTCTAAGACAGAAAAGCTGTAATTCATTGTCTTGTTGAGATTTTTTTTGTTGCTTTTGGTGAACATAGAAGACAGTATCACACAAACGCCCAAAGGAATTCACAATGATAGGTGATTTTCTGACCTTTCATCAGCTTCATTTTACAGCATCAAGGAGCTTTTTGCCACATGAGCCTCCTCCTCTCCTATTCTTAGTCGCAGAATATTTCTACAAAAACACAAGAACGTGAATGATCATATTGCAAAAGACATGATACCAGTAATATTTTTTTAGTACTTTACCAGTGTTGGGTACTAATTAAGACATTCTACAGAGAAGCTATAAAACAACCTAAGGCTCTTAAAGCCTGGGTTATTGTATATAGTGCATCAATCAGCATATAAACAAGGAAAACTCAATTGTAGCTTTAGGAAGTATAGGAGTTATGTTCAAACTTGGATAACATTCTGATGATGTTCAATGACACTTTTCTAGGAATTCATTAGGCTAAATACTATGCTGATGTGAGTTGAATAGTTTTACTGAAATCAGCTGAGTTTATTAGTGGCCAATGGAGAGCTGAAGCCAGTGAATATAATGGACCATCCTTGGCCTTGGTTCAAGTGTGTCTCTGTCCTCTTAGGACTGGGGGTGTAACAAGCAAGTGGTGTTACAGCTAGCCAGGGTTTTGGTAAGTAGTACTTTACCAAAAAAAAAAAAAAAAAAAAGCAAGTGGTGTTACAGCTAGCCAGGGTTTTGGTAAGTAGTACTTTACCAAAAAAAAAAAAAAAAAAAAAAAAAAAAACTTCTCAATGGTCAGCTTGTCAAAGCAGATAAAATGATATTTCTGTCCCATCTTGTGCAGTGCTGTATGTGTGGCTGAGGGCATGTGGCAGGGTGGGTGATGAAGCTGTTGATGTGGTGTGCCTGCAGCCTGGGCACTGTGTTTAACTGGTGAAGTGCTGCAGGCTGTTCCTAGCAAGCTGGGAAACATTRATGTACTCTCCAGGAAGATGTGGAAAAATTGTCAGATTAAGACACTTAGTAACAGGAGGTGGAGAGTGTTAGCCTTCACTGCTGGGAATATAACGCTGCCTGGTAAGTCATAAGTTTTACCTTTTTGAGGAAACAAGACTCTTCCATAAAATGAGTTCAGTTCCCTCARCTGACTCTAAAAGTTCCTGGCCAGTGGGGAGTGGGTTCAAGTCCTCAGGATGTTAAATGTTTTTCTMAACTCCAATAGCCAGGTGGTAGAGCCCTGACTGATACTGCTGACTCTTAGTGTAAGACACTCCCCCCTGCCCCACCCAACCCTGCCAAAAACACATGTGCACACATGTGTTTCAATGTGGAAATGCAAGGAAAACTTTAGGCAGAGCTGCTGCTTGGGAATAACAGAATTGTGYGTGTGTGACAGCAGTTTAAGAGAGTCCAGGCTTGATTGGTACCAGGGATCCTGGGCTGACTTATGTACCTGTTCGGTACATAAAATAGTTGCTGGAACCTAAACTGGAATAATTTTTGATTTTATGAGGGGGTAGGAGGGAAGGCACTGTGTTTCAGGTCAGTTAATATTGAAGCTTTTTATTCTGGCCTYTTCTGACAGCTTTAGGTTTGCCCAAAAGAAAGATGAGTGCAGAGARAAGGCCAGCTGTTAGCTCACTCCTTTATCAGCAAAACAGGCAGTCTTCTATTTTCCCTTTCCCAAAGTAGRTAATACAGAGGCAAAATTATTCCTCAACTATGTCCTATTTTGAAGACTGATTCATTCTCYATGCTCTAAGTGAGGATGAGAAAGTTACTGCTTTTGAGGAAGAAGTAGAGGAGTTGAAAACCCTCTTTGCACCAGGAGTTATCTGAGTAATCAATTACTCATTACTCAACTGCTCTGCCCTCACTTTCATGAATCCATGTGCRAATTCTTTATGCCTTTCTCATTAGGCTACTATAGGTCTGTCYTTGGAAATACACAACACACAAATAAGGTATCTCTAGTTGTACTGTGTGGGAAGGCCTCACCACAAGCCCCATTGCAAGTCTTAAATGTGACTTGCATTTGTGACAATTTGTTGTATAAAAGTGTTTCAAAACAAAATGTCTGAGTGATGAGTTACATCATTAGAGTTCTTCAATTCTTCTCCCCCACGCCTCGCTCGGCTTAATTATTTTGCGGTATGTAACTAAGTAATTTTAGTTCTGTCCCATTCCTGCTTTCAGGGAATAAGCTGTTTGTTGTCTTTCCTTCCCTTCCTCCCCACCCCCAGCTCCACTGCCTAGTTCTACTTGCAAGTTTCTGGTCATTTTCCTCTCCCCCATAACTGGAAGCAGAGCAGCAACTGTAACTGAAGAAAGGTAGGGTGTTGTATAACTGAAATGGTGTGGTTTCTGATTCCAGTTAAGAGAGGGCAGAATGATCTGTGCATAGTTATAAAAAAATATTTTGAGAGTTGTTTTGAATGTGGATTATTCTTTCAACAAGCCAGAGTTAATGTGTAAGAATATCCCTTCTGTTTGGCTGACAAATCAGCAGAAACTCCAGTCTCTGGCATCACAGGTACAAGTAACGTTCACCTAGGGGGAGAAAAGACAGTTCTGGAGTTACTTGTTCTCTGACAGAGTTAGTGTGCCTTTCTAAGCAGGAGTTGGTACCAAGGCCAATAGTTGCAAGGCAAAGGGAGGGTTGAATAGGAAAAGAGCTCAAGTACAATTCTACTTTGAAATACGGCTATGAAACCAGAGCTTTCTCACCCAGCATTTTTGGCTATCTGTTAGTATTTGATCTACTCTGACTTCAACAGCAAAAACTAAGCAAGATGCCACAGAGTAAACTATCTGAGTCATACCTTTATCAAGGTGTTCAGTGTGACTTGTCTAAAAATCCTTTGTCCAAACAAATGAATTCTATATACAAAGTAATTCTGCACTCTGCCTCAGCATGTGCAGCTGTTTCTGAATCTTTCCCTAGCCAATACACATGAAAAGGCATTTGTCTGCCTCCAAGCATTATAGCTATCTGTGACAGCTTAGACCTATTTTTCTACCTAAACCTGGAAGTAATTTTGTTCCCCTGGCAGCTTCTCCTTTAAATTAATACTGACCTTGTATATCTAGCTATTCCTTCTGAAACTTCCACTGAGGCAAGGAGAAAGGGGAGGAAGAGCTAATTGTTATGAATCAACCCTATAATAGCTTCTGTGCCCTCATTTCAGTTTGAATGTTCTTATTAGGTGTAACCAAGGGTAGCCCAAGCTGTCCTATGGGTTAAGTATCTCATTGATAATTTGGTCTCTAAGATGTTTAGCAATAAAGTAAGGTGTGCAGGGAGCTGTGGCATTGCAAAAATCCTGGAAGCAAAGTAGAAAGATAAGTAAACAATTTATACTTGCACAATGCTGCCTATTTGTAAAAACTACTGAATGTCAAAGCTGCCTTGAAAGGATTTACCCCTGCTTCCAGTGGATTGATGACTTTTTTGTTCCAGWTATGCACCTTGAAGCACTGCAGTCCATGGCTAATTCTTGCAAGACAATACCGGGCATGGCTTTTTGCTTCTTTCATGATACCAAGCCTCACGTTCTACCTACCCCTTTTTCTGAGTGACCAGGAGATGGACGCTGCTTGGCATGTTTCAGGTGAAACCTCTAATTTCCATCAAATTCATTGTGCACCATTAGTTATGGCAGAGTGCCAAGATTTAACCACTCTTTCATGTATCATGTAATCCTCCTTTTAAGAAAACCTTATTGTAMTGATTAAGGGATTATAGAATATTCATAAATCATACACTTCTAGGCTCATATTTGGTAAGTTGAACTTGACTATAGTTGGAGAGGCAGTTGACTGCCAAGTGCAAAATACCCATCCTGAAGGTAACAAGCAGAGTATGGAATTGAAGGTGCCCAGAATCATAATTCATGCGAAGTAATCTTCTTGGATGCTCCAGCTCTTGAGGCTACAATACTGCCAATTTCTTTAACCACAGGCAGCAATGCACATCTCTCCCTAAATCAATTCCCAGACAAGGCAGACAAGGAAACCTCTAATGTATGTTTTACTCTGGCAGCCCTGTTAG
Source organism: Rhea americana (assembly GCF_003343005.1). Taxonomy (NCBI): domain Eukaryota; kingdom Metazoa; phylum Chordata; class Aves; order Rheiformes; family Rheidae; genus Rhea; species Rhea americana. Next base: position 501,663 of record NW_028186432.1, read on the forward strand.
CATACCAGTAAGGCTGAGAGGAGACAGATTTGTATATTGATATACATATACAAGAAATAAGTTTGTCTCGTAGCACTGTGAGAGAATAATCTTATCTCTGTCATCTGACACTAGTGAGCATTACCCTAGACATGGCAAACAACTTCATTTTTTTTCTCTGAAAGGCATAGCATAGATCACAGGATGTTGGAGGTAGAGTGTTAAGGGTATTAGGTTTCTTGTGCTGGTGGGAGAGACCCTTACCAACGACTTATAAGATCCTCGTTTCAGTTGCCAAGAAAAGTGGAGCRGTACCCCAAGCCTCTTTCTAGATATTTTTCTGTGAAGATGGCACATTCATGAAGTGRTGTGGAAAGACTTCTTTCCCTTCCCAATAGTCTAGGTGGCATGCTGGACTTTCAACAAGTGATCTATTAGCCAAGATTTCATAATCTAGTGTCTAGCCTTCCCCAATTTTTTGGTACACCATCACTAAAGACCTCTAACAATAGGACTTGTGCACAAAGGGAAAAATGTTTTTGTTAATAATCCTCTCTTCCTTTCCCTTGTACCTTCTGCTAAGTCTCAATATCATTATTTATCCTCATCACCACTTTGTGGGCTGTGAGATTAACTGTGTCCCACGTTCCCTTTGCCACAGAAAGAATCATTTTGAGTTTTCCTGACAGTTGTATCTGGTCAGAGTGGTATCAATGGATATTGTAACAGAAGCCTTTCCAGCTCTTCCTGCGTAATTTTCTGCATGAGGTACMTCTATTGCCTCTTGCAAGCACTCAGATTCTCGGAGTAATGGAAAAAGCTCAGCAGCAGAGCAAGAAAAAGGAATCCTTTCTGGTCTGCCTAGTTGGATATCTGAACGAGGTTCCAGTGCCTGGGCCAGTTATTCATGTGCATCTYGACTGAAAGAACCAAAGTATGACTCATGACAGGATGAAGGTAGTTAGATTAAAAATGTCTAGTATGGTAGCAGTAAAAATTCTGTAATCAGTAATATGCTTGGGAGGAGGTTTCTGATTTCACAGTCCAAACACTGAAACCTGGCTATTCCAAAACAAAATTTCAGACTTTTCTGTGAACATCTCTGTGCTTTTTTTATTAAAGTGGAAAAATTGAGACAGGGAACAGAGCTAGATGGCTGTGATCCTCAAGTTTCTTTAGTGTTATGCAAGTGACTTAAATGGGTACAGAAAGTTGACCTGGCTGCACAGTACCTGCTTTCATGAAGTATTTCATAAATGGTTCATTATTTGCCAAGAGAACTTACCTTTTGTTACTACTTTTGRTTATTATTTCTTTTAAACACACATAAATGGAAAAAAATTCTAACTGGCCCTCTTTTCAAATAGAAAATGAGATGAAAAGGCCTGTGAAGAAGTGTGCAAGATACATGCAAAATAATTGGATATATTCTGATAAAACATGCTTGTTCATTCAATTGAAGTATTTTATAGATAACGAATGCAAAGTGCTATTTATTGCTTGTGAACTTTGAAGTAGATCATCCTTCTCAAACATTAAAAGTGATTCTTCCTATAATAATCAATATTTGGAAAATGTACAAAAATCTTTTAAAACAAAGGAGAAAACTAATTGATTTACAGTTGGGCCATGTGTAAAGGAATTATGACTACCACAGTGAGCTTCAGCCAGCCTTACTACTTTGTTTTTTTCCTTCTAGCCTTCTGGGCAGGACTATCTGCTCCTGATCTTGTATTGTCACATGAAGGGGCAAATTGGGCCTATTTATTTCACTTTCTGCTTAATGGCTTTCCAGTTTAGGGCAAGGATTTACAGTGCATTCTATATATTGCTTTTTAGATTGCCTCTTGCAATCACTAGGCACAGTGTTGCTTCTGGTGAACCACTTCTGTTTCTCCAACCCTGGAGGATTACTAAATGTGCCTGTTAAGGGGATGGGCTGCAGAGTCATGCCAAATGTGTCATTACCTGAAGAGGCAACTTCTCTAGAGGCTTGCAGAATTTGTAGAATTACTTGGCTGAATTCATCCTTTTGCACAAATCTTAAGCTGTTTGTGGGCTATACCTTGTGAGCGATCCTTCTAGTAGTTTAACAGAGYTCTAAAACCCCATATTTGCACCTCTAGAGTCCTGCTGAGCACCACAGATTACCATTAATGAAGTAAAGAATGGAAAAAATGAGAAATATTTGCAAAGTAGTAAATTTTGAGTCACTGATTCAGAGTAGTTGATATTAGAGGCATATTAGGAGAAAGGAGCAGAAGTGTGTATGATAAATTCATTTGAAAAACTGAAATGCAATGTGCAAAACTGCACCTTGAAAGTATTGTTGTTCCAGAGCAGGATCTGGGAACAGAGCACAATCCCACCCCAAGGGAATGTTGTTTCGGGGCTTTGTTTAGGCTTGCTTACTGACAAGGGTTTGCACTGAAGGCAAGAATCAGTGCATTTGTTTCTAGGCTGACTTGCCATGTTAATATTTGTTGGAGTGATTGTCTGATGTCACGTTACCCCGAGGAATAATATTCCAGCCGGTGAACTCCAACAAAGTGCCAGGAAGCCTTTGGTACTTTTCTTGCTCAGAGTTTTGTGTTTTCTGTACTAGCAGCAAATACCAAGTTACACTTCTCCCTAGTCTAGGAACTGAAATGAGCATGGAATGGCTGACAGTTTCCAAGCTTGTGCAACTTTGCCCCCTAATAATATCATTCTGCTGAGACTTGAGATTGTTTAACACATCTAGAATCATGTCCAGCTGAGATTGTGTTAACTGGACATGTTCAAGGCAGTATTACTGATTCATGTTCATAAGCTGGATCCAAGCTCTGAAGAGTTAGCATACCTGATATTTTTCCCCTCAATATTTTTCCCTCAATCTGCACTTTGACTGCTATGCAAAGTGTCAAGTAAATTTCTGCACTTTCTTCTCAATAAATGTAAACCTGATCTTGTTTTACAGTTTTCAAGTGTTCCCTGTACTAGGGTGGGTTATATATGTGGTTGATGGTCTGATCTGAAGTAACTGGGCCCACCTATGCCCATGCCCTGTTTCTAATGAGTCCAGCAGTCTTAGCTCTCAGGTCTTCATCATTACCAACATCTTCACTGCAACAAACTACTGCTGCAGGCTATGGACACTGGTCAGACTCTGTGGATGCCAGGCAGATGATTGGACTTTTTCCTAATTCTTGCTCTGCTTYTCCTAATGAAGCCAGCTGATCCACAAAGCAAAATATGCTCATGAAGGTGTGCAAGGAAGGGGAGGAGTGTGATCTACTCACTGGAAGGCTTTCTTTGCTTTCCTTGTTGACCCTTAGAGAAAATAAATCTGCGTATCTTATCCAGTTTAATCCTCAGTTTGGTCAAGAGTCTCCTAGTGTCTGTGCTTTTTTTAGMAGGCACAGACTGAAGTCAAACCTCAACTCTTTAACTGAAGTTTGCCAGTTGCATCACAGCTTTTTCTGTTATGTCAGACAGARTGCATTGTTCATTGCCAGCTATTGGGCAGGAAATTGAGCTGAAGCTCTATTAAAGTATACTGTCATTAAAGTATACTGTCATTCCAGGATATTAAAAAAAAAAAAAAGGTGGTGAGAGGGAGATTAGGAAAGCTGCTTTGTGAATTTGCTTGTACGTAGGGCAGCCACTTGTGTGTGGTGGGTTTTTTATTAGTAAGATGACCTTGTGCCCCTGCTTTCTGATGCTTRTGTCTCACCGTGACAAAGCTAAATGAGCCCATGATTGCGCTTAGGTCTGAGGCGGATACAAAACAGCATGGACAATTTTTTTCAGCAAGACCAGTGAAATCATTCTGCTGTACAGTTACTGTACTCGTTTGTAAAAATGAGAGTGCTGGGAATAAGTTTAGGATATTATATTAGGGTATAATTTCAAACAAATTCATTTCATCTGAAAGATCATCTTATTAATTTTAGCTAGAGGAAAATTTTCCTCTTTCCCTGAAGGAGTTATTTCAAAATATTTACATAGCATTGTAACATTTACACAGCACTTTGTGCTGCTGACATACTTCTTACCTGGGTGAGTGAAGACAAGATAAACATGAAAAGAGGAGGAGGTAATTGAAGCAGAAGTTTTCAGGAGTAGAAGGAGGAACATGGGACTATAAGCAAATAGGGTTTGAAAATGGAAGGAAGCACTTCAAGAACAGAAGAGAGGAAAGCTGAATTATTTCTRTGTGCCAACACTTTGAGAAGGAATGAGAAAGCAGATGAACAAAGTGGTATAAGCAGTAGAAGAGCAGATGTCTAATTAACCTAATATATATTTTAGAACAAAGCTGTTTCTAAACATCCCAGCAGCAGTGTGAGCCATTTGCCAGGAAGCACAACTAGTTAAATGTAATGCCACTGCTACATTAATTTAGAGACAATAGAGACCAAGTTGTCTTCTCATATACACCCACCTAAATCAGCTGAAATCAGAATTCCATGCTATTGTAAAAACTGCGAGGAAGAAAAGCAAGCCTTAGTCCTATCCTGCTTAGGAATTATTTCTGCCACGTAAGGATGAAGACCATGACCTCTGCTGATGCAGCCCCAGAGCACAAGGGGCAGATTTCTTGCTCATCTTATATCCTATCTGCTTTTAGAACAGAAGTATGTTATGACTAAGCTTGATTGCAAGCCCTGTTTTCTTRGAAACAAGCTTACAGCCCTAAGAATAAGAATTAGTACAAGTTATTAAAAATATATTGGGAATGTGTAAAGTCATTATATATGACTTCTTGCATGGAAATTGAATTACAATGCAGGTTTCCTCTGTGCATGCCAAATGCTTGAACTAAACCCTTTGTATGCTTCCATTAAAGGGGCACCTAAGTATTGGATAATGTTACTATCCAGGATGAGGATACAGTCCATCTTTTGTGTTAAAGGTGAAGTCAAAAGGTGAGCTATTTGTGTCATAGTAAACCTTATAAACATCACTTTAAGCATTTAGTTGCATGCCTGTAGTTTGTCAACTGGATTTTGTTGGTTGAGTTCCTTCAGAGTGAGTTTCTTGTGTTGAAATTTCTTCTCCAGTCTTCCACTGAGGTCAGTGAATTCAGTAAAACGCATGAAACAAGAATGCTGAAATCTTCATGTGCTACAGATGGAGATGTAATGTTCTTTCCCTCAGAGGTGACTGTTTCATGCTGATACATCAGAAACTGTGGAAACTTAGCCAGAGTCTTAGATTTTTGCTCCCATTAAGGTAGATGTCTCCCAGGGCTATTTTGATGCATTCTGAAAACTTCTTATATATATATATGTAAACTCTTTTCCGGACCTTGTTGCCTTGGCTCAGATGCTACTTAAAAAAGTGGAAACAAAATGATTACATTGTTGGAGAAGCTTATTTTATTATCTTGAGACTGGGAAAAAATAAGCTAAATACATATAAAATTTCAACCACTGCTGTCCCCTCTCCTGTGAGTGCCCTTTCCCCTCCACTCCGCAAGGATGACTCTAATACGAAACTAGAAAGCTGTAATTTGAGAATTTGGGACAGATTGGCTGTTGAAGCTAGTAGAGTAATCCACAGTAAGAATCTTTATGACTTTAACATAGAAAGTATTTCTATTGGAGAATATACCTTTAATAAAGCTCTGCTTCTCTAAGGCCCTATACAATCAGCCTTAATTTCAAGGCAGCATGTTACCCATCTAGAGGTCATCTTTACTATGTATTTAGCCCATTTTAATATTAATGCATTTAAGGAAAACATTCATCTTCCAAAAAAAAAAAAAACTTCCTTTTGGAAAGGTTCATCACTTTCTATAAAGGATGCTGAAATGTCTAGAATCACAAAGAGGTCATTAAAAAAAAAGAAAGAAAGAAAGAAAGAAACTCTAACCAGTTATTTCTTCTTCAGCTAATCAAGCCGATCAAGGAAAGATGGGAGGAAAATCTCTAAATGAAGATAKATGAAGAAAATTGCAAGTTGCTCAAAACAGTATATGGGATGGCCCAAGTGCTTAAAGGTAAAACTATTGGACTTTTAGGTCTTAATAGCTTGATATGTCTACCTCATCTTTTATACTGTTAGAATTTGAGATGCATTGGAATTTTCTGAAATTACTATGAATTTGGCCTCTTCTCTGTAGAAGACCAGAATAAGCATATAAAGAACCTTTTTATGATTGGARAATCAGCTCACTCATCCTTCCTGCATGTAGAAGACTTTTTCAGCACAGGGAAAAGTATACAAGCAGACAGCTTAAACAAAAACCTAAATTTTGACTTTTCTGATAAACATAGATTATGAAGATTTTCTAGGTCTCTATAGTCTGTCTGGATACAAGGTGTTGGGTTGTGTGTAGTGTTTTCTCTGTATATAGTTTCTGCTAGATTTCCCTAACCAATTCACTATGTGTCTTTAAGATTATTGTTCAGGTTAATTACGTAGTTTTATTCTGTGCTTCTCTAGAAATAGCTGTATTCCACAGAACTTTGAAAGAAAAAGTAAATAGTATTACCAACCACCATTAGGAATTAGCTAACAATGCGAAGTAACTTCAGCACAGAATTATTAAAGGCTGATAAACCCTTCTGGGTAGAGTGGGACTGGATGAGATTGCACAAGATCAGAGACAGCTGGCAGCACGGGATGATCAAATACAAGTCTCTCCATAAATTYGGTTGAGATAGATCTTAGCACAGTAGGAATATGTATAAGTGGTCATTTGTGTGCATACATATGTGGTGTGTATATTAAAAACTTGTAATCTCTTTCCCCCTCCTGCCTTCAAGCACTGCTCTTGAGAGTTGAGGCCCTTTACTTACTATCACAAGGGTTGTCTTGAGTATTTAATAATGAATACTAATTAGAGAAGATAGACTTCTGTGTTTGTGAAAGGYAAACCTTGTGTGAAAGGTGTCACTCTTCCAAACTATAGAAAGTGTTTGAAAGGARTGGAAAGGAGTCACTACTTTTTTTCCTACAAAAAAAGACAAGAAATGGCACTCAGCTACTTTTATCYTAAAACAAGAAGTAATGAATTGAATTAACAGATGCATTGCAATTCCTGGAAGGATGAGATAGTCCTTTGCAAACAAGATTTACCCAATACCTTCCAAAAATCTACGTTCTCAAGTATCCTCATGTGCTGTGTTGGGATTGGTAAGTAGACCCCTCCTTTGAAAAGGCAAAGTATAAGAAAGAGCCTTGAGCTCCCAAAATCAAATGTAACTGCAGCCTAATACAGCTTGAACTCCATTATAATCTTTGAAATATCTACTGAAGAGACTTTCTCCATGAAATAATCAAGTATTACTGTCTTCTAAAGCAGATATCAGTTCTTTCCTTAGGCTATTGGTATGCTTTCTGAGCCCTAGTGCTCCTAGCAACCTGCTGAGAAGCTGCTTTTCATAAACCAGCTTGAAAAAGCCATCCTATTTTTTCATATGCTTTAGTCATTACCACACCTCTTGTCTCCTTGTTGAGTCATGTTAAAGTATAAAATGAAACTTGTAATCYAGCCTAACTGTATCCCTGTATCTAAGAGATTACAGAAAAGACCTTCATATCAGGATCCAAAAAGAGTTAAGGAAGGAGGCAACTTGCTGAATGACTATCCACCACATTAGGGATGATCAATGTGAAGGAAGAGCACACTTATCTGCAAGTTACAGTACTTGAGCAGACACTGAGCAAGAGGGGAAAATGTTTGGCTGAAGCAAACATTCTTTCTGCAGAAGGGAAAGAGGTGAAAAGTAATATCTAGCAAAGAGTGCAGGAAGACGAGGGACCTCTCCATATTCTGGAGAATTGCATGAGAAAATATCCTCATTAAAGGTCTTGTATTTATCTAAGTATCCTATTTAGCAAGCCTTATGGCTCTTGAATTCATTTCTGGTCACACAAACACTCTGGCCCACTCTGTTGCAGAAGCTAAGTGAAACTGGGATCCTGTACCTACATCTTCTTGGTGTTGTGCTGCCCTCATTTGCACCCGGTCCAATGTGCCTGTTAAGCCATACTGCTGGTTAGCCCTGTTTGATAGCCCCTCTGCTATGGGAGGCAAAATGCAGAAGGGTGACAATCTTCTCTTTATTTGGGTTCATTTGATGWCATTAATGCTTAAAACCAACATACTTAGCAGATGTGGTTGAAGAAGGATGCTATATTCTGGCAGTTCCTCAACAGTTATTTTTTCAGAAATATTTATTAGGATTGTATGGGCTAATGCTCTACACATTTTCTGGAGTATAACAGCATAATGGTTAACCTAACCCTTATTTCTGGAAAATACTCATAACTGCTATCTTTGAGTGCCCAGAAATAAATGAACCATGATAAGGGGAACCCAAGGGCTATTGATAGGGTACTCTATCTCCRGCTTCTATTTTTATGGTAAATAAATCATAGAATGGTACTTTTCTACCAAGTGGGAGGTAGATTTTTATTTTAATCAGTGCTGCTGGTATACTACAGTCATTGGCCTTATCAGGACGTCAGTATTCTCTTCTCTGCATTACACAGGACGGGACATGGAATGTTTTACACCCTTTAGCCTAAATAGCCTGAGGGAAAAGGTTCCAGAGGTAACTTGGGAAGATTCAGCTTAATTGTAGTAATAGAAAATGATTCAGCTAAATGGTAGCTGCTCTAGAAATGATTCTGGTTGCATTTGGTCAGGCTATTTTTAGGGGGAAAATTGGTGTCACTGTGTGGGAGGAGCTTGTGTTAAGCAAATCTGCYGTATGTTATCTCTTATCTGAAAGGTTAAAAACAACTTAAAGTAGAATTGAGTAGAGAAGAAATGAATGAAACATTGAAGATTTTTTAAAGAATAGATATGTTTCTGAATAAAATATTTAAAATAAAAAACTTTATTTCAGTAACTTTTTGCAAGTGCATAAAAACACCATTCGRTACTTAAAAATGCATGACTTAAGATAGGGCAAAGTTACTTTCTAATTTGTTTTCCATTGGAAGGTTTTATACTTTGTCTTGATTGGTTTGGAGTCTCAATACTGTTGCAGTAAAGACAGAACAACCCTATAGTACYTAGTGACTTGTAGAAAGTCTAGCTGAGTTGAAGAGGCTAAGGATTGGCCAGAGAAATGCAAATTCTGCTTGAGCAGCTCAGTAGTGGCTGTATGGGACCAGTCTTTTGTACCAATGTAAATTTGTGAYTGAATTGGTCAGGAAAATACTAAGTTTGGAGGCACCGTAGATTGATGATGATGAGGGCTAGTTCCTGTCATTTGGAGCTCAGTTGAGAGATGTGGGATCTCAATGGTAGCCAGAAGTGCCTCYGTCTCAGCTACTTCTGCAGAGCTTTGGGATGGACTGAAGAGGGGAATATTTTGCATCTTAAGACTGAGATGCATCCACATWGTGTATGGAGAGACAAAAAATGATGTGGCAACAGATGTTGTACATCACATGTTAAGGCCATTAGCAGAGGATATGCTGAAGGCCTGTTCTTTCCCTGATACTTGTCTGCGTTATGCTTCGTTTTGGGCAGCTGCTTCTCTGAGGACACATTTTCCTCAGCATCTGTTGCCACTACCTAGATTCAACTCCCAGTTCTAGAGAAGATATTGGAGCCTGCRGTATAGTGTGAAGTGCTGCTAAATCCAGCAGACCTCGTTGCAGTGTGGGAGCCTGTCTGCTTGTGTGTCCTACTGTGTGCATTGTCCCTAGTCAATTCTTCCTGAGGCCATCTCTGCCCCCTATATGTGAGACCTGCCTGGCACCTGAGTCCCTCCTCCCTCACCACTTTTGCAGACAGGCTGCTGCTTGGCCCCTTGTCCTGCATCACCTTTTCTCTAGCTAGACAGCAGAAAGTATGAAGAATTGGCTAAAGGTTATGGGGCAGAGGAAGCAGAACAGCTGGCTGGAGAACACAGACTGAAGAAAAGTGAAATACTGCATTTATGCTCCAGGGCAGGTACGATAGGGATAGGATGTCCTATGGCATCATAGTAACTGTTCAGCAAATATRGCCCCAGACTCAATGCAGGTGGGACTCCTGAAACTTTTCAGGAACCTGAGGGCCTACTGGATTGGTTTGAAATGAAAATGTGTATTTATCTGCAAGCTCTATTGCAAGCACTGCACAGAGCAGTTCATAATAGGCTGTAGCAGCTGGTTGGGCTCTGGCTCTGTGTGCTGTGGAGAGGATGTCTGTAGTTAGAAGGCTTTTCCTTATGGGAGGATTTAGCAGTGTCTGTGCCTTTGGCCAGGGAGTGCTGGCTGGAAATGCTGTGCTTCTGTTTCACTCTTAGCTTTTAATTGCTGCCAGGGAGGTGCCTGTTCAGTTAGCAGCAGCTGTGTGCAGGGCTTTCTAAACACTGTAGGCTGCCAGATATTTTCCATGGCTGAATAAGCTGTTCCACACAGGCAAATATCAGCGAAAAGGATGATAATGTTGAGGTACAAGTGAGTGAGGACACACCTCATAGTTAAMTAAAATATTACTTATACTGCAGCAATCCACCAGCTTCTAAACAGACTGAAGGAAGTATGTCATTATGAATATGTCTTTCTGTTCAGTTACAGCATTTCCTTGAGAGTGCAATAAGTAGAGCTTAGGTCCAGGTGTGCTGGCATGTTCTCTCTGACACTGGCCAGCCCTGAGGGTTTGGGGAAATTTGCCAGGAACTGTGGAGATACAGGATAATCTTGCMCTGCCTGTACTTGCCTAACCTTTCAGAAGTTGAGGTAAGCCTGGAAGCAGAACTTAAACTGTTTTGCAGTTGTCTCTTCATCCTTCCCTCCATATCCCTCCTTCAAAGGAAATAACTATTGCAATTCTGAATACTTTTGCTCTCTGTAATTTCCCTCTTTGAATYTACTTAGAATTAGGCAAGTTGGCTATGAGCTCCCCAGCCTGATTTCAACCTGTGTGGAAAATGTGCTTTGTTCCTTTTCTACCTTTCTACATTTGTTTCCTTTTACTAGCTTGTTTATTAATCCAAATCTCCTAATTTTCATTGGATGAATAGTCTTTTCTAAGCACTTATTTTTTGTCAGTATTCTGAGTCTCTTCTAGTTAAGAGATGTCCCATTTGGATGGCATGGCCACCACACAGTACTTCAGGGAAGGCCATACTGTTACTTGCTGTTTAAGTTCATTGTAACAGAGATTTAATGGCCTATACAAGATAAGCAAAGGAGTTTAAAACTGGATGTGACCCAGAAAGCTGGATACAAGTTCCTTTAAGCTTCAGAGAACCTTGGATCCAGATCAAAGTTTTTTTGGCTCATAGTTAAGTATAGTCAGCAATTGCTTCCATGACTGCTGAAACCAAGCAAAAATTTAGCAGAGTTATGTGTGCCTTCTTTAATCTGCCTTGGAAAATTGCCTGTTACTGTGCTAGCCAAAGACCAAGGAATTGAAAAGGTGACCTGAAGCCACTTCTGTTTCCCTAACTCTTACAAGAAAGACAACCTGTTTCATGGAAGAACCATCCACTTGGTTTTCTTGTGTGCTTATACTTGGTACTTGTCTTGCTGGTCCTTTTGATTTCTAAGCAAATGCTAGAGGGATAGACATACTTGTACAATCTCCTAGGTACCTATGCCCAGCCTGTGTTACTAAACATATGAATGACGCTATCATGAGAAGCTAGTATTTAGATCTGGTGATGCTTTATACTTGCTTCATGAAGAATATTCTCTAGAAAATTGCCTTGCCATTCCTTTTTCTTCTTTTTGAAGAAAAAGATTTCCCCTATTGTTTGCTGCRTTTCTATTAACTAATACCATCTGACCTGATGGCATTGATGCTTACCAGTATGAAAGAGGAATTGTGGTCACTTGCAGGACATCCATGTTTTTATTCTAATAGTTTAACTTTTCATGTAAGAAAAGACAAAGCATTGGCTTATAACTGAAAGAGTAATTYATGCTGTAGTCATTCTCCCTGCAATTTCAGTGAGAAAACTGTAATATGCACAGTAGGGCATGACGAGCAGATAAGGGCTTAGTAGCTGAAAATAGAACTTTCAGTGTTGCCACAAAAATTTATGTGACCTTAGATGTAGGAATATTTATAGAGGTAATACTATTTTACTTGTTCTGAGAAAGCGTATAGCCATTATTCCAAATGATTAAAAGCTTGGACATTAAAATAATGTAGAGAAGACATAATAAGACAATAAAAAGCAGAATATGGTGAAGGCACTACTGCATGCAATTGTTTGTATATGTACTTCAAACTGTAACACTGCTCAGATGACTAATGTGCAGTCTGMATTTAACTGGCTTGTTAGGACAATTTTTAGTTTTAGGTTTCTTAGGTTACATAAGCCTTGGACAGGGGAAGCAGTCCTGTGATCCTGTCTCATTCATTTTCAAGTATCAATATTCTTCCTGAAAACTGAAATTATTTCTTCAGGAAAAGCTGGTATACTAATTAATTGTTCATAGACAGTATTTGGTAATTAGAATAGGAGTGAATTATGCAATAAAGAAGCCTGAAAGGGAAATAGAGACTACTTTTCCTTTTCATATATCACACCCAAGACTTAGTCAAGGACAAAGTAAAAGAACAGCATTCATCCCTGTTAACTTTTCCTATTCTTAGTCCTAAACTCTCCTCTCCGATGTAATGCTTGATACAGCTCCATTTGTCCATTTCAGAGAAACTTTTTTAACCACCTTTTTGCATTAGGAAGCTCCTTTGACTCCTGTCTTCTGTCCTAATCTCCTGAGAGCTTTCTACAAGTTTACAAAATCCCAGTCAAAATAATTCAGACTTGGATGATGTAATTCCCTTGCAAATTCCCCTCCTAATGTAAACAGTACAGTTGGATTGACATTTTCTTGCTGTTTTTTTGCTTCCTGGGGTTTGAGTACCCAGACTTTCCATTGAAAGAGAAATGCTGCTTCTGTGATCGTTTTTGGTGGAAGCTACRATAGTCTGTCTAACTACTTATTGAGACAAGGAAAGAACTTGCTAGGGCGTGGCTAGTGATAACTTGGAGAGCTGGCATTAYCTGGCAAACCTATATCTTGCTCAGTGATACCTGAACTGGCTCTGGTAGCTCCAGGCTGGAGCTGAAGTCCAGAACAGGATTTCAGGAAGTGCTGGTGAATAGCATAGTTTAAACATGCCCACTGTTTCCTTCTCACCTGGAAATACTGTACCTGGAAATACTATTGCTTCAGAGCAAGAGCTCTTTCTCTTCCTTTTTATTGAGGCTTTCTGTAATTTAGAACCTTTTGGATTAGCTGCACTCTATRGTGCAAATTTGCAGCAGAACCTTTCACTGGAGAATCTTGGAGCTTTGCAGACATTACTTGGTCTCTTCTCCTTGCCTCTCATTGCATTTATTTTCTGGAGAGTATATAAGGTTAGGGAAATTGCCCAGACTTAGAGGTTAATAGATAAGGAATAGAACCTATAAATCCTGCCTACTAGTCCCTTACTTCACAGTAAGACCTTGAAATATAATCCTGTGGGTAACTGGCAGTCAAGAAGTTCAGTGTGATTTCCATTTTACRTAACCAGACAGAGAATTATGATGTAATCCTGAAAGAACAGCATTTCATACATGTTACTTTTTGAAGTAGGTCACAGACAGATAAACTACTGTTCAGGTTTCAATATGGGAAAGTGTGTTCAGTCATCTTTGGAACTGATAACCATAGAAAACTGACAAATGGCTTAGTAGGATTAGAGGAGGAGACAGGATTCGTCATTTAGAGCATTTGTCATGGCTTTATGGGACATAGCTGGTTGACTACTAATTTTGAATCGTATTTACTGCAGGTAGATTCCTACTTTAGGTTAGAGTTCCCAAGCTGCCACTAGTTCTCYGTCAATATTTTGACAGATAACTTATATGTAGATATTTATCTTCAGAAGTCTTAGATGAATATTTTTGGACTTTCTCCTTGTTAGATACTTAGCTTTGCTTGTTGGACATTGTGTAGCTGTGTTGCCTGAGTGATTAACAAGAGATTGAAGTGAAAGTAAGCAGCAAATTGCAGGTAGGAACTTGCTGATGAGCGAAGAGCTGAGTTGAGAATTCATGAGTCAAGCGAGTGAACAGACTTTTCTGTAGATATTGGAGTACTTACGAATTGGTATCTTATAAGAGCACAAGCAAATTGTGTATTCATTACATCTTCAGCTTTACTGTGCTTAACTATGTAGGCTATTTAATTATATTTAAATATGCTTGAATTGTGGTACTGTTTACTGCTTAARTTGAAGACTGTTTCCCATCTCCCCCTGCTACTTTTTACCTATGCTGATTCAAGTAGTATTGTGCCACTGGATTCACAACTTGTGAATAAATTTAATACTGCTTTCTAAATTTCAGGATTGTATATAATGGGGCCAAGGTACAATTTCCTGGCTAGAAAGCTCTTCTGTTGTGAGATCTCGTCTGCATTTACATTCAACGTCAGCCTGCAGCTACGGAACTCAGTAGTTAGGAACTGCTATTTGCAAATGACCTATTGCCACTTTGCTGTGTCATGTCTTTGACCTGAAGCAGACAGGGGATTGGTACCTCCAGAAATCTCTAGAGATGCATCTGTTTTTATTAATATTTCATATGTGGYAGTGATTTCTTCACCTCTGGACAAAGTTCCCGAGCCCTGTTGCACATCTTTTGCCATTCCTCTATACTGAGTAAAAAGAACGGCTGTATGCATCTTGTACTCTGTTAATGTGCTTACATTTTCAATGTTGTTGCTGCCTATTACACACAGCCTGCTAGATATGGTTTGCTGCCAGAAAGAAAACCTGGTATTGGGATGTTTATGTAACTGTGGTTCTTTCATCATTTAGAGATGGCCTTTATGTATTTTGTAGTACATGAAAGAGGCAACTAGTGACATAAGCAAAAGTCCATCTCTGAAATGACTATCCTAAGAATGAATGGTGATGTTTGGGGCAAAATATATGTATATCAGTAAATACGTATGGATTTTCTTTCTTCTTTCTTTCTTTCTTTCTTTCTTTTTTTTTTTTTTTTAAGGAGGAATTCAGCCATGCTGGATGGTTCTCTTGTACCAGATGGTCTGAATCTGAAACACCTCTTTGACAAACATTCCTTTTCTCTGCAGGATCAGCTCTGTCAGAGGTGAAGATCTGTGATCTTGTTGGGGTTACAAATCCATCTCAGCTAATACTAATACAGAAATTAGTATTTCTGTTTCATGTACCTCACTGTAGTAATAACTGAGTACATCTCAGTCTTAACRTTTGCTTATAACCCTATATGGGCTATAAAGTTATTAATGTAACCTGTTATTATACCCTTTCTTAAGGGTGGGGAGCTAAGACACCCACTATCACTACTAGAAGTGGTAAATAYCTTTGTTTAAACAGCTTTGTCAAGCTAAAAAAAAGTGAGCTTCTCTGTTCTGAAAATGTTTTCTCCAGTTTGTTGTCAAGGCATGTCAAATGTGGTTTTGCAGAAACCACCTTTCTTCACATGGTACATTTTCAGTGGATAAACAGGTTTAATACTCCAAAGCCGAGTACTTTGCAACATCCCTATATTAAATTCATATTTAAATCACTTTAATTCTTCTCTTAATCAGTACTGAGGAGATTGACTTTCATGATTGTTGTGTTTACGTGAACAAATTTGTTCTGAGTTAAGTTTCTTATAACTGGCCATGAATGGTATCAAGCTGGGACCATTAATGACAAATTATATGTTCCCAGTGTCTCATGTATTTTGTCAGTTGCCAGTGACACATCAGTCACTTCTAGGTATTCTGAATACCATGTAATTTACTGTTTTAGAGTTTGCCAGAGTGTGTCAGGTCTGGGCTGCATTGGCAGCTGGAGGAGGAAAGTAGTTCTGCATACACAATGGTACAGTAGGTACTGATGCTTCCAGCAACTAATCTTTTGTGCATCTGTTCTGAATATTGAGAACATTGCTAAGTAAAATATAGCCCTTGATTATTTAWTTTTTTTTCATTTGAAAAAGATGTATAGAACTGTATAAGAATGGAATTCTATATGGAACCTGACAAGTTCAAGTCCTTAGTGTTATTTGGAGGCAGGGAATTTCACCTTAAGTATGTACAGTGTGGGGAAAAAACATTGACTCCATTAGTTCTGAGTATTCTGCTTGCTGATATCATTGTGCCCTTTTCCTTCTATATTGTAACTGAGTGCCATTCCATTTTATGTTGATTTTTACACAAGTTATCCCAATATTTTTTTTCAGATGGGTGTAGACTTTTCAATATAATTTGATCCTTTTTGAATGTCAAATTCCCTGTCTGTGWACCCTTTCCCTGCCCTGCTGCACTATTCCCTCCCTCTTACTTCCACTCTAAAAGGTGCTGAAATGATGTATTTAAAAATCCTTACTATAATTTTTGTTTCACTTCCCCTAATTCTTCTTAGCTAAGCATCTCATTTTCACCAGCCAGAATAAAATCACTCACCCYGCTGGACTCTGCTGCCCCCTCCTGTACATTATGTACTGATACCCTATATACCTAAATGTGTGTTCCAGCCAGAAAGTAGGTTGGTCATTTTGAACCTGGGATACTAACAATCCTGTTTCTGRACAGCAGAATTATTTGTTAGGAGTTATTAAAGACTGCAGTATGTTCTTACCTCCTCCAGCCTGGCTTCCCACATCCAAGCTTGAGTGTCTTTATTCCACACGTGCAAGACGTGTTGGACCATTCACCAAACAATTCCTTTCCAAGGTATGGTGCTTCAGCAAGAGCCACTCTCCCGTRGGATATAGCTGTGACTTCAGAGCCACAACTATCATGGGTAGGAAAAACCTATTTATGTCAAGCTAGACAATATGCAGCTCTACAACAGCATCCTTTAGGTTACAGGCTTAGGCACTGAATTTGGATCCAATGYGAGAAAAGTTTGCAGAGTTTACTGAATTAAAATATACAATCCCTTCCAGTGGAAATGATGTATTCAGTTTGAAGAGAGCTCCAAAATTCTTCCAAGGTCTTTAACAAAAGCCAGCTTCTTTTTATATAACTTGTAATACTACGGGACCTAGATATGATGTGTGCACATTACTAAATGAGTATGACTATGTTACCTACTAAATGGGATTTAAACAGGCAAGGAAGAAGGCAAAACTGAGCTGAGCAACAAGTAGGGCTTATACTTTGCAAGCTGATAGCTCTTTATCTTGATAACCCCTTTAAAATGCTTCCACTTTCAGGCAGCTCTTAGTTTGCTGAAGCACTTTGCAGATAATGTTTGGTAAGCAGATTAAATGAACTTTTTGAAGGTCCTGTAAGGAAAAGAGGTCTGGGAGCCTTCTGGGGTTTGATACCACTAATAGTGGCTCCTGGTACCTGAGTGCCCACCAGCCAGTGCTAATCTTCATGCAGGTAGAAAGAGCAAGGATTTCTTGGGTAGTCTGTGCCATGGTGCTGCCAGTAGATCAGGGAGAGTGAGAGAAGGGATATGGTAGTACTCTGTTGCGGGTAGGGAGGGTGAGGGTGCAACAGTGCATCCTCTCAGTGTCACCAGCACAAGGGAGAGATAAGGCCCACTTGCACCCAGGAAACCTGGATGGCTGGGGAAGCTGAAGGGATGATGATATTGACAAACACCTGGGGCAAGCTGCCTGCTAGAAGGGAACTGAGTGTGAGGAATGCTGGAGGCAAACTGAGATGTGTGACCTCCTGTCAAAACAACTAGAATTAGAAGRTTAATTCTGCTGTGGAAGAATTAGAAAATGGGGCCAAAGTCTTTGGGAAAAGGGAGGTTACAGTCRAATTATGGGTGTTGTGTGTGCACATGAAACTCTTATGTTTTTTTTCTAATCAACAGAGTGGGAAGGGGGGATGCTGTCCAGGCAGCACTTCTGTCAAAAAGCATCTGGGCTCTGCAAGCTGGTCACAACTGGACTATGTTATGCTTGTTATAAAGCAAGTACATAGGGAGTGGATAATCAGTGTGACCTGAAAGATAGGGGAGGATAAAGTGATTAGTTCCAGCAAGGTTTTAGCAAGGAATATAGTATGTTACAGAGATGTGTAGGAAGTGAGTATACTGTGTGCTAAAGACTTCTGGCAGAGGCTGAAAGCTCAGATCTCAGTCTGTTTCTACATGCGCTTGCTTTCAATTTGGGCTGGAGGAAACTTGCAGTGTGTATGGATATATATTTGCATTCTGCATTTTTTTACTGATATGTGTGAAGACTGAGCAAAAAAAAAGGGATATTTGGCAATATATAGGCRAAGGGATTCTATCAAAATGGTGGTAGAACAGGTCAGTTTCATTGTGGATTGAATGGCCATTTGCTTGCACTCTTTCAAGACTGTGTCACTGAAGAAAAGAAAAACARAATAATTAAAACTGATACAGAATTCATCTGTTTTTTTTGTCATGATGAATATTTATGGCTTTCTGATATAACCAGTAAAAAAGATGGCAGGCTTRCTTTAGAAATATCTTGAAAGATCTCCAAAAATAGTTCCTAATTTTTATGCTAAACTGGTTTTGGGAAAAAAWTGTCCTAACAGAAAAGTCTTTTTCCTGAAGATAATTAAAAATATAGATGAATCATTTACAATATTTCATTTTARTGGAAACAAATCTAAGCATTAGAGGGGTGGAAGTACTGTCACCAGAGGAATTTTGASTGTTACAATTATAATTCCAAGCAATGCTTGTTTCTGTATGTTATTGTGCAGTGAAGCACAGAGAAATGCTGACAGGCATAGCTGAGTGACCTTCTTTGGCTGGAGCTGACCATAGTTGATCCTGGACTCCTTGTGATGGCATTGCGATGGCAACCTCTGGAAAAATGGGCTGAATGAGCCATGGGTGAACTAAATCTGGCTGGAGGTGAGTCCCATCTGTGAGGCAGGACTGCAGCATACTGAGTGCCCTAACTGTAGCACTTGTCATGTGGATAAATAGATGGCTTTGGTGTCTGGCAATAAATTGGCTGTTTTTCATCAGAACTCAGTTAAAATTCATTCAAAAAAAAAAAAAAAAAAAAAAGGGAAGTGTGTGGGGAGGCTGAGAGGCTGAAATGTCTAGAAAGACCAGGACAAGTATAGGTTGGCCAGAGCCATCTGTCTTGCTCAAGTCAAAAGAACAGTTTCCTGTAGAGATAGTGTAGCAGTGAAAAAAGCAACATGAAGTAGTTTAAGATCAGGATCTACCTCAAAAGGAAAGAATAAAAATAGAGGTAAGAACAGAGCATAAAGCCAATGGTAAAAGCTGAAGTGAAATGATGAATACCTGACCCACTCTCTTGAAAGCATCTGGGTGCAAATGGGTACAGACAGATACTGGTTGATCTGAGAGGTTATTTTTATTAAACCTGAAGCTTTAGCTAGAAAAAGGAGGAGGAAAAAAACATCCTCACTATAAACCTTACCTTTTATATCATCACAGCTAAATAAACACTAGTGTTAAGCACATATTTCTTTGTCAGCAGACAAACCTTGGAAAACACTGCTACATGAGCAGTGCAGTGACCGTTGGCGGGTACATCTGTTGTATATTTACACTTCTTTCAGCAATAACTGCTTCAATGATCCTAGTTCATGCTGTCAGACAAAGGCCACTGTTACTACAGAGAATTTTCTTTTACTCAAGAAGAAATAAATGTACTTTTTACTAGCTCCAGAAACAATTCTGTTCCAATTTACATTTGCATCAATCTCAGCAACTCCAGTCAAGGAAACACAAAATGTGGGCTCTAGCTAATGTAAATGACCAGAAAGATATGATCTTCACACATGTATGTACTAACAGGTTCTGATTTTTCTTATTTTTGTAGTGACAACCTCAGGGTTTWGGTCAGTAAATAAGCTGTGAGGTATTGCATCTGTAGTGAACAGGTATCCCAAGGAGATGCAGTTTGCTGGAATTAATCTTAGACCCTTGTACCATTGCTGTCTTTGCCACAGCAAAAAAGTCATTAACCTCTAGGGATAAGAACGAGCTGTAATCTGCAATGTACTGTTTTGCTGGTTTATTTTAATGCAAAACTGGTTCAAGTACCTGTCATGGTTATAATTTCAGACATGAAACATTAGAAAGGATAACTGCTGCATTTTCAAGGTAAATCCAGACTAATGAAAGATTTTTTTTTTCTTTCCTTGTTTTGTTTTTTCTATATTGTAGCACTAGTCTCAATTGCTTTAGTTCTGGCTATATTACCAGACTGATATGATGCTTTATGCAACAATCCAGCTCCCACTCTTTAAGTACAGCCTAGGGGGCTCTGTTAAGTGTGTTCGTGTGATTGAGAGCCAGACTAGATTTCCAGGGACTTAATATTCAAATTTTCATTTTAGGACTTAAAGAACGGCCATGAGTATCTTGGACAGAACTTTCAAATTCCATGGTTTATTTGTAGAAGCCCTATGCATCTGATGGAATGATCCTGTGTGAAAACCTGTGCTGACTGGAGGTACTAGGTACCTTTATGGCTAGTTAATGACCTGAGCCTGCAGGGAAAASAGCATATTCCTAATGTTTTCTGAAGAGTGACTATTTTTGATTCTTTGGGGGCTGGATGCCTGATTTAACATGTATGTGATCAAAACTACATGTTAAGTAAGTCAACARATTCTCAGAGATGTGCTTTATGAAGCTACTGTTTTCTCCTTTTGCTGTCAGGAATACTGTAGGAAAATATTGTGCTGAGTTAGATGCTATGATGAGTTATGATAGCTGGTATTCTGTAATCCTTCATCTAGCATCGTAATAAAATGTAGAGTGCCTGGGGACCAGCTCAAGGCTTAGTAGGCTATGGTCTCTGGCTAGAAAAAAGTCAAACTGGCTTTTCTTGTAGTAACTTGACACTTCCTATTCTGGACAGAAACAGAGCATATGAAATAACTAAATGAAACAGGAAAATTCAATAAAGAGGTTCTTAATCTCTTTCATCTGGGTGCACATCTATATCTAGGAGCTCTGTGTCTGCTAATCCTTTTGGCTCATCCWTACTGGGATCCTGTACAGCAATTGGAAACACTGACACTGGATTCTTTTACTTCTCTAGTCCTAATGATTTGCTTTCATTAGCTTTAGTAGTGCTCAACGTAAAAGCTAATGAGGAAATGCTCTCCTACTTGAGATCTTAGGGTCACTTATTTCATTTTCTCCATCCCTACAAGCCATTTCATTCCCATCTCTGGCCAAGATAACCTGGACTCAGTCTGCATGATTCTCTCTGTGTCTCTCTGTGTCTCAAAAAATTCCAGAGGAGCACATGCTGGAGATGATAAAAAAAAAAATTGTTGTCCTTTAAGCTGCTTTTTGACTACTTCATCTCCAACTTTGTGTTCATACTTCTCCCTTAATGTAAACTATGATCCATGTGCTATATCTGACTGTCACAGACAGTGATGAGGATCAAACTGATCAGTTGCAGTGGTGATCCTTTCATTTCTAATCCAGTTCTTCCACTCTGATCTGTACTGCTTTAATGGACACTATGGAGGATATGTAATTAGCCTCAAGTCATCTATCAGCTGGGCCTTCTGCCACTCCAAGCTATTTTTGTATCTTAAAAGCAAGAACTGTTTCTTTTTTTCAGATGATTAAGTAAAATAACTTCTCAAGATAAAACTACATGAGGAATCTTGAGATGGAAAACACAAACCTGAGGTGGCTTTCATTGATATCTTGATGCAAAGCATCAACAGTGTAGGCTTCAAGAGTGTTCATCTAAGTGTCAGATACATTGGACATATGGATCACTTCAAATACTAATCAGAGCTAGTCAAGAATTCCTCCTACTAGGAAAAAGGGAGGAAAGCATTCTTATCACAGATTCTTCCTTTAATCTTTTTCTATGTTTACTGTAGAAAATGATTTCTCTCTGAGGCCAAAGAGTGTTTCTACTGCAATTTCTTTGAAATGGAAARGATGTGAGGTCCACTGTACTAGGCCTTGTTTGCAAAAAGTTGCAACCCAAAAATACTTGGTAAAGGCAGAATTTAGTATTTCACAGTTTGTCTCATTTTCAGGAAATGTGTTATGTCTGATTACTATTAATGTTAGAGAATGCCAGGTATCATATGACAAGATGTCATGCAGATTTCATCAATTAACCTCAGTCCTAACATGCAACTAACATTAATCCACTGGCATCTACTGTTTTGCCAGGGCTCTTCAGATCTGAGCAGTCACCTTCAGATTCACTTCAAATTTTTATCAGATGAGCCGACAGCAACCTTTGCAGTGTTAGTCGTTGGTCCTCAACAGCTCTGCTGGTGCACTGTGAAACCCCCTCTACTCCTGCTCGCTCTCCTGGCTGTTGTACAGCTCTGATAGGTGAGCCCTGACCTGGTGGCTCTCCTGTCATAGCTCTGGCAGATACGTCTCATACTGCTTTTTAGAAAGGAAAACACTGCACTACCACCAGTGAACAGCTTAGCTGTGCCTCATGTTGGTCCTTGTTTGGCTTCTCAGCTTTAGTAACTGAAGATGTGATTTATGAGGGATTGCTGGAGAAGCTAGTTGCTTTTGTCATACCTAGAAAGAGTTTCTTAAAGCAGGTCACATTCGCATCGTGGGGACCACAACTTTTGTGGGCTCTGAAGTTTTTTTTTTTTTTTTTTTTTTTTTTTTTTTTTTCCTTCTCTCCTGTCAAATCAGTTCAAGATGTCACTGCCTCAAATCTAATGAACTGTGGGGAGCATGTTTTCATTTTTGGCTATATCCTTCACGGAAAAAGGACAATAAAACAAGAAATCATGGATTTATTATGAGGATATTATCTATAAGAGGGTTATTCATCTGTTACAGGCTCAGAGATGCCTCACATTTAGCATATATATGTTTGACCAAACCCAAGGATTACCCAATCTCCTTGGAAAAGCCACATTTTTCTTGTTCCATTCTATATSAAATAGGAACTGCATTTCTGTACAAGCTTGACGAATTATCAGAGAGGGCATTAATCAGATTTTCACAAGCTAGCATGAAGCTCACAGCTTAGAACACTCATCTGCCTGTCACTAGCAATTCCTTTATTCTGATTTCACAGGGGCAGATTCACATTTAAGCTGTTTACCCATGTATTTCATAGGGAAATGTGCTGCTAAACGATTACAAAATCAAACATAGGTCAGCTAAGCTTGAATTTTGGAAATTGGATTATGTCCCTGTATTGTTTTTGAGGAATTTCTGCTCCTGTTACAGTCAAGTTTGAAAAGTAGTCAATGTCTTAGAAGTATTGTCTCTTTTATCAAAAATGCAAGTCAAATCCCAGCTTGGTTGCACAAAAGTAATGCAAAGCTTGGCTAAGGTATTGTGAAACAAATGCAACTGAGGGGATAATCAGGATGTTGATTTCTAAAATCTATACTCAAGGAATTAGAGGTGAGACAAAAATTAATGATTGTCATGGGAACGTGCAGTATTTCTGTTCAAAGTATTAATACTGTTAATAGTAAAGAAATTTGTAAGAATATGTGGAATGTGAGAGCATTTGCTTCATTAGGAGTATCAGATCAAGGACCTTTTCAGATCAAATGGGAGTCTCAAGTAACAAAGTAATGAAATATAGTGCTTGATCACTGTAGTCTATGGCATCTTTTTAAATTCTTTCTTAACAGTCTTTTTGTGTACTCTCATTCCTCACTCTGTAAGTGCTGTAAATACTAGGTGCCAGCAACTGGAGAGACAAGAATGAATTTGGAGCAGCAACTGGAGTTGGATCTTGGGTGAAGGGGTCCTTGCACCTGTGGTACCAGTAACTGGGGTGAGTGGGAGTCTTGGGGCCAGCAGCTGGAGTGAGTGAAGGTCTTAGCATCCCCAGCTGGAGGGGGACCARTGTTGTAATGCCCACATGTCTGGGGAGCAGCTGCTGGGGAGGACTGGAGTGTTTGTGTTCACCTCTGATTTGGTGTGTGTGTGTGTGTGTGTTGTCAGGGGGGCTGGGGGGGGAGACTTGCTAGGAAATTTCAAGCTGAGTTATCTGGTGAGTAGGACATCCAGGGTCTGGCAGGGATATTAGGCAGACAAAGGGCTTGTGTTGATATTTGAGGGATCTCTGAGTACTGGGGTGCTTGTGAGATGAGTGTGTGCATCTGTTTGCTAGAGAGCATCAAGCTGSACTAACCTGCCATGCAGATCTCCCACTCACTGGCAAGGGAGCCCAGGATCCTGGCAGGGATGTCAGCTGGACAGAGGGGCTGTGCTGGTATTTGAGGGGATTCACAAATGTGCATCTGCTTGTGAATCTACAAAGCAAGGATGTGTGTGCGCTTTCACTACTGAACTTCCAGCCTTTACCAGCCAGAGAGGATGAAGGAGGCTCAGCTACCTCTCCTTATGTTTTACATGATTTCTGGTAATGTTAGATGTGGGTGTGTTTAAAGGCAGCACCTTGTCTGTAGTGGTCTGTGCAGCTGGATGTATTAGCATCTTCACTCTGTGTGCACCCATGTTTGGGATACTTGCTACTAGTTACAGCTGTTGCTATCCCGTTTGCAGGTTTGTCCATGTGCTTGGGCTGGGGAGACTCAAGTCRCCAGGTGCACTGAGCTCCAGTGGCCCGACATGGATCCTGGAGCCCACCAGAGGTGGCAGCTCTTGACATCCCTTAACAAAGCTCGGGAGGYCTATGAGGTTCTTCTGAAAAGACTTTGATTGTGCACAAACTTGTACTGTTAACCCAAAGTGTAGTTTTAGACTAGCAAGGGTTGGATGTCAGCAAGAGAGTAAATAAAAGAATAAAAGATACCTCTTGTCTTGATTAAATGCTGCTGTTATCCTTTCTTCAAAATCTAGAAGAAATCATAAGTCAATAAACTGGCTCTTGTAGTCACCCTATGGGTTTTTTGTGAAATGTAGCTTCAAGTTTGTGAAATCAAGCTTTCAAAATGTTTTGTTTGAGAAGGGGCTAAGACGTATGAGCAAAACTACCTTTCTGAATGGCTTCCTAGCGRGCTACTGAAAGTATAGTGCATTAGATTGTCTCCATGTTTCTTTGCATATTGCATGAGCATGTGTGCTAGTGGAGAAATGACCTTGGAGGATAGGGCCTGGAGAAAGGACACTGATATTAGGATGACAATTATTGATTACTCTTGCAAGTTCCTCACACTCTATTTTTCTCTCTGTCACTTCACATCTCTCTCTCTTTCTCTTACCTTGATTGATAAGTTGTAGCTAAACACACAAAAATGCAAAATTCATCTAACAGGTCAGCATCAAGTAACTGTCACAGTTCCTGCAGGGCCAATAGCAGCTGAAAAGGTATTGCTTGATGAAAAAGGAGAAAGATTATAACGAAGTAACAGACCAATGTCCATGCTAT
The DNA here is from genome assembly GCF_003343005.1 of Rhea americana. NCBI lineage: Eukaryota > Metazoa > Chordata > Aves > Rheiformes > Rheidae > Rhea > Rhea americana. The sequence goes on from NW_028186432.1 coordinate 526,862, forward strand.
TTTCCTTCTGAAGAAACTCTCTTGTGTAAATCCCTTCTGTACTGAGTGAATTGCTAGCCTTATTACAATGTATAAAAATTTCAATCAACTCTGGAGTCAGATTTTGCACTGAAGAGCAAAATGGTTTAGGAAACAGCACTGAAGAGATTCTGAATGTCTCTTCGTTTGCTTACTCTTCTGAAATTTTAAAAGCTAAAACAACCAGATGAACAGAATCATAACTAAAACAAAGAAATCTGTGTTCCCTTCCATATTCCCTTGGAGCAGCTGAGTTATTTTGAATCTTAGAATGCAAGTTATTGCACCAAGGAATCACTCAACAATTTTTATTACATAGCTTATATTTGTATTGATGAGAGACTATTCTATAATACTTCCCCAAAGGCTGCTACAGTCAATAACATCCATAATTAACTTCTAAAATTCATATTATAAATGCCTATTATTCACCTAATAAACCATGGAAAGAAATATCCTTGTTGAGCAGGTAAAGAAAAACTTCCAACTGTAAATACTGAAGCTGAAGATGCTCAAGTGCTCAGCACTTGTTTGTGCTTGCCCACTAGTTTGTGCTGTAGGTTACTTAAAATCTTAGCCTTTATTTTTCTTTCTTTCTTTTTTTTTTTTTTTTATGGGATGGTTGATGAGGGAACTCGTTTGATATTACTTCTCTGTAATCTGTGGYATATATTTTTTATATTGTTTGACCCTGGAAAGGGCAAATCCATGGGGCCTGAGAAAAATATAATAGATTGTACGAAAGGGATGTACAATGGTAATGGTACTATTGCTTGGCATGTCTAGATAGATAATACTGCTCATTAAGCAGTGTTACTGAAGTTAAAGTAGTTCACCTTAGAGAAGAGACCACAAAATAGAATAGCTTTTGTTGGCTGCTTTCTAGGGTTTTTTTTTATTATTATTTTTATTTATTTATTTTTTTTATTCCTTCCTGTAGTTCTAGAGTTACTGAGAGGCTTTAGAGAGAACTGTGAGTTTTATCTCATCTTTTAAAGGACAAGTTTCTATATGAGCTTATGTTGCACTAAAGATCTAATCATCATTTCAGGCTCTATCTGCTTTGCAAACTAAAGCTRGGAAACGATGTTTGTTTAGTTCTGCAGGCTATTTGTGTGGTTCAGTATAAAATGGCAAATACTCCCTTGTGTCAAATGGAATCTTATGACTTAAGAAATTAGCTCTGTCAAAGCAACACTTGGGAGTCTAGTGCCTACAGTTTGAGTATGTGAAGATTAGATTACTGACACATTAAAATGGTCAATGAATACTGAGGCAAAGGGATAAGGAAGCTAGTCTACTCAYGGAAAAAATACTCAGTCAAACCTTATGGGAATTTTTTACTGCATAAACAAACCTGTTTCTTTAATGTCTCTGCAAAAAACTATCCTTTCTCCCTAACTATCTACACAGACGGTCTAAGGATAGTACTTTCTTATATTATTAAGGAAGCTTSAGAATCACCTGGAAAGATCTGTGGCTGAATCATATACAATCAAGGATACAGTACAATAAAGAGAATATATGATGGCAAACCACTGATTTTCATAAAGTGGAGAAGACCTCTAAGTTTTGATCTGGATCATTTGCATAAAGATGTGCTTTCACTGAGTTTCACTCCCAGAAAAGATAAATCAAAGTCTTTGTTATTTTACCTCTGCAATATTTCAAAGACATACAGGGAAATAGGGTACCAACTCTCACTTCCTATGAGAAGCAACTGCCTCTTTGTCACTTATGCCTCTGAAACATGTCTCAGTGTGGAAAACATCATTTTCTGGAGCTCAGGGTCTGTGATGTGACTCCTGAAGYAAAGAAATAATCTTATGCTGAGGTGGAGGCAGGAATAACAGATCTTAGGAAATTCTTGCCTTAACTTCTGGYGTATTGTAAACTTACCTTCGTTATATTTCTCTCAACCTAGAAGGAGCTTCAACAATGAAGACCACAATCAAATTATTTCCTTTGTATAYGTAAATTTACTGGACCCTCTGTTAGTTCCAAGTACAGGTATATGTACTCAGAGGCTTTGCTTGTTAAAAGGTGCAGCCAGTTCACGTTACTGAATGTATCCCCAACTCCCACCTTGGGAACYGGTGATAGACAGTGCCCTCACTCACCCAGTCATCCACCATCCTTCACAAAACAGATGTTGACAGGAACAGGAAATCCAGGCAAGTATCCTGCAGTTGTTTTCTTTGTTCATGTGTCTCCTGGTGCTTCATRCAGTCAGATCTCCATGTTGATCCTAGCTATCACAGCACTTAAACTTGCGTTTGCTGTTCTTGCTATTCTCTTGCTGCAGTGAGTGACTATTTTCCACAGGAGGATGTCTGCAAGACACACAAGGTTAACTGTGGAAAGGCTAAGCCTGTCTCATAGAACAAAGATGTAACTTACTAACCTAATCAATCTGCCATGCCTGATTAGACCTGCAATAAGATTGAAATTTGATTTTAAAACAAGCTGACAGCTCCATACCCCTGTCAAATTTACATTTTCATTTTTGATATTTGGGTTTTCAAATTCTCCGAACCTTTTATTGCTGGTATAAGCAAGCAGGTACTGCAAATTTAGGGCATTAATCAGAAATTGCCAGTTTGTTACTTTATTTGAAAAAAAGTGCAGCTAATAACTAGGGCCAAAGGCAGAGTTCAATCACAGGGAAGTGCTTCGCTTCCTGATATTAAAGAGTCAAGAGCATAAACATGCCTGGTATTGGACAGACATGAACACTGCTAAAGACAAGGTTGTGATTCTTCTATTCAGAATGAAGAGTTTTATTCCATGAGTAATTTAATGGAAGAGGTAAGGTCAATGTAAGACTATTACAGAAAAACACCTATAAATATGTCTACTTAAGATTCTTTTCTGTTCTGAGATTGCTTTTTAGTAATAATCCATTCAGGAATGTGAMAGTTGAACCATTAGAGGCCTTCTATAATTCATCATTTAAATTTGTTTCTTTAGATAAGGACTGGACATGTTAGAAATGACTTTTTTTTAAATGGTTATAGGCCTGATCTGAATAGATTTATTTGCCTTATGTATAGATCTTGGCCTTATGCTATTCTAGCAGCACATATGTGGATGAACRTGATATTCTGGGAAAGCACTGGTGTATTTTGTAGGTGGAGGCTGTGTGTCTCGGTTGTATATTTGAGTTCTCAGAGTCAGTGACATGGGTGATCTGGTCAGCTGTGAAGTGCTTAGATTGAATAATGGTCAAGTTTTACAGTGGGAAGAAGTTACTGAAGACGGGATCTGTGCTGGGACCTATGTTGCTTGACAAATTCATAAGCTATCCTAGCAGAGAGGTGGATAGTGATGTCATAATTTCTGATATAGGCTTTCATTGTAATTAAAAATTAAAGATGGTTGAGAACAGCTGCGGAAGAATAGTCTGATACTGAATAAGGGGATAAGAAATCATCAAGCTAAGTTCAGGATTGATATTTGCAAATGGAAACATGGATGAGACTGGAAAAAGCTTTCTATACATCTTTGGAAAGATGTATACCCTCTATACAGCTTTCCAAATTAGGAAAAAGATGCAGGAATCCCTACAAACAGTTTGGGAAACAGTGTAGTGCTCAACACCTGTCCAAAATGCAACTAGAACATTAGGATAATTGGGAAGAGAATAGCTAACAAGACTGAATAAATCATTATATCACTATATAGTGTGGCATGTCTACATCTTGAGTATTGCATAGCATAATTTAGGCTGGAGATGGACTCTTTAGGTTATTAAAAGAAATGACTGGAATAAGTCTACAAAATCATGAATAACATGGAAAATATGAGAAATAATGAATGAATGTTCTGTATTTACAATATAAGGAGGACCTACTGAAATAACCAGGTAGGTTTAAAACAAGTTTGCAATGTACTTCCAGCATCRCAGACCTGGGAAGTAGTTATTAAGCATTAAGAAATGGAAACTTACATGTCTTAGTACCGTAGTCATACTTAATACTATGGATGGCTTTTTGCACAGAGCTTGGGCACTAATTAGGGCAAATCTTTTGGACTAGGCACTCCATAATAAAAATGGATTTGATTTAAGTCTTCTGCATGAATTCATGATGGGATATTATTACATAACTGTTGCTGATTTTTTGCTAGGAAGCAATGTGCAGACTGTGTATMTGAGAACTATGTCTCATAGCATTTAGTTCATAGTCAGCTTTTTTTTTCTGTCTGGTTATAATGTGCTTTCAGAACAATACCTTGAGGAAGATGTCTCAGAAATCCTGTGTGGTGTTCTTAGTCTCTTCTGCTATTGTCCTTTCCAATGTAGGAAGTACTTCTGTGCTGTCAAGGAGCTGACCTCATCTTGAGATTCTTCAAGTTTTAGACAAAGGCACTAGACTTCTTATCTGAGGTGCAATAAACTTAAATTACTGTTAGRCCTGAATTTATCCAAATCTTCAGCCTAATAGAGGCAGAGAATAGCTGCAGCTCATTTCTTTATTTATGTAGTTAGCTATTTAAGCACTTCTTTAGGTGCTGTTAGACAGAATGCCAATTTGGTCTCTTTYTTCCTTGTCTGTGTCTGAGGCCAAAAAGGAAAAACTTATTGAAGCAGAACAGCCTTCAGCAGAACAATGACGGAGTTTAAGAGCATATTCCAAACCTTAGAGTTCAACATAATTCTGTATTTCATTAGTACCTTTCATCAAAATGCTCTTAATTTTCTTTAGTTTTAAAGGAGCAACACAGATTTATACCTGCTGAGATTCTACTCCTGTGCTTTATCCCTGTGCTTTATGTGCAAATATACCCCCTTTGTACACTTAAACTGTTGGAAGGTAGCAGCAGACTGTAKGAAAGTGATGCATACTGTAACTATTCATAATATAGCTACTACTCCTATTGATAATTAAAAGACCATACTACTTTTACATCTTTAATTTGGTACCTTTTAGCTGCACCACATTCACATGAAGAAAGATTTGAGTCAGAACAAAATAGATGAATGTGGTAGCTCACATAGTCATCTTTGTCACCTCTATTCTAAGGACATTTATAGAACCTGTAACTGTGAAGATGTGTAGTTAAACTTTCCTTTGTTCCTGGTCCTATTTCTTGCATCTTTACTGCGGGTGCACAGAAGGCCCAAAGCATAAAAACACTCTGACCAGTCTGAGTATAAAATACAGTGCAGGACARGAGTATAAACTTGTATAAATAGAAGAATCTTTCAGGTCATAAAGCATTACTAGACTATTGCAGGTCAGMAGATGATTCAGATCAAATCCTCTGCCACGTTGGACCTCAAATAACGCTAACACTCTTTCAACTTTCATGTGGGTATTTTGGTACCTCTGTAACATCCAGTCTGTGGTAATGCCAGGGTGAATATTATCCATGCTTTACAAGGTGAACATGCACATATTTTACTGTCCTATAAGAACTGGGCATTTCAATCCTCCTAGAGAATGTGGGCCTGCAGCCTTGGAGCTGTATTTTGCCAAGGGCCTGAAGAGTGGAACCGGTAATGAATTTTGCTTAAAAACTAGTCTCTGCAATGTGCAGCTATAATTGCCTTGCAGAAGACTAGTTACTGTGARAGGAGAGAGGTTGAATGAGGTCCAGAAAGGCCATTGCATAGAAGAAAGTCCTGGGTGGGTACTAGTCAGCTCTGTGAGGATAGAAGTCCTCCTACTCTGCCATCCTGCTCAGGATGCAAGGCCCTTTGGTTCATTTGAGATCCAGAGCCTCGAGTTCACCTGGCGTGAGATGCCCAAAATAGCTACTTCAGAGAATCAGATATCCTTGTCCTCCTTAAACACAATCACCAGATGGGATGTTGGTATCTCTCCTTTCTTATGTATAACTGCTTAGCAGTGAGGAAGTAGGAAGCATTGGTTYGTTTTTCTCTTTGTCTTGTAATAGTTCTAATACATTCCTAACAACTAACCTTATTTTTGTAGAGATGCACTCCTCCTGGCCATTATGCTTCATTGATTATGATATGAAGCCTAGTAACTGCAGATTAGATGCAAGAGGGGAAGTCTGAGTCTTGGTCCAGTCCCTGATTCCAGGACTGCTTAGGTATTTCAGTGTTGACTTGTTATCAGATAAAATTTCAAAACTATTCTGCACATGGGGCTCAGAACAAAGACAGTAATTGCAGATGAATCATTTTCACAGATACCACTTTGAAAAGAAAAATAATCRTCTACAAAAGTTGTCATCATTAACCTCTTCTGCTTTTGGGGATCAAGAGTGGAAGAAAGAACAGCTGAATCACAGTGAGGTACACTTTCTGAACTGCTATTTTCACAGCCAAGTAAATTTAGTTTTAAATATTGTTATGGTAGGGTTAAACGCCTCAAACTTATATAGATTGCAATGGATCAGTAGACTTTCATGAGACTGAATATCAGAAGCAGTAGTGCTGTATACAGCTAAGAAAAGGAGATTTAGATTGTAYGTAATCTAAGTAGCTGTATTCAAAATACTGGATAACTACTGTACTGAATTTAATGTTTACAGGCGGTTACATGATGGAAACAAGCAATCAGTTCCTATTTATCTGCTGTGTGCTGTTTGCCTGGAAACTACTTGTTCCACCCCGTGGTAGATATAGTCTGATTTGGAGGTGTTTGGCCCCATGGAAATTTTCTAGTGTTCACATTAAGGGATTCTTCTTATTAAACTTTCAGGAGAAGTGTTAGTTACTRCTTGAAGTGAGTGGGTTATCTGTTCAAAGGTTGTTAAGTTATGTTAGTCTTTTTGGAACCTGATATACTTTTCACAAAAACATTCCTTTGGATTTCTTGGCCAAAGCACGGGCAGAAAGAGGCATCTTGTATTACTCAGTTTTAAGCATACAGAAATAGATTTATAAAAATAAGAAATGGAGAGCTGRATTCTTCATTTTTGTCCTTTAATTAAAGACCTGTTGCATGGTCATGGAACTATGTGCTTATGTGCCTATACGATGATTATCARTTTTTCTTTTGGTAAAGTCCTGTAATTTTGTTCTCACTTCTTATAGGTAAGATTTCAAAAAAGATTTTCTGCTTCATATTACAGACCTTGACTAAATACTGCAATCTCTGTCTCCATTCTTAATCTTCTGATTGTAAGCCCTAATTTTTCTTAGTGTGGCTATTTAGATCATGTTTACTCACAAAAGAGATGCACTTATTCAATGGTTTTCAGTGTCTGAATAGTGTGGTTAGCATAAATGAGYCTTTAATTATTCATAGAATTAAATATTCCCGGTTATATGTAAAATATATCAACATATCATATATTGTTACATAAAAATGATGCAAGTTATAGAGTAGGAGCCATTCTTGGCAAGTTCAGATTCCACCAGAAGTATAACTAATGGGTTAGTGGTTGGATTACACCTTCTGAACGCATATATTTGTCTTCAGAAACCAGGTAGCATGAGTTTGATTTTTCTGTAAGATGTACACCATGTCCAAGTCTTGTTGATATGATTAAAAACCTTAGCCTGTCCTTATTTTGAGAAAAAAAACTTTCTATTCTTTAAGAAAGCTCTAGCCCATTGTACCTTATGAATATTATTGCACCAAAAAAAAAATTCTACCAAAAATAATATTTGATCAAGCATATTGGATGACTTGGGAAGGAAATAGTGTCAACAAGGGCTATGACCTGATTAACTGCTTTGTCAATTGGCTGAATTAGAGATATTTTCATTCAAAACATTATATTGGTATGCTTAATATTATATTATATATTATATATATATTATATACATATACATATTGTATAATATGTATATGTATTGTGTATATTATATAAAATACAAACAACAAATCACTTAAATTTCAYTTTAAGTAGAAGAATCTCCTGGCTGTTCAGTTTTATTTAATTCAGAGTTGACCTGAATAGCAGTTTCTTACCTTAGGAAAACATCTGTGGCATTCCTGAAGCACAGTACTGCCTGTGGGGACTAAATCTAAGAACCTGCAGTTTTGTCATCCCCTCTGTGTGCTTCTTCCATCAGCTGCAGGGCTAATATGCAGGACTTTAGGCATTTGTTATGAACCTAGGAGCAACGCTTGAATGGGATCCATCCTGGGCTAGCTGAGGTTTTACCAAAGGTGAAGGTACAGGCTCAGTCCTTGAGGTTTGTCCTTTGGAAATGAGCCCTGCTGTCCCCATATACTCTTTACATTGAGATGTGAGGTATTTTCTGCAGCACAGAAGGCCCCTGTGGCAATCTGCATATCAGGTTCACTTGCTAGAGTCCCCTTTTTCCACATCAGATTACATTTTAACTCTGTCTGAATTTTTGGTATCCTGTTATGGCAGACTGCAGTTTTTGTAGGTTGATGGCTTTACWGTGGAGATTTTCATACAAATGATCATTATGAGAATGAGCTATGTGTAAAGTACTCAGGCTCCTTTGTTTATTTTCATGGTGGATTACCCTTTTTACCTACAGTGTCTATGTTAAATTCCTAAAATGTCAATTAAACCTTGTACACTGTACTTAAGACTGCAGTTATGGAAGGAAAATGCAGACTTCTGACACTAGGAGTTGAGTGTGGAGGATGCAGCACCAGGGATGGGAGCTGGGCTTTTGAAGATTATAGGATAAAATTATCTCTTGATGTTTAACTGTTTGTTCAGACTAGGAGCAGTGGTGATAGTTAAATATTTTCTGTGGGTTTCAGTGGTAACAGTCCATCATGACAAATAACTCTCCAGAGACTGAACTATCCTCTTCTCAGTCATGTATTTAGTCAGGTTGATGGTATGGTATTAGTTACAGTTAGTTCCCATTTTTAAGATTCCTCTCTTTAAACACAGAGAAACCCTAATTGAATAGTAAAAGTTTTTAATAAAATMTTAAATTATCAAAATGCAATAAATGGGAGAATGGATTTCTCAATGAATACTGTGCTTTCAGGATCTWTGCTCAGTCCCAAGCATAGATTTTACTTTTCTGCACTTGAAGGTGCATAGTCATTATTACATAATCATTAGGTATCATTATTTCCAGTTACAGAAGAAATTTAATTTGGAGGTTTAATTGAGACAGACAATTTGGCTTACCTTTTCAGAATGTCTAAGAACTGYGAGTATACTGATACTGGTAAAACTCAAGCCTTTCAAAGAAAGAATTTACTGTAGGAATGTAAGTATGCAATTTGTAAAGGAAATTATGCTAACCCTATGGCTAAACATTACAAATTATATCATCATAGTAATGTGAGTATTTGAGATCTATGGTTATAGAAGTTGTTACAGGAGAGACAGAGGAGGTAATAAACACAGTAATATAATATTATTGCAGAGATAGTAGTCTTGGCTTTTTAAATTAAACATTTTGGAGCCCAAGGACCTAAATGGCTGTGTTTCTTAATTTCCCCGTAATAATTTTGAAGTTCTTTTTTTTTAATTGACTGCTCTGAACACTAGGGTGTTTCTGTGTCTGTTATAGCTGCAACAGGCACATGCGTAGTGAGATCTGTTGCAAAGGAGACTGGTACTGGCAAAAATTTAGTTCATTCCAATTTAATTAGCACTTAACTGTGTTTTTCAAACTACAGGTTCTTCTAGACAGGGGCTCATCATGTTTCCACAGTACACTATGTCAACACATAAGGTATTACTTAATAAGAGTAAAAACATCAATCCAAAGACCTCTGGGTATGCTAGAGTACCTTGGTGAGCGAGTGCATATCTGTTTCTGTCAGCAGGGAAGAAATAGGGGCAACATAACTGTCACTGGTGGTATGTTCTTGGGAAAATGTGTTTCTGGAGGAAATACTGAATTGATATCTAAAACACTTGTGAGGCTGATAATCAGTGAAACTTCTTTCTAAAAAGAAATGAATATTTGCATATGAAGAAACCTTTTAAAGGGCTTGACAGGGGTCCAGTTCCCCTCCCATTGAAACCTGTGTTAAAATCATACTTTCAGTGAAAACAGGCTCAGATCATTGTGCATTGCTGTCTCATTTCCATCTCAGACAGTAGAGTCATGTAACTGGGAGCTCTTCCTAAGGAGTGAGAGTGCTGATCCCTGTGTTTGCACTGGACAAACCAGTTGCTTTGTCTAGCAGCTTTGTCCATAAAACTTTGTCCAGCTCTGGACAAAACCGGAGTTCCTTTCTCAGACTAAGCTGTTGATGATAAGAAGAAATTTGGCCTGAGGTGTGGCATTGGTCCCATTGATGTGATGTGAACTTTATTGCCTTTTTTTTTTTTTTTGCCAGCTCAAATAGAAACTTCCTTTGTTTTAAAAACAAGGTGAAATTAAAACTGTCATTTGGGTTTCTAGGAAAAGAAATCATAAATTTAACTAATATAAGTTTTTCAAATAACATGTCCTAAGGATAGATTTTATTATAAACTAATCTTTTAACCTGGAAATACTGAAGTAGATGACAGTGCAGAGTAGTGAAACTTTACTTTGGTATCTGATCTTCACACTGCTGAGTGACACCACTGCAAATTCACTGGAAAATTTCAGGAAATCTTCCAGGCTTATATCTATGTTATGATACGAGAACTACTTTCTTATGATATTAGATAATACACAATTTTAGCTCAGCTGGAGCCTACCTTGACTGTGATCTTTGAGACTAGGACCTTGCAATATGACAGTTTGATCTAGGCCAGTTCCGCAGCAGATCTTATAGGACGAGCATGCAGGTCAGCTTCTGATGAACACTGAAATTGTGAAAAATGTTAGATTGATCCGGAGGACCAGAGCCATGTTTTTTTCCATCTAGAGCAAAAATGAAAAGCAGGAGATAATGTAAAAGCTGTTATGACAGCAACAGGCTTGATCCTGACCCTACTGGTACCAAGGGGAGTGCTACTGCTGGCTTTCATGTTGAAGTAGCAAGATGATAATGAGGATCATAACTGTCCTGAGGGTGTCTGTCCTCCACTCTGATACTACAGTACACTTATTTACTAGCAAAGGATGCAGCAACATCTCTGAGAAAGGTCTCGTCTTCTCAGAAAAATGTGAACACTGCAGGGGATGCCAGTTTTGTTCTTCCAGTCCCTCTGTATCACATCAATATTAGAATACTGTAGTAAAATTAAAGTAGATGTGTCCTTCAGGTGCATTGCAAAGGCTGTTTGCCTAGGCATTTTGAAGGGTGGGGAAAGGGAGGAGGATGAGAGGTTAATAAGCTATATTTTTCAAAATAACATTTTAATAGCCGTTTTCATGACTTCAAGGTGTCTTCCACAACACAAGTTTCTAAATATCTCTGAAAACAGAATTGACAAATCCTGTATTTACAAAAAGACTTAAGGCATCTAAGATAAATGTGGCCTAGGAAGTTCTTGTTGAGGGCCTAGCTGTCTACAGGGCTAAGGATTCTGTTGCTGAGTTTTCTGCTTTCACGTACTCAGGTCTGCACCTCTTTTTGGCTGAGCTGAATCCCTCAGCACTATCACCATGCAGAAGCTGTTTAAGATCCTTAACAAGAAGTTGCTTTGACTGTACGCAAGGGGCCTAGTCTGGCATACCCAATGAACCTTCAGAACCTTCACTATACTGAATGCTTCACAAAATGCACTCATACTCATCAAACGCACTCATTGAACAGAAATATGAAAGTTTGCTCTGATGAAGATGACACTATTTATGGTGAAAAGTGAATATGGACTGGGCATGTGGAGATAAAGGGATCTCTTGAGGAGGGGGAGTCCTGATCTGTAATTCATACACCTACATTGTACTGAACATTAGATAATGCAAGAAGTTGAGGGAGCAAGACTATTACCTAGAATACACTCTCCCAAATGATTCTTACTGAACTAAATGCTCGTGCTCTCTTGCTCTTTTAATCCCATTCTTTGATGAGCAATAGCACAGCTACAACAGGAGTGATGGAGAAAGTGCTGTCACAGGGTTGAAATCTATCACATACAGATTCCAGCTCAATCTAGCCGATCAATACTAGGCTGTAAGCTTACCATTTCCAGGATATTTTTTAGCTCTGGAACCTCTGTTCTGCTTTCCAGATCTGACTGCAGCCTCTGACTGCTGCTCCACCTCAAAAGTTCATAAATGTTTAGATAGTGTAATTGTCGTACCTCAGACATCTTTGGAGTTTAGCATCTTATCCACCAGGCACCATGGAACTGCTGCCAGAAAGTTGCTATGAATTGGCTGGGGGGGGGGGAATTATTTTCTGCCTATTTGTCCTAATGTATGTCTGAATATGGCATCTTAGGAAGATGGGTAGGTCCCTGCCTTGAGCAGCCCCCAATTTGCAGAACAAAGGTCTGAATATACTAAACAGGTGCGAAGAACAAAGGGATAGGAAAGGAGGCATAGCAGAGACAGGGTAATGGAAAGAGAGGCTGTGGGAGATGTATGGGTGGGGTCAGTATAAACTGATCTGTCTGCTTCACTTTTCTGGCTGCTTTTGGAGACTTTGTTGAAGATGATGGCGCTAGATAGAGCTTTGATAGGTGAATATTTAAGAAAATGAGTAAAAATAAAGACAACGTTTGGCAGAGGGTGAGGAAAGGGAGTGTACTTAATTTTTAGGTCACCACTTCAGTCTCTGGCTGGATAATGAAAGTCATTTCTGTAAGTGAAAAGGGCAGAACTTTCTCCTAGCCRTTTCCTAGTACTTCATCCTCCCCAAGCACATTGGAGTATGTCCTCTCTGCCTGTACGAACTGCTGAATTCAGATTTCCTGGTTAAAACAATTGTGTAGTGAGTGCTGAGACCTTGCTTCACAGATAGTGCTGTTGGTCAGACACCTTTCACAATCAATTCACTCACAAAATTTCAAAGAGACAAACGTGAGCTGAAAGTTAAACAGATTTTTGCTTTAGGTCCAGTGGACCCAAAGTCTGAAAGTCTTTTGGACGTATCTCCTTGTCCTCCACACGAGGAGAAAGGTTAATTTCCTGCAGATAAAGCCAAACCCTCTATACTGACTTTTCAGACAAAGACAGTAAGAAGTTCACTGTCACTTTAAAGGGAGCTGAATCTATCCCCTCCTTTGACAGCAGAAGTAATGTAGCAGACTCATTTTCATATCTCATTCAGAAAGCAGATGAGATGTGAATGAACTTGTTTGACAGATGAGCACCCCAGAGATATTTCAGTTTGTCAAAGTATATGTGGCTGCTTTATAATTACTGCTGAGCTATGAGAGTGCAAAAAACTGGCCCATAAATTCCAGCCATTCTGTTTTATTTAATTCCCAGAATATAAAATACTGTTTCTTAATTTTAAACATTAAAAGCATCATTAGAAATGAAATCCTTCACTTGGAAATTAGACATTCTTCCTTTTGCTACCTTGCAGCCAGACCCTCCTTCCCCCCCCCCCCAAAAAAAAAAAAGGAAAGAAAAAGAAATCACAGAACGGAAGGGAGATAGAAGACTGACTTATTTTTGTGGGTTTTTTTTCATCCTTCCCTCAAACTCTGAACAAGCTGAGCTTGAAGGGAAGATCCCCTGTGCCTGCCCCCTCCTCTATTTTTGAAGGAGGAGATGGTTCAGTGAGCCTAGCTAATCCAGCACCAAAGGTCTCCTTAAGCAAGGAGCACAGGGATGCCTAATGGAGTCAAAAGCACCAGGTGTGGACTACTGAGATGCAGAAGAAATGCAACTCCTCMTGTGGCATTTGTGCCTCTGTCTTCCTGCTGCAACTCTTGGAGCACCTGATGCCTCTGTCAGTGTAATGCTAGCTGTAGATTTGCTAGTAAAAAATGCTGGAGAGAAACCATCTGATTTCTTGGGCAGTTAAAACAATTCTGCTACTGCAATCACAGTGTTTCAATTTTCTCAGAAACCTACTGAGCTATGTCTGAAGATAAGACATGTTCTTCCCCTATTATTACCAGAAGTTTGTCTCAGATCATCAAATATGCAGTGGTTAGAAGACTTCTGTTTTTTTTTTTTTAATAGATCCATAGCTGGCTTGCATCACTTTTTTTCTTGAACCAGTATGATCTCCTCCTATGATGTCTTTCCCTACTGTGTGCATATGTATTTTTTAGAGGTCTAAGGCTCAAAAAAAAAAAAAAGTTTTCTTTCTCTGAGCCCATGCAATAGCTTGTTCTTTACCTTCATTATAGATTAAGGAAAAGAGGAGGCAAAATAAATATTGAGCAATACTTACATAGAAGTCAAGATTGTAAAAAAAAAAAAAAAAGTCGTATTCCTCTTCCACACTCTCAACATTTATCTCTTCCAGTTTCTTTTTTCTATACAGTTAAAGACTCCCCTACATATACAATCAATAATTCTCATACTTGCTATTCCTCTCCAAAGTAAAACTAAACCAAATTTCTTTTGTCTTTAATTTATTTTCTCCAGTCTTAGAGGAATCTTCCAGATTTTACCCAGAAATTTAGCTTTCTCCATCCTCTCAGTCTTTCCCAGAATGGTTTTGGTTTCAACTTGTTTATTGCCATTACAGAGCTGGCAATGCTTCAGTGCTCCTCCGTGTAGCATTTATTAAAAGTGCTATGGTCACTCTGTAAAAGCAGCTATTACCTTAAGGTCCAAAGCAATTCTTATTACCTTTTTTGGGGGGTGTCACCACTGATCTCTTTCCAGATTTTAAATGTCTTGCTACCTTACTCTAGAGAGATGCGTGCATGAGAGCTGTTGATTGATGCTGTTTTAACTCTCACTGATTTGGYTCTCCTGTTCCCACAGGAATTAGTAGCCAGACTTTCTCTGGTGCTGTTTTGCTCAGTGAAAGAGTGGAGAGGGGACAACATGGGTAATGGGGAGCAAACCATGGCCTTTGACTCCTAACATACTTTAGCCCTGATCTATTTGAAGTGGCTATTAGGCTACTCCAAGCTGTGCCTTTGGGATAAAAGTCTTCAGTGAACCACCTGCCAGGGGCATCTGGAATCCCCACTGGTGCTTCTACCTTACCAATATCTGCTAAACCCCCATTTCACCCTGCTCTGGGAAATAAAGYAGTGGTGGTTCATACCACCATATTTGCAGTTATGACAGCAGAGTGCCTTAAGAATTTAACTCTAAATGACAATGCTTATAGGTTGGATATTTACCTAAGAATGTAATTTCACAGTTATCTAATGCCTATAAGAGGATATATCTTTCCCAAATTTCTCTAATGTTCTCGTGTAAGTCTATATCTCCTTGTTCTTGCCTGCTCAAAATAGTCTGATAGGTCTAAYGTAGTAAAGGTTACTGCAGCTTTATCTACTCTGATTGGCCCTAAATGGGTTCATTTTGTCAAGACAGCCTCTTGCACAGCTGCAGGACCAAGCCTTGTGTGAGGAAGGGTTGTCTCCTCCCGTATGGTGAATGGTGAGCATTCATCTAAGGTATAAGATAGATCATTTCAGCACTAGCCCCAGCCCTGAGATCTCCTTTTGTATTTTATATGGGATAGCTTTTAGATAAAATATGCAGTCTTTTGAGAAATATAGGGTCCYGCAACTCCTATGAATGGTAGTTCAGTTAACTAGTAGTTGCATTCTGTCACTCCATATTTCAGTGAACCTAATTTCATAGTGTGAAGCAGAATCCTTCAGTAGGAAGGGTTTAGCACTCCTACTAAATTAGCTGAGAGCTGAGTGGTTGGGACAGGGTTCGGAATATGTGATTAACAGGTTTGGATCACTGATGTTCCGGAGAAATTTCTAGTATAAAATAGTTTAACAGGGTTCAGTGAAGGGGAACACTGCTTCCTACCCTTGAAAAGATGATGCTTTAAAATAATAAAATGACTTAATATTGGGACCTATGGCTTGTTTCTGAAGAGAGATAATCATTTCTTAGGTAAGGCTTTAAAGCTACAGATTATCATTTAATTTAGAAACCTTCTTCAACCTCACAACTAGGCAACTACCTCCCATGTTTCTCTAATATGTAGATTGCACCAGGGTTTCCATTGGTGTGCTAACTCTTGTAAATCCCTTTCTGTGGAACCTAATTTAAAATTTTAGATTATAATTCAGCAGAAGGATAGAAGGAATGAAAGGTATGTAGAAGCTAATCATTGTGATGCTAAACACTGTTGCACCTTATTGTCCTTGAGGGTGGGTCCTATGTTGTATACTTCGAAGCAATGACACAGTGAGTGTTGGGTTATATCTTTGTTAGCCTATCCAAATTTTAGAGGATTAGAAGGCATGGAGAARTAGTTATCCCTTCATATGTGTAACTTATTCCAGTTTTATCACTTCCTTTTTCAATATGTGCAGTAAATTTGGGCTGTTGCTTTGGATATTGGGTGAAACCCAGAAGGATAACAAGGCCAAGGTAAAAAGAAGGGAGGAGAAGAGAGGGAAAAAAAAAGACTGAGAAATATTTATATTGCTCTTGCTAATTATTGTGCACATGAAGTCTCACTATCTGACCTTGTGACTCCTCTAAAATTGCATTGCTTATTAATCTCCTTACCTTTCATCCTTTGTGAATCTTTCATTGTCACTTACCAGCCTTCTGATCATCTGCTTAGTGCTCCTCAATCCATCACGGAGGAGGTGAGTGCTGTGCTGGAAGCAGCCCTTGCTCTTTCCCTATGTGCTCTCTAGAATGACTTTACCAGCTGTCCTTCCTGCTTTCTTCAATGTCACTTACAAGCAGTCCTGCTATAGTGTAGCTAGGGCCCTTTCCTGTTGCAAATGGTATTATCATGACTGTATTCTATGGGAATAAATAGTACATAGAGAGGTCTGAGGAATAGACCTGTTGGGAGGACTACACTTCTCATCCCTGGGGTAATTCTAGTATTAATGATTGTTTTCCCCTTGACTGGGGGCAAAAGGTCAAATTTTCAATTTTTTCTTCCTTTTTTTAATTGTGAAGAACAAACTGGAGAAGCGTAAACAGCGTTACCGKATCATCTATAAATGTAATTGACACATTCAATTTTTATCCTGATCCTATATGGTGCAACTAACCCTAACTTAACTAGATGTGTCAAGGACACATCATGTATGCCACCAAATGGTTTACAATGTGATATAAAGCTATTCGTACCTTCCTCTGCCCAGCTTGAGGGACCAGATCCTGTTTTTCTGCTGTCATCAGCATGAGTCTGGAAACTACCTAAGCTTACCATCTCTGGACCTGTAGCAAAATGCTATAACCACTCCATCTCCATTCCTCTGTAAATATTGCAAAGTTATTAAATAAAATAGTCAAAAATATTTCAAAACTACATTTAATTAGCAATTTATTTTGGTATTTTAGTGTGAAATGTTGATTGACAGGAAAACACTGCCAGTTTGATGAAGTGCATCATTTAGGACATGATTAGTTTTAGTTAGGACACCTAACACTGTGCTGTATAACTTTCTGCTGTCATCTCAGTACTATTTTCAGTGCCACAGAGAGATGCCTTTTTGTTCCCCCCCAACCCCAGCTTTCCAGGTATGCTACTGTTTGTGATCCTCTACTCCTCCTTCTGGCTGTTCCTTATACCTCTTAACACATCTGTCCATCTGGCTGTCCTTCCAGACCTCCAGGACATCTGGTCCCATCCCTTTGAAGATTTTTCTATCTCCTGCCTGTTCTCTTGCAAACATCTCTCCACTTTGACTGCTTTCCTGAATCCCTGAGCATATTCATTTTCCTCTATTTTCTGCCTCCAGTATAATCTTTGGATGGAATGGGAAAGGATGGCTTTTAAAATGCTCTCAAAAGAAACCAGAAAAGGAAGGAATAGCCAGAGAATGGAGAACTCAATAGAATATTTAAATGCATCCCCAGGCTCAGATTATTTTGTAGCTCTTCCATCCCTGTTCAGCCATGGTGCAAACACTTCCAAACAAAGATGGAGTCAATTTCTGAATAAATAAATTTCAAATGATTTCAGTGATGAAGAGATTTAGATTAAACCCATTTTTCTGGTAAATGTCATTCCTATCTTTATCGGACTTGTTTCACAGTATGGTGTCATGTCAGACAGACCACAGAAATAAAAATTTTCTTGATGCTCCAAATATAGAGTCCTGAAAATTTCCAAAGGTAACGGCCAGTCAGGAACTGAGTCTGCTAGTTCTTGGTATGAATTTGGCTTAATGGACTGTAGACAAAATGCTTCTTTATAAAGAAAGACTATTTATATGAATAGATACAGGTGCATCAAAGACTCAGAATAGCTAAATAAAAATGTTCAACTGCCTTAACTCTAGCTTCAGTTGACTAGGATTATCTAGCACCTTCTCAGCTAAATCTCCATGTAGGCTTGCTGCGCACTTTTTTTCTCTCTCTCTCTNNNAATGTTGAACACTTCTGTCCCTCAGTGCAGGTCTGGCTGTCAGTCAGTAGTGGCAAAATGCAAAAGTTATTCTCATGGAAGAGAGATCCAGAGAGCAATCTGTATGAGAAGTAACACTATTTTCATGATTTAGTTTAATCTTCCAAGTGATTCCGTTGTGGATTATATTCTGGAAGAAAATTTCAGAGAACTGAAAACTCCTCAAAAACAAAGTAAACTTGAAATAAGTATTCACATTTTTTTTTTTACTTAGAAATATGTTACTTAGATAAATAAAAACAAATGTTATTTAGAAAGCCTTATATCCATTCTCTGTTTAATTAATGTTTAAAAGCTACTGTCAAATGTACCTGTTGGAAGAGAGAATGCAGACAATACTAGTTTATACTTGTGACCAATTCATATTTATGTAATGGGTGCCTTAGCCAAGTAATGAGTTATGTTACAGAATGTAAGTCAAGGCTGTTTAGCTTTGTCTTGAAGATTACTTTGTAAAAGTTACAGAGAGGAAACATTTGAATTTGAGTTTTGAGAAATAGCTGCATATTTAGCAGTAGGTTCTGAATTCAAAAGCTGCCTTTTCCATTGTAAATCTCTGTAGTGAGTCCATTTTGAAATCTGAAGTGTTCTGCCAGTGGATTGATTTTCTTTCCACTTCCATYTCTTGATGTGTTGTTTTACTTCTTGGCAGACTTTAATGTCCTGTCTTACTAATATGAGCTTCTGGAGTCCCTTTTCACATGCTTCTCAGGTGGTGGTGAAGTTTTTGCTACCGTATGAGATTTTCAGTGTTCTGTTTTCTCTGGGTTCACCTTACTTTCATCTGAATCTCCTCCAGAACAAAAATGAACCTTACTTGCAACTTTTCAGTGTGAAGCAGCATGGCTGAAATAAAGAAGATCGGAAGTGTCACATCCATGTAAGCCTGTACAAACTCCTTCTGCCCTCTTGTATGCATTTTGTATACTCTGACAAATTACTCTGAAGTTTATCCTTACTCTGAATTATTTTGTTAGTGAGGAAGAGGGTTTCAAAGCTTTTAACAGTCCACCTTTGTTACTACAGGCCCACCCAAAAGTTTTGTATATGTATTATGAGGTTCTGTATTTGGAGAATTTGTTTAGAAGTGCTGAGACTGAATGATAAAAGAATTTTTTTGTATGTGTGTGGATAAATTGCATATTATTTATCTTGATCATCCTCCACAACCAAATCCTTTCAAAGTTTTCCTCATTATTTGGTGAACTAGTTGGACTGACCATTCATCTGAAGAGTGGTGAAACCKTTCTTCAAATGCTTTATATTTTCCTCCCACCGGTGATGTGGAAAAACTATCCCTGTTCAAATGGTGGTTTGGAAAAACTGTGATAGTTGCCTGTCTCCTTGGACAGATGATGCTTCCCTCTAAAGATCCATAGAGGAAAAGACATATAAGGATAATAGAAATGAACTAAAATGAAGTGATTAAGCAGATGCTAATGCCCAAATAATCTGTTAGCCTAAGACAATAAAACTCCAGTGACTTCACTGGAAATGTATTTGTTTGTTACCACTTGAATTACTATCAGCTGAGTAAGTGCAAGACACTTGCTGAGACTTTCTGGTGTTCAGACATACATATTGCTTTTTTCCCTKTGTTTGGAGTTCATGAAATAACTCTGTCTCACTTTTATTTTCATGTTTTAAGGTCTTGTTATTTTATGTTTTAATATTTTGCTTGATTTAGTGTTCCTCTAAACTGACTGCTGCACAAGCTACATAAAAGCCAGCTTTGTTATGAATAGAATAAGGGAAGGTCATACACTAACATAAAGGAGGTAAAATGACATCAGATATTGGCTATAACTGCAAGAAATTAATGAGTGTTGATAGAGAGACATAAATTGGGATGAAAGTCACTGCATAGAAGCTAAGTAGAAAATAGTTTTTATTCAGAAATCTTCTCAACTGTAACTTAAACAATCAAATTTGCTTAACAGAGTGCAGTTTAGATGCCAAAAATAAGGAGATTTATCTATCAAACTCTGCAGTGCCAAATGAAAGGCACAAGAAGGTAAAGTCTCTTTGCACATGGTGGAGGAGGGACTGGAGATAGGACCCTTGCTGGGCTCTGTAAAAATATTTCCCCTACTGGCAAATGATGCCCCAGTAAACATATGCATAAAGGCAAGCTGTCAAAAGAAGGTGTTACTCTTTTCCTGCCCACATCAATCACATTTTTTAATTATCTTGTTGTTCAAGCCTTATGACTTGCATGATTTACTGCTTGTGACAGTTCATCATTGAACTGAGAAATGCTGTGCTTCTGAGTGCCCCATGGACATCACAGTACCAGCGCCTCCATACTCTCATTCAGTGTTTTTTGAGACCTGGTTCCCTGTTAGAGAGTCATCTTTGTGAGGTGTAACTGTATCCCCTTATGGCTGAACTGCTTTAGTAAATCACGGACCTGGGAAGAAACAAACATTCCCCTTTCTACATTGCCCCTCAGCCACCTTCAAGAATAGCAAAGAACCTATAATACTATTCTAAATCACAACAATGACTTGTGTCAACATATGATAATCTGTGTCTTGGTCCAGAAATACCATTTTTTACTGAAGAAAATAAATTTGTTTGTGTTTGCCAGACTTTCAAGTGTCCATTGCTGATTGACTGGTTTCTTCTGTGGTCTGTAGGTAGCAGASTGCTATAAAGTGCAGTCTGTCACTTTTCTTAGTGCCCTAAGGAAGAGAGGAATGCAGGAAGGTAGTCCTCAACTTCCGAGCCTACCTTCTGAATGATAAAATCCATTAACTTCATGTTCAGCTTCTAAACCTATAATTCCCATTCAACAAACACACATGAAGTAAGTGTCTATTCTTGATACAAACTAGGATATTGAAATCAAAGCAGACTAACATCTTATATATGTGCTTTAGAAATAACAGGAAGATAAGGGATACAGCATGATTTGGTACTACACTAGCRTTTGCAGTGATCTCTGTGAAGCAATACTATCCCAGCTCTGCTGAGGAAAATCACGCTCCTCACCTTTGCAAATTGAGCATGAGCACTTTGGTTAATCTGTCTCCCTTAGTGCTCTGAGACCTTTGTGGTAAGGAAAGGAGAGTGTGTAAGAATGCATTCTGACCCCCGAGATGTTACAGAAAAACACTCATTTTGACAAGATCGCTGCAGTGGTGCACACTGTTTTTTTTCAGAACTTTCACCTGGCACTCACTCTAGTTAAATTTTTAAAGAAACCATGAATCTGTTGGTTAAAAATGTATTACAAATTAATGATTGCTTAATTTCTGTAGCATATCCTTGCTASGGCTATCAGATCATAATTTATACACTCACTATGTATTTCAATCTCCAAGCAGTTCCATGGCTCATGTACGAGAAGTTTTAGCACATTTAATTTGCCATCACATAATCTGAAGCATAGAGTTTTGGTGATTCAGGTCAGATATCTAATTCTGGTCAGATATCCAAGTACTGCCTCTTGAACAGCGGGTTTTCATCTGCTGGTCTGTTCTTTGCAATGCATAGATTTACTTTTCCTATAGAGAAGTCTTTCCTAATACACAGGCAGGCACTGCAAAGTAGAAAAATAGCTTGATCTTTGAGCAGTGTACGTAACATATCCTATTGGTAGTGCTCTGTGTGGGGATTGGTTGACTTGAATGCCTAGAGAGGAGAAAATTCCAGTTGGTGCCTTTTTCATGATGGGGCATTTATAGTTTTTCTACATAYGGACTCTTTAGTGAGGTAGCACTGCAGAACTTGCTCTCAGCAGGGACAAAAACAGTGACTTTTTCTCCCAGCTGCTGAGGTTTGTGGCTTTCATATTTTTTTCATACTTCTGAGGCCTTCATCTGCCTGTTGGATTTAGTTGACTAATAGGCCAAGTTTTCTGGGGGGAGAAAGGGAGGAGGGAAAAGGTAAGATGGAAAGATGAAAGGAATATTTTCTGTTAAGCTCTATTTCCTTAACATGTTTTTTCCCTTATCCTTAAAATGTTTTCCTTTATCCTTAAGATTTTATTTTTCCTTTTTGTAATTCAGATTGAGAATTTATTTCCCGTTTTGATTTTCTGTGCTACTAGTACAGGACCCATATAATTCGGGGAAATATTAGCAGAGACAAGGGAGGTCAGTGTTGTATTGCCAGTTTTCTTGGAAAGGAATTGGGTTATTGGTTTTTATTTTCCTCTGCGTTTTGAAACATCAGCCTGCATGCTGCAACCCCCTGCCTTTTCAAGTTAGAAGGAACGCAACAGAGGGCAGAGCACCTCTGGCACTGTTCATCACTTTATACTGGAAAGTCAATTTCTGGAGGCAGGGGTTTGGCTGCACTTGGAAGCATGCTCAAACTTGATCTTAATTCAACTCAGGACTTTTTCACTGGCGGTCACAGTTCTAAACAGCTTTTTAAAGCTACCCAAATGCCTTGAGCCAAACACTCGTGCAACCTAATTTTACAAAGCTTTTGATCTCTCATCC
Organism: Rhea americana; assembly: GCF_003343005.1. Classification (NCBI taxonomy): domain Eukaryota; kingdom Metazoa; phylum Chordata; class Aves; order Rheiformes; family Rheidae; genus Rhea; species Rhea americana. The sequence continues at coordinate 549,576 of NW_028186432.1, forward strand.
TGGGCAGCCTTGTCACTGTTAAAATGAATTAAAACTGAAATTGTCAGGCACTTTGCCTGCTAGTTTAGATGGATTTTCCTGCACTGCGTTGCTTACAATGGCACTGACACGTTTTGGAGAGAGGTGCTGTCTCCCCCTCTTCCCCTCCCATGGAAGCCCAGGTCCTGAATCAGCTCCATTGCAGAGTGGGGTTCATCCACTGTGAATCTTCCTAGACATGCATTAAGTGAGGCAGCGGAAGAAGGAGGAAGGTGTTTCTATCACACTTGTGCCTGTGGCTGATCTTTGCATGGCTTAGCCTTGCCAGTCACGGAGGCAYGGGCCCTCTGAGGTGTCCTGGGCATGGGTGCCCTTCAGTAGTGGGGTCCCAGCTCCAGCCTGGCTTTGGGAGCCCTGGGAGAGGCTACTTTTTGTGCTATTCCTGGCTGGCCCGTTATATACAGCTGGCCTGGAGATTTGAATATATTCTTTCCTATTAAATTTGCAGTGGATGAGGAAAGGATAATCAGAGAGTTTTAAATGGGGAATGGCCAGTTCTGACCCCTCTGAAACTCAGCCAGGGCTCTGTTTGCTGTGTGGCACTTCTTGATGCTTGACACAGTGTGGCACAATGCTGGCCACAAAAAGGACCTCAGTTTTAGATTCATGAAGGCAAAGGCAGCAAAAGGAGAAATGCCATAGCAAACCCACCCTGACAAAAGGTATAAAGTTGACGTATTCCCTTTCCAGGAGGCACAGCCAATATTCGGATAATGAAGACTTAAGCTGCTGTTTATTTGAGTGTGCATGTTGTTCAGGAGAGGACTGAAGACTTGCTCTGTTGTTTTATTTGGTTGTGTTTTTTTTTTTTTTT